>NW_028240242.1:0-406678 GCF_028749965.1 Puma concolor | reverse complement strand
GCCTAAGTCATCGCATGGATATTGATCCATGAGCTCGCCATGTGAGAGGTTTCCTTGGTAACATGGTCGCCGTGCGTGGCCTCGAAACTTGGTTGTGGTCCGAACACCTTTGATGCTTTGCAAGTCCCGAAGCGGCTCCACGGGTGTGCAGTCCCTGTTGCCATATAGGTGAGGAGGCAGAGTCTGTTGACCTGAAGCCCGTGCAAGTATCCAGGGAGATGTGCGAGGGCCTCTCCCTGAGGCACTGGGTTCCTAGCCGGCTCCACCCAGAATCAGGCAGGGAGGTTTTGTTGATGCCAGCGGGAAGTCCTGAGGAGGGAGGGGGAGCCGGACACCGTCGGGGGAAGGAAGGGATCCCTCCCCTGCCTCACCATCCCCAGCAGTTGCCTAGGTGCTGGCCACGAGGGAGGGGACTGCCTATGCGTGTTTGTTTTCCTTGGTCTTACCCCACCTTGGTAGAGGGCTTAGCCTGTTCCAGGCACTGTTCTGAGCACTTGAGAGATCTATGCAGACGACACAGAGTACCTCGGCAAGGACTCTCGTCCCCGTTCGTATTTCCAAGGGAAGATGTGAAAGAATGTGTGCCGGGGGTCAGTGCTGTGAAGCGGGAGGACTCGAGGCATGAAGGCAGGCAGTCGGCCTCCACATGAGCGTGCTGCACCGCTGGCTTTCCCACTGCTGCCTGTCGAGAGGCAGGGAAAGCATTTGCACCTAGCGTGCCTGTCCTGCGAGCAGAGGTGGGCTTGGAGACGTGCGTGTGCCCTCAAACGGGGAATCCAGCAAAATAGGCTCTAGGGCCTGAGTCACGCTCTCTGCGGGGAACCCTATCATTGCACATCCAGCCTGAGACACTTTGGAGAGTGACATGCGGGGCTCTTAGTGAGGGTGGCGGCACAGCGGGGGGCATGGGTCAGCGGGACCTTCCTAGGACACCCCCCCGCCCCCCCCCCCCCCCCGCCGGTGCTGTGGTGCCCCTGAAACCCAGGCAGGGCTGGAAGGAGGAACAGGCTGTTGATGGCACCATCCCTTCCGCAGGGAGGCTTCTTGGGAGCTGGTGACTGAGGGGACCTTTGCGAGTTCCCCCTCTGAATTGCAGGAGAAGCGGCCGAGGGCCCTCATTTCATGCGGTCCACACTCCCCGTCGCCCTGTGTGCCAGTTGCCAGTGTCGCAGGCGCCCAGGTGGTGAACGTGGTCCCCGAGTAGGGAACACCGAGGCCGTTTCTGCGTTCTCAAATGCTAACGTTCTCTGCTTGTGACCCGCGCCCTGGCTGGTCCCAGACCCTGAGCACAGGGCCGGCAGGAAGGGTGAAGGGTGCGAAGCTGTCTCCTGGTAGGTAGCTGCGGTGAGGTCGTTCCCGGTGGCCTGTGCTCAGCTGCAGGGCACCTTGGAACCCAAAGCCACGACGTTTCCAGTGGGACAGAGTCCGCCGCAAGGGGAACCTGGGGAGTCACCAGGCCCTGAGGGGAGGCAGGCATGACCTTTATCCATGGGCCTTTTGATCGGAGCGCCCTGTTTGCTAGGTATCGTCAGGGTAGCCTCTTTGGTAGACAGAGGGCAGGTTGTGGACAGTTGTAGAGCATCCTTCCTGCTGGTATGTGTCGCAAGGGCTCTGACCTTGCGCAAATGGGCGGGGATGGGTAGAGTGGACTCCTGAATGGAACCTTCCCCGGGCGCCTGGGTGGTTCAGTGGGTTGAGCTTCCGACTTGGGCTCAGGTCACGCCCTCGCGGTTCCTGAGTTCCAGCCCTGCGCTGGGCTCTGTGCCCACAGCTCAGGCCCTGGAGCCTGTTTTCAGATTCTGCGTGTGTCTGTCTCTGCTTCTCTGCCCCTCCCCCACTGGCGGTCACCGGCTTGCCGGCTTGCTCTCTGGCTCCCTGTGTCTCCAGAGTGAAGACACATGAACAAATAGGAAATAGAACGTTCCCCAGGGCAGGTGCTGGCCACGGGCACAGCCATTCATTCGCTGTAGTCATGAACTCGACGGTGTTCCTTTAGTGTTCTCATTTGAGGTTCTCTGTTTCTTTCATTCATTCTGAGAGGCAGAGAGAGAGTGGACGCATGCACGTGTGCCTGTGAGCAGGGATAGGGCAGACAGGGAGGGAGAGAGAGAGGAGGGCCAGCGGGCTCCGCATCGTTGGCGCCCATCTTGAGGTGGGGCTCCTTGTGGAGGCTCAGCCTCACAAACTGTGAGATCGTGACGTGAGGCGAGATCCAGAGCCACATGCTTTGGTTTCTTTTTTAACGTTCACCTCTGAGAGAAAGCAAGAGAGACAGAGAGAGCACAAGCGAGGGAGGGGCAGGGAGAGAGAGAGGATACCCAGAAGGGAATCAGGTTCCAGGCTCTGAGCTGTCAGCACGGAGCACTAGGCGTGACTCAGCTCAGGAACCCTGAGAGCCTGACGTGACCCGAAGTCGGACCATTACCCAGCTGAGTCATCCAAGCGGCCCACAGAGTTTTCAGTGTGTATTTTCAAAAGAAAAAACAGCTACATTTATATATACATCTAGCTACCTGTGTGTCCTTAGGGATACCTGTGTACATACGCATACGTGTCTACATATACGTACACGTATTCGTGTATGTGTATATATACGTATATGCACACACACACACACACACACACACACACACACACACACACCATGTAAACTGAGCCAAACGGTCTTCTGGGTGGAGACGCGGAGCCAGGAGGGAGGCATCAGCACAAAGTTCAAAATGAAAGGGAAACGTCATTCTCGTATGTATCAGTACGTGCCATGACAGGGAGACACACGCGAGGGTTCTGGTAGGATAGGAAGCTGCTCCCACGGAGAATGCAGGCAAATGGTCCCTGTGGAGCCAATGGAACCCTGGTGCACTTGTGGTATGAGACTGATAAAGAGGCCGAAAACTGGTGACCTTTCTAATGCTAGCAGAGGTCATTTGCATTTGTATAGCATGCGATCATTGACGTTGCCCCTGGGGGGAGAAAGGTTTTGCATCTCTGTTCTCCTAGGTTTGTGGCTTAGTTTGCTCTTCCCTTGTGCACTTGAAAGAGTCCTGACAGGTCCTGATGGTACACAGTAAGGCCAAGTCCCCAGAGTCCAGAGTCCCTTGGTGGGGCTTGTGGGATGGTGTCCTTCCCATGACCATGAAGTCCACAGAGCAGTCTTGTGCTTTTGCTGTAAGTCCTGTTTCTACCAGGTCCAGTCTGGGCGTGCCTCTTTGCAAGTCCTCAGGTGAGGACACGTGATGAAGGCTGCCCATTGGGACTGGCCTTCGATGATCCATCTGGCCGTGACCCCCTGCTCTCCTTCCAGGGCTGCGTAGGTTCGTGCCCTCGATGCTCGTTTCGTAGAAAGCCTTGACTGCTTGGTCTCTCTACTCCTCCTCACCCTGGACGGTAGTCCTGTGGCTCCCCTTGAATCCTCAGGCATACGTTTCCTTGCCCACCTCTGCACACTGGCCCTCCAGAGCAGGGTCTGGTACGCCTTGCACGTTCAGTCGATGCTTGCTGCACAATCGCATGGGTGATGGCCTCTCTCTCTCTCTCTCTCCCTCTCTCTCTCACCAAAAGAAAGAAACGTTGAAAAGCAATGGAAACCCAAGAAAAGAAAAATGGCACGGAGGAGTTGGGATCTGAGGCACACTGTGAAGAAAACACGGGGGTTGGGAGGTAGTGGAGGTGGACAGGCGGTTCCACAGAGTTGAAGGACGTGCCACAGTCAGCGGTGGCAGGGTGGACTTAGGGGTGGGACCGCTGGTGGTGCGGTCCAGGTAGGGCCATGGGAAGGGCATGCAGAGCTGAAAAGCACCGGCCTTTCATGGAGAAGGGAGGTGGAAGGAGTCTCGTGTGCCCAGCGTGTCTCCCTGTCCCTTAGGGCTGCCCTTGCGGTCACGGGTGACGAGCGAGGAGGGTGCACGGCTGTAGATGGCCACGGTTGGCGGGAATGGGAGGCAGAGTGAAGAAGAAACACAGAGGCCTAGGATGCAAGAGGGATCACTGGGTTCACGTGCAGCCACGTCCCTGGGAAACCAGCAATGCAAAAGGTTCCTGGGTCTCTTGAGGGGTGACAGGGAGGTGTCCACCTTGGGAGGAGACACCTGCCGGTCCCTGTCCCACTGGCCTGGTGTCTGGAGCCCTCTGCCTGGCTCGCGGCTGTCAGGCTGGCGGGCAGTCGGTCAGAGCATCTGGTGGGCACAGGGAGGTGCGGTGGTGCAGACCCTGGTGCCCAGGAGCTGTGCCCCCTGTGGGGGGGTGGCGGTGGGGGTGGGGTGGGGGATGGGGCGGCTAGGATCCTGGGCCCAAGCAGGTGTGCGGGAGCGCGCGCTCGAGCGCGCGCATGCGCGTGGGCCAGGGCCGGAGCCCGGTGAGGGACACAGCTGAGGCTGCAGCCGTGCCGTGAGTTGGCTCCCAGCCCGCCTGCCGCCCCAAGCCCCCAAGTGTCTGGGCCAGCCAGGGACGGACGCCCACCTCAGCCCCCGACCTGGGACATGCTGCTGCCTGGCGCCTGCGACCCGGCAGCCATGGCTTTGGCGGTAGGGGTAGCGGTAGCGCTCGCGGGAGCGCTGGCGGGAGCGCAGGCGGGGCCCCGCGTGGAGAAGACTGGGAGCCATGAGCCTCCAGCCTCGGAGGGTGGCGGCCCTGCTGCTCCTGCTGCTCCTGGAGCCAGAGGCCAGGGCGCGGGACGCGCTTCCCGGGCGCCTCGGTCTTTGGCCGCGCTGGTGGAGTGCCAGCACTGGCTGGGGCAGAGCGCGATGCGATGCCCCCCCGGCGCCCTTGAAAGTCCATCTGGGAGAAGCCTAATGGTGGAGCAGCTGAGACACACAGCCTCCCTCCAGGACCTGCCTCAGTCGCGGTGCTGCCAAGGTAAGGTCCCTAGCGACGAGGTCGCACGTGGCCTTCCCCTCTGCCCCTCTCTGTCTTCCCCTCCCATGAGAACCCTCCCCCCGCCCTGGGGCTCCGGGCTTCTTCTTGGGCTCCTTTGCGGCTGCGGTCTGGACGCCTCAGGAGTGGGCTTTCTGGGTTGGACCCTGGTTCCCTGGAAGAGGAGGGCCCCAGATCGAGTAGGGGGTTAGGCTCAGGCGGTGGTGAGTGGCTCAGGTCGAGAGGGGGGGTGCCCTGAGTGCCCATGGAGGTCTGACTGGGTTGGTGTTTGGCGGGTGGAGGTGGGAAGGAACGAAGGGACGAACGAAGGGAGGAAGGAAGGAAGGAAAGCGTGGACCGGCGGCTGTGGGCAAGTGTCAAGGCAGGGCCAGGGAAGTGGCAGCCATGAGCAGGAGGAATCATTCCTGCCTGTGAAAATGAAGTACAAGGGACCTGAGACTCCAGAGAAACATTCCAGGGAGAGTCAGGGTGGTGGGCCTGAGTTGCTGGAGGCCAGCAGGGGACGGTGTTGAAGGGATTGAGAGTGGAAGCAGCAGGTGAACACAGGCCTCCTGCCTCCCCCCTCCGCACCTGCTCTCCTGCCCTGCCCAGCCCGCCGCGCCGCGCCCCGCCCCGCCCCTGGTGGCAGAGTTGCACCCTCTGATGGGGAGGGGGAGATCTCACCCCGCTTGTGGCGAAAGGGGGTCCTCTCTCGTGGGAGTCAATGGGACTAGGGGGTAGGAGTCTGGATGAGGGCAAGTGCAACTCCCTGTTGAGCTCTTCATCTCTGAAGGCAATGTGCATTCCATCAATGAAGTGGGAGCCCGGGAGCCAGGAATCAGTGGCGCTTGTGTGTTTTCGAGGGTGGTCCAGACTCTTTCCTGATGGGAGATGTGTGCTGAAGAGAACTGGGTGTTGTGGATGGAGTCCAAAGTCATCTCTTTGGGACACGTTGGGTGGGAACGTCTTCTTCGCACTCTGGCGACGAAGGTGGATGGAAAAGCTCCTTGTCCAAGGCAGACTGGTGGGTTTTGTTCTTCCTCTCCGTGGGGCGTGGTGCTTCCCGTTTCCGTGGAGCGCCTCCTGTCTTGCATTCGTTCCGTGTTTCAAGAGTTTCAGTCCTTGGCAATCGCGTCTCCTCAGGGACTCACCAGGCAGCACGAGGGAGAAGTGACTGGGAGCCCACCGGGTCCCTAGAAACCAGTGCGTGTGTACTGGAGCAGGCAGTGCTCCTCTCTCAGCCTCCTTGGGAAATGAGGTCTTGAGCAAACGGTCTTTCATTGCATGGGTTGTACCTCTCCCCGGTTGTTGGGGGGAGTGTGTGTGCGTGAGTGTGGTGCTGTGGCCCGTGTGGAGTCCGGACCGCGTCAGGGACCCAGTTCTTGGCAAGGAATGCGTTTTGTTGCATGGGAATATCTCATTGCACGAGAGAGTTCCAATCCTGTCTCAAAGGCTGAAAACATCCTGAAGGCAGCACTGTGACCTCACTGAAAGCAAAGGCCTAAGAGCAGAGGCTTTCCCACACTTCCATATGGAGCTGACTGGTGCTTTATGTTTTCAGGAAGATGGTGTGGTGTAGGCCACTTGGAGCAGCTCAGGCTCCTGAGCGTGTGTTTGGTCCCCGAGGGGTGAGTTGTGTCTCTCCGGAATGAAGGAGATTATGGGGACCTTGAGTATCGTTACCTTCATGATTACCGTGATGATTCTGCCTAAGTCATCGCATGGATATTGATCCATGAGCTCGCCATGTGAGAGGTTTCCTTGGTAACATGGTCGCCGTGCGTGGCCTCGAAACTTGGTTGTGGTCCGAACACCTTTGATGCTTTGCAAGTCCCGAAGCGGCTCCACGGGTGTGCAGTCCCTGTTGCCATATAGGTGAGGAGGCAGAGTCTGTTGACCTGAAGCCCGTGCAAGTATCCAGGGAGATGTGCGAGGGCCTCTCCCTGAGGCACTGGGTTCCTAGCCGGCTCCACCCAGAATCAGGCAGGGAGGTTTTGTTGATGCCAGCGGGAAGTCCTGAGGAGGGAGGGGGAGCCGGACACCGTCGGGGGAAGGAAGGGATCCCTCCCCTGCCTCACCATCCCCAGCAGTTGCCTAGGTGCTGGCCACGAGGGAGGGGACTGCCTATGCGTGTTTGTTTTCCTTGGTCTTACCCCACCTTGGTAGAGGGCTTAGCCTGTTCCAGGCACTGTTCTGAGCACTTGAGAGATCTATGCAGACGACACAGAGTACCTCGGCAAGGACTCTCGTCCCCGTTCGTATTTCCAAGGGAAGATGTGAAAGAATGTGTGCCGGGGGTCAGTGCTGTGAAGCGGGAGGACTCGAGGCATGAAGGCAGGCAGTCGGCCTCCACATGAGCGTGCTGCACCGCTGGCTTTCCCACTGCTGCCTGTCGAGAGGCAGGGAAAGCATTTGCACCTAGCGTGCCTGTCCTGCGAGCAGAGGTGGGCTTGGAGACGTGCGTGTGCCCTCAAACGGGGAATCCAGCAAAATAGGCTCTAGGGCCTGAGTCACGCTCTCTGCGGGGAACCCTATCATTGCACATCCAGCCTGAGACACTTTGGAGAGTGACATGCGGGGCTCTTAGTGAGGGTGGCGGCACAGCGGGGGGCATGGGTCAGCGGGACCTTCCTAGGACACCCCCCCGCCCCCCCCCCCCCCGCCGGTGCTGTGGTGCCCCTGAAACCCAGGCAGGGCTGGAAGGAGGAACAGGCTGTTGATGGCACCATCCCTTCCGCAGGGAGGCTTCTTGGGAGCTGGTGACTGAGGGGACCTTTGCGAGTTCCCCCTCTGAATTGCAGGAGAAGCGGCCGAGGGCCCTCATTTCATGCGGTCCACACTCCCCGTCGCCCTGTGTGCCAGTTGCCAGTGTCGCAGGCGCCCAGGTGGTGAACGTGGTCCCCGAGTAGGGAACACCGAGGCCGTTTCTGCGTTCTCAAATGCTAACGTTCTCTGCTTGTGACCCGCGCCCTGGCTGGTCCCAGACCCTGAGCACAGGGCCTGCAGGAAGGGTGAAGGGTGCGAAGCTGTCTCCTGGTAGGTAGCTGCGGTGAGGTCGTTCCCGGTGGCCTGTGCTCAGCTGCAGGGCACCTTGGAACCCAAAGCCACGACGTTTCCAGTGGGACAGAGTGCGCCGCAAGGGGAACCTGGGGAGTCACCAGGCCCTGAGGGGAGGCAGGCATGACCTTTATCCATGGGCCTTTTGATCGGAGCGCCCTGTTTGCTAGGTATCGTCAGGGTAGCCTCTTTGGTAGACAGAGGGCAGGTTGTGGACAGTTGTAGAGCATCCTTCCTGCTGGTATGTGTCGCAAGGGCTCTGACCTTGCGCAAATGGGCGGGGATGGGTAGAGTGGACTCCTGAATGGAACCTTCCCCGGGCGCCTGGGTGGTTCAGTGGGTTGAGCTTCCGACTTGGGCTCAGGTCACGCCCTCGCGGTTCCTGAGTTCCAGCCCTGCGCTGGGCTCTGTGCCCACAGCTCAGGCCCTGGAGCCTGTTTTCAGATTCTGCGTGTGTCTGTCTCTGCTTCTCTGCCCCTCCCCCACTGGCGGTCACCGGCTTGCCGGCTTGCTCTCTGGCTCCCTGTGTCTCCAGAGTGAAGACACATGAACAAATAGGAAATAGAACGTTCCCCAGGGCAGGTGCTGGCCACGGGCACAGCCATTCATTCGCTGTAGTCATGAACTCGACGGTGTTCCTTTAGTGTTCTCATTTGAGGTTCTCTGTTTCTTTCATTCATTCTGAGAGGCAGAGAGAGAGTGGACGCATGCACGTGTGCCTGTGAGCAGGGATAGGGCAGACAGGGAGGGAGAGAGAGAGGAGGGCCAGCGGGCTCCGCATCGTTGGCGCCCATCTTGAGGTGGGGCTCCTTGTGGAGGCTCAGCCTCACAAACTGTGAGATCGTGACGTGAGGCGAGATCCAGAGCCACATGCTTTGGTTTCTTTTTTAACGTTCACCTCTGAGAGAAAGCAAGAGAGACAGAGAGAGCACAAGCGAGGGAGGGGCAGGGAGAGAGAGAGGATACCCAGAAGGGAATCAGGTTCCAGGCTCTGAGCTGTCAGCACGGAGCACTAGGCGTGACTCAGCTCAGGAACCCTGAGAGTCTGACGTGACCCGAAGTCGGACCATTACCCAGCTGAGTCATCCAAGCGGCCCACAGAGTTTTCAGTGTGTATTTTCAAAAGAAAAAACAGCTACATTTATATATACATCTAGCTACCTGTGTGTCCTTAGGGATACCTGTGTACATACGCATACGTGTCTACATATACGTACACGTATTCGTGTATGTGTATATATACGTATATGCACACACACACACACACACACACACACACACACACACCATGTAAACTGAGCCAAACGGTCTTCTGGGTGGAGACGCGGAGCCAGGAGGGAGGCATCAGCACAAAGTTCAAAATGAAAGGGAAACGTCATTCTCGTATGTATCAGTACGTGCCATGACAGGGAGACACACGCGAGGGTTCTGGTAGGATAGGAAGCTGCTCCCACGGAGAATGCAGGCAAATGGTCCCTGTGGAGCCAATGGAACCCTGGTGCACTTGTGGTATGAGACTGATAAAGAGGCCGAAAACTGGTGACCTTTCTAATGCTAGCAGAGGTCATTTGCATTTGTATAGCATGCGATCATTGACGTTGCCCCTGGGGGGAGAAAGGTTTTGCATCTCTGTTCTCCTAGGTTTGTGGCTTAGTTTGCTCTTCCCTTGTGCACTTGAAAGAGTCCTGACAGGTCCTGATGGTACACAGTAAGGCCAAGTCCCCAGAGTCCAGAGTCCCTTGGTGGGGCTTGTGGGATGGTGTCCTTCCCATGACCATGAAGTCCACAGAGCAGTCTTGTGCTTTTGCTGTAAGTCCTGTTTCTACCAGGTCCAGTCTGGGCGTGCCTCTTTGCAAGTCCTCAGGTGAGGACACGTGATGAAGGCTGCCCATTGGGACTGGCCTTCGATGATCCATCTGGCCGTGACCCCCTGCTCTCCTTCCAGGGCTGCGTAGGTTCGTGCCCTCGATGCTCGTTTCGTAGAAAGCCTTGACTGCTTGGTCTCTCTACTCCTCCTCACCCTGGACGGTAGTCCTGTGGCTCCCCTTGAATCCTCAGGCATACGTTTCCTTGCCCACCTCTGCACACTGGCCCTCCAGAGCAGGGTCTGGTACGCCTTGCACGTTCAGTCGATGCTTGCTGCACAATCGCATGGGTGATGGCCTCTCTCTCTCTCTCTCTCCCTCTCTCTCTCACCAAAAGAAAGAAACGTTGAGAAGCAATGGAAACCCAAGAAAAGAAAAATGGCACGGAGGAGTTGGGATCTGAGGCACACTGTGAAGAAAACACGGGGGTTGGGAGGTAGTGGAGGTGGACAGGCGGTTCCACAGAGTTGAAGGACGTGCCACAGTCAGCGGTGGCAGGGTGGACTTGAGGGTGGGACCGCTGGTGGTGCGGTCCAGGTAGGGCCATGGGAAGGGCATGCAGAGCTGAAAAGCACCGGCCTTTCATGGAGAAGGGAGGCGGAAGGAGTCTCGTGTGCCCAGCGTGTCTCCCTGTCCCTTAGGGCTGCCCTTGCGGTCACGGGTGACGAGCGAGGAGGGTGCACGGCTGTAGATGGCCACGGTTGGCGGGAATGGGAGGCAGAGTGAAGAAGAAACACAGAGGCCTAGGATGCAAGAGGGATCACTGGGTTCACGTGCAGCCACGTCCCTGGGAAACCAGCAATGCAAAAGGTTCCTGGGTCTCTTGAGGGGTGACAGGGAGGTGTCCACCTTGGGAGGAGACACCTGCCGGTCCCTGTCCCACTGGCCTGGTGTCTGGAGCCCTCTGCCTGGCTCGCGGCTGTCAGGCTGGCGGGCAGTCGGTCAGAGCATCTGGTGGGCACAGGGAGGTGCGGTGGTGCAGACCCTGGTGCCCAGTAGCTGTGCCCCCTGTGGGGGGGTGGCGGTGGGGGTGGGGTGGGGGATGGGGCGGCTTGGATCCTGGGCCCAAGCAGGTGTGCGGGAGCGCGCGCTCGAGCGCGCGCATGCGCGTGGGCCAGGGCCGGAGCCCGGTGAGGGACACAGCTGAGGCTGCAGCCGTGCCGTGAGTTGGCTCCCAGCCCGCCTGCCGCCCCAAGCCCCCAAGTGTCTGGGCCAGCCAGGGACGGACGCCCACCTCAGCCCCCGACCTGGGACATGCTGCTGCCTGGCGCCTGCGACCCGGCAGCCATGGCTTTGGCGGTAGGGGTAGCGGTAGCGCTCGCGGGAGCGCTGGCGGGAGCGCAGGCGGGGCCCCGCGTGGAGAAGACTGGGAGCCATGAGCCTCCAGCCTCGGAGGGTGGCGGCCCTGCTGCTCCTGCTGCTCCTGGAGCCAGAGGCCAGGGCGCGGGACGCGCTTCCCGGGCGCCTCGGGCTTTGGCCGCGCTGGTGGAGTGCCAGCACTGGCTGGGGCAGAGCGCGATGCGATGCCCCCCCGGCGCCCTTGAAAGTCCATCTGGGAGAAGCCTAAAGGTGGAGCAGCTGAGACACACAGCCTCCCTCCAGGACCTGCCTCAGTCGCGGTGCTGCCAAGGTAAGGTCCCTAGCGACGAGGTCGCACGTGGCCTTCCCCTCTGCCCCTCTCTGTCTTCCCCTCCCATGAGAACCCTCCCCCCGCCCTGGGGCTCCGGGCTTCTTCTTGGGCTCCTTTGCGGCTGCGGTCTGGACGCCTCAGGAGTGGGCTTTCTGGGTTGGACCCTGGTTCCCTGGAAGAGGAGGGCCCCAGATCGAGTAGGGGGTTAGGCTCAGGCGGTGGTGAGTGGCTCAGGTCGAGAGGGGGGGTGCCCTGAGTGCCCATGGAGGTCTGACTGGGTTGGTGTTTGGCGGGTGGAGGTGGGAAGGAACGAAGGGACGAACGAAGGGAGGAAGGAAGGAAGGAAAGCGTGGACCGGCGGCTGTGGGCAAGTGTCAAGGCAGGGCCAGGGAAGTGGCAGCCATGAGCAGGAGGAATCATTCCTGCCTGTGAAAATGAAGTACAAGGGACCTGAGACTCCAGAGAAACATTCCAGGGAGAGTCAGGGTGGTGGGCCTGAGTTGCTGGAGGCCAGCAGGGGACGGTGTTGAAGGGATTGAGAGTGGAAGCAGCAGGTGAACACAGGCCTCCTGCCTCCCCCCTCCGCACCTGCTCTCCTGCCCTGCCCAGCCCGCCGCGCCGCGCCCCGCCCCGCCCCTGGTGGCAGAGTTGCACCCTCTGATGGGGAGGGGGAGATCTCACCCCGCTTGTGGCGAAAGGGGGTCCTCTCTCGTGGGAGTCAATGGGACTAGGGGGTAGGAGTCTGGATGAGGGCAAGTGCAACTCCCTGTTGAGCTCTTCATCTCTGAAGGCAATGTGCATTCCATCAATGAAGTGGGAGCCCGGGAGCCAGGAATCAGTGGCGCTTGTGTGTTTTCGAGGGTGGTCCAGACTCTTTCCTGATGGGAGATGTGTGCTGAAGAGAACTGGGTGTTGTGGATGGAGTCCAAAGTCATCTCTTTGGGACACGTTGGGTGGGAACGTCTTCTTCGCACTCTGGCGACGAAGGTGGATGGAAAAGCTCCTTGTCCAAGGCAGACTGGTGGGTTTTGTTCTTCCTCTCCGTGGGGCGTGGTGCTTCCCGTTTCCGTGGAGCGCCTCCTGTCTTGCATTCGTTCCGTGTTTCAAGAGTTTCAGTCCTTGGCAATCGCGTCTCCTCAGGGACTCACCAGGCAGCACGAGGGAGAAGTGACTGGGAGCCCACCGGGTCCCTAGAAACCAGTGCGTGTGTACTGGAGCAGGCAGTGCTCCTCTCTCAGCCTCCTTGGGAAATGAGGTCTTGAGCAAACGGTCTTTCATTGCATGGGTTGTACCTCTCCCCGGTTGTTGGGGGGAGTGTGTGTGCGTGAGTGTGGTGCTGTGGCCCGTGTGGAGTCCGGACCGCGTCAGGGACCCAGTTCTTGGCAAGGAATGCGTTTTGTTGCATGGGAATATCTCATTGCACGAGAGAGTTCCAATCCTGTCTCAAAGGCTGAAAACATCCTGAAGGCAGCACTGTGACCTCACTGAAAGCAAAGGCCTAAGAGCAGAGGCTTTCCCACACTTCCATATGGAGCTGACTGGTGCTTTATGTTTTCAGGAAGATGGTGTGGTGTAGGCCACTTGGAGCAGCTCAGGCTCCTGAGCGTGTGTTTGGTCCCCGAGGGGTGAGTTGTGTCTCTCCGGAATGAAGGAGATTATGGGGACCTTGAGTATCGTTACCTTCATGATTACCGTGATGATTCTGCCTAAGTCATCGCATGGATATTGATCCATGAGCTCGCCATGTGAGAGGTTTCCTTGGTAACATGGTCGCCGTGCGTGGCCTCGAAACTTGGTTGTGGTCCGAACACCTTTGATGCTTTGCAAGTCCCGAAGCGGCTCCACGGGTGTGCAGTCCCTGTTGCCATATAGGTGAGGAGGCAGAGTCTGTTGACCTGAAGCCCGTGCAAGTATCCAGGGAGATGTGCGAGGGCCTCTCCCTGAGGCACTGGGTTCCTAGCCGGCTCCACCCAGAATCAGGCAGGGAGGTTTTGTTGATGCCAGCGGGAAGTCCTGAGGAGGGAGGGGGAGCCGGACACCGTCGGGGGAAGGAAGGGATCCCTCCCCTGCCTCACCATCCCCAGCAGTTGCCTAGGTGCTGGCCACGAGGGAGGGGACTGCCTATGCGTGTTTGTTTTCCTTGGTCTTACCCCACCTTGGTAGAGGGCTTAGCCTGTTCCAGGCACTGTTCTGAGCACTTGAGAGATCTATGCAGACGACACAGAGTACCTCGGCAAGGACTCTCGTCCCCGTTCGTATTTCCAAGGGAAGATGTGAAAGAATGTGTGCCGGGGGTCAGTGCTGTGAAGCGGGAGGACTCGAGGCATGAAGGCAGGCAGTCGGCCTCCACATGAGCGTGCTGCACCGCTGGCTTTCCCACTGCTGCCTGTCGAGAGGCAGGGAAAGCATTTGCACCTAGCGTGCCTGTCCTGCGAGCAGAGGTGGGCTTGGAGACGTGCGTGTGCCCTCAAACGGGGAATCCAGCAAAATAGGCTCTAGGGCCTGAGTCACGCTCTCTGCGGGGAACCCTATCATTGCACATCCAGCCTGAGACACTTTGGAGAGTGACATGCGGGGCTCTTAGTGAGGGTGGCGGCACAGCGGGGGGCATGGGTCAGCGGGACCTTCCTAGGACACCCCCCCGCCCCCCCACCCCCCCCGCCGGTGCTGTGGTGCCCCTGAAACCCAGGCAGGGCTGGAAGGAGGAACAGGCTGTTGATGGCACCATCCCTTCCGCAGGGAGGCTTCTTGGGAGCTGGTGACTGAGGGGACCTTTGCGAGTTCCCCCTCTGAATTGCAGGAGAAGCGGCCGAGGGCCCTCATTTCATGCGGTCCACACTCCCCGTCGCCCTGTGTGCCAGTTGCCAGTGTCGCAGGCGCCCAGGTGGTGAACGTGGTCCCCGAGTAGGGAACACCGAGGCCGTTTCTGCGTTCTCAAATGCTAACGTTCTCTGCTTGTGACCCGCGCCCTGGCTGGTCCCAGACCCTGAGCACAGGGCCTGCAGGAAGGGTGAAGGGTGCGAAGCTGTCTCCTGGTAGGTAGCTGCGGTGAGGTCGTTCCCGGTGGCCTGTGCTCAGCTGCAGGGCACCTTGGAACCCAAAGCCACGACGTTTCCAGTGGGACAGAGTGCGCCGCAAGGGGAACCTGGGGAGTCACCAGGCCCTGAGGGGAGGCAGGCATGACCTTTATCCATGGGCCTTTTGATCGGAGCGCCCTGTTTGCTAGGTATCGTCAGGGTAGCCTCTTTGGTAGACAGAGGGCAGGTTGTGGACAGTTGTAGAGCATCCTTCCTGCTGGTATGTGTCGCAAGGGCTCTGACCTTGCGCAAATGGGCGGGGATGGGTAGAGTGGACTCCTGAATGGAACCTTCCCCGGGCGCCTGGGTGGTTCAGTGGGTTGAGCTTCCGACTTGGGCTCAGGTCACGCCCTCGCGGTTCCTGAGTTCCAGCCCTGCGCTGGGCTCTGTGCCCACAGCTCAGGCCCTGGAGCCTGTTTTCAGATTCTGCGTGTGTCTGTCTCTGCTTCTCTGCCCCTCCCCCACTGGCGGTCACCGGCTTGCCGGCTTGCTCTCTGGCTCCCTGTGTCTCCAGAGTGAAGACACATGAACAAATAGGAAATAGAACGTTCCCCAGGGCAGGTGCTGGCCACGGGCACAGCCATTCATTCGCTGTAGTCATGAACTCGACGGTGTTCCTTTAGTGTTCTCATTTGAGGTTCTCTGTTTCTTTCATTCATTCTGAGAGGCAGAGAGAGAGTGGACGCATGCACGTGTGCCTGTGAGCAGGGATAGGGCAGACAGGGAGGGAGAGAGAGAGGAGGGCCAGCGGGCTCCGCATCGTTGGCGCCCATCTTGAGGTGGGGCTCCTTGTGGAGGCTCAGCCTCACAAACTGTGAGATCGTGACGTGAGGCGAGATCCAGAGCCACATGCTTTGGTTTCTTTTTTAACGTTCACCTCTGAGAGAAAGCAAGAGAGACAGAGAGAGCACAAGCGAGGGAGGGGCAGGGAGAGAGAGAGGATACCCAGAAGGGAATCAGGTTCCAGGCTCTGAGCTGTCAGCACGGAGCACTAGGCGTGACTCAGCTCAGGAACCCTGAGAGCCTGACGTGACCCGAAGTCGGACCATTACCCAGCTGAGTCATCCAAGCGGCCCACAGAGTTTTCAGTGTGTATTTTCAAAAGAAAAAACAGCTACATTTATATATACATCTAGCTACCTGTGTGTCCTTAGGGATACCTGTGTACATACGCATACGTGTCTACATATACGTACACGTATTCGTGTATGTGTATATATACGTATATGCACACACACACACACACACACACACACACACACACCATGTAAACTGAGCCAAACGGTCTTCTGGGTGGAGACGCGGAGCCAGGAGGGAGGCATCAGCACAAAGTTCAAAATGAAAGGGAAACGTCATTCTCGTATGTATCAGTACGTGCCATGACAGGGAGACACACGCGAGGGTTCTGGTAGGATAGGAAGCTGCTCCCACGGAGAATGCAGGCAAATGGTCCCTGTGGAGCCAATGGAACCCTGGTGCACTTGTGGTATGAGACTGATAAAGAGGCCGAAAACTGGTGACCTTTCTAATGCTAGCAGAGGTCATTTGCATTTGTATAGCATGCGATCATTGACGTTGCCCCTGGGGGGAGAAAGGTTTTGCATCTCTGTTCTCCTAGGTTTGTGGCTTAGTTTGCTCTTCCCTTGTGCACTTGAAAGAGTCCTGACAGGTCCTGATGGTACACAGTAAGGCCAAGTCCCCAGAGTCCAGAGTCCCTTGGTGGGGCTTGTGGGATGGTGTCCTTCCCATGACCATGAAGTCCACAGAGCAGTCTTGTGCTTTTGCTGTAAGTCCTGTTTCTACCAGGTCCAGTCTGGGCGTGCCTCTTTGCAAGTCCTCAGGTGAGGACACGTGATGAAGGCTGCCCATTGGGACTGGCCTTCGATGATCCATCTGGCCGTGACCCCCTGCTCTCCTTCCAGGGCTGCGTAGGTTCGTGCCCTCGATGCTCGTTTCGTAGAAAGCCTTGACTGCTTGGTCTCTCTACTCCTCCTCACCCTGGACGGTAGTCCTGTGGCTCCCCTTGAATCCTCAGGCATACGTTTCCTTGCCCACCTCTGCACACTGGCCCTCCAGAGCAGGGTCTGGTACGCCTTGCACGTTCAGTCGATGCTTGCTGCACAATCGCATGGGTGATGGCCTCTCTCTCTCTCTCTCTCCCTCTCTCTCTCACCAAAAGAAAGAAACGTTGAAAAGCAATGGAAACCCAAGAAAAGAAAAATGGCACGGAGGAGTTGGGATCTGAGGCACACTGTGAAGAAAACACGGGGGTTGGGAGGTAGTGGAGGTGGACAGGCGGTTCCACAGAGTTGAAGGACGTGCCACAGTCAGCGGTGGCAGGGTGGACTTAGGGGTGGGACCGCTGGTGGTGCGGTCCAGGTAGGGCCATGGGAAGGGCATGCAGAGCTGAAAAGCACCGGCCTTTCATGGAGAAGGGAGGTGGAAGGAGTCTCGTGTGCCCAGCGTGTCTCCCTGTCCCTTAGGGCTGCCCTTGCGGTCACGGGTGACGAGCGAGGAGGGTGCACGGCTGTAGATGGCCACGGTTGGCGGGAATGGGAGGCAGAGTGAAGAAGAAACACAGAGGCCTAGGATGCAAGAGGGATCACTGGGTTCACGTGCAGCCACGTCCCTGGGAAACCAGCAATGCAAAAGGTTCCTGGGTCTCTTGAGGGGTGACAGGGAGGTGTCCACCTTGGGAGGAGACACCTGCCGGTCCCTGTCCCACTGGCCTGGTGTCTGGAGCCCTCTGCCTGGCTCGCGGCTGTCAGGCTGGCGGGCAGTCGGTCAGAGCATCTGGTGGGCACAGGGAGGTGCGGTGGTGCAGACCCTGGTGCCCAGGAGCTGTGCCCCCTGTGGGGGGGTGGCGGTGGGGGTGGGGTGGGGGATGGGGCGGCTAGGATCCTGGGCCCAAGCAGGTGTGCGGGAGCGCGCGCTCGAGCGCGCGCATGCGCGTGGGCCAGGGCCGGAGCCCGGTGAGGGACACAGCTGAGGCTGCAGCCGTGCCGTGAGTTGGCTCCCAGCCCGCCTGCCGCCCCAAGCCCCCAAGTGTCTGGGCCAGCCAGGGACGGACGCCCACCTCAGCCCCCGACCTGGGACATGCTGCTGCCTGGCGCCTGCGACCCGGCAGCCATGGCTTTGGCGGTAGGGGTAGCGGTAGCGCTCGCGGGAGCGCTGGCGGGAGCGCAGGCGGGGCCCCGCGTGGAGAAGACTGGGAGCCATGAGCCTCCAGCCTCGGAGGGTGGCGGCCCTGCTGCTCCTGCTGCTCCTGGAGCCAGAGGCCAGGGCGCGGGACGCGCTTCCCGGGCGCCTCGGTCTTTGGCCGCGCTGGTGGAGTGCCAGCACTGGCTGGGGCAGAGCGCGATGCGATGCCCCCCCGGCGCCCTTGAAAGTCCATCTGGGAGAAGCCTAATGGTGGAGCAGCTGAGACACACAGCCTCCCTCCAGGACCTGCCTCAGTCGCGGTGCTGCCAAGGTAAGGTCCCTAGCGACGAGGTCGCACGTGGCCTTCCCCTCTGCCCCTCTCTGTCTTCCCCTCCCATGAGAACCCTCCCCCCGCCCTGGGGCTCCGGGCTTCTTCTTGGGCTCCTTTGCGGCTGCGGTCTGGACGCCTCAGGAGTGGGCTTTCTGGGTTGGACCCTGGTTCCCTGGAAGAGGAGGGCCCCAGATCGAGTAGGGGGTTAGGCTCAGGCGGTGGTGAGTGGCTCAGGTCGAGAGGGGGGGTGCCCTGAGTGCCCATGGAGGTCTGACTGGGTTGGTGTTTGGCGGGTGGAGGTGGGAAGGAACGAAGGGACGAACGAAGGGAGGAAGGAAGGAAGGAAAGCGTGGACCGGCGGCTGTGGGCAAGTGTCAAGGCAGGGCCAGGGAAGTGGCAGCCATGAGCAGGAGGAATCATTCCTGCCTGTGAAAATGAAGTACAAGGGACCTGAGACTCCAGAGAAACATTCCAGGGAGAGTCAGGGTGGTGGGCCTGAGTTGCTGGAGGCCAGCAGGGGACGGTGTTGAAGGGATTGAGAGTGGAAGCAGCAGGTGAACACAGGCCTCCTGCCTCCCCCCTCCGCACCTGCTCTCCTGCCCTGCCCAGCCCGCCGCGCCGCGCCCCGCCCCGCCCCTGGTGGCAGAGTTGCACCCTCTGATGGGGAGGGGGAGATCTCACCCCGCTTGTGGCGAAAGGGGGTCCTCTCTCGTGGGAGTCAATGGGACTAGGGGGTAGGAGTCTGGATGAGGGCAAGTGCAACTCCCTGTTGAGCTCTTCATCTCTGAAGGCAATGTGCATTCCATCAATGAAGTGGGAGCCCGGGAGCCAGGAATCAGTGGCGCTTGTGTGTTTTCGAGGGTGGTCCAGACTCTTTCCTGATGGGAGATGTGTGCTGAAGAGAACTGGGTGTTGTGGATGGAGTCCAAAGTCATCTCTTTGGGACACGTTGGGTGGGAACGTCTTCTTCGCACTCTGGCGACGAAGGTGGATGGAAAAGCTCCTTGTCCAAGGCAGACTGGTGGGTTTTGTTCTTCCTCTCCGTGGGGCGTGGTGCTTCCCGTTTCCGTGGAGCGCCTCCTGTCTTGCATTCGTTCCGTGTTTCAAGAGTTTCAGTCCTTGGCAATCGCGTCTCCTCAGGGACTCACCAGGCAGCACGAGGGAGAAGTGACTGGGAGCCCACCGGGTCCCTAGAAACCAGTGCGTGTGTACTGGAGCAGGCAGTGCTCCTCTCTCAGCCTCCTTGGGAAATGAGGTCTTGAGCAAACGGTCTTTCATTGCATGGGTTGTACCTCTCCCCGGTTGTTGGGGGGAGTGTGTGTGCGTGAGTGTGGTGCTGTGGCCCGTGTGGAGTCCGGACCGCGTCAGGGACCCAGTTCTTGGCAAGGAATGCGTTTTGTTGCATGGGAATATCTCATTGCACGAGAGAGTTCCAATCCTGTCTCAAAGGCTGAAAACATCCTGAAGGCAGCACTGTGACCTCACTGAAAGCAAAGGCCTAAGAGCAGAGGCTTTCCCACACTTCCATATGGAGCTGACTGGTGCTTTATGTTTTCAGGAAGATGGTGTGGTGTAGGCCACTTGGAGCAGCTCAGGCTCCTGAGCGTGTGTTTGGTCCCCGAGGGGTGAGTTGTGTCTCTCCGGAATGAAGGAGATTATGGGGACCTTGAGTATCGTTACCTTCATGATTACCGTGATGATTCTGCCTAAGTCATCGCATGGATATTGATCCATGAGCTCGCCATGTGAGAGGTTTCCTTGGTAACATGGTCGCCGTGCGTGGCCTCGAAACTTGGTTGTGGTCCGAACACCTTTGATGCTTTGCAAGTCCCGAAGCGGCTCCACGGGTGTGCAGTCCCTGTTGCCATATAGGTGAGGAGGCAGAGTCTGTTGACCTGAAGCCCGTGCAAGTATCCAGGGAGATGTGCGAGGGCCTCTCCCTGAGGCACTGGGTTCCTAGCCGGCTCCACCCAGAATCAGGCAGGGAGGTTTTGTTGATGCCAGCGGGAAGTCCTGAGGAGGGAGGGGGAGCCGGACACCGTCGGGGGAAGGAAGGGATCCCTCCCCTGCCTCACCATCCCCAGCAGTTGCCTAGGTGCTGGCCACGAGGGAGGGGACTGCCTATGCGTGTTTGTTTTCCTTGGTCTTACCCCACCTTGGTAGAGGGCTTAGCCTGTTCCAGGCACTGTTCTGAGCACTTGAGAGATCTATGCAGACGACACAGAGTACCTCGGCAAGGACTCTCGTCCCCGTTCGTATTTCCAAGGGAAGATGTGAAAGAATGTGTGCCGGGGGTCAGTGCTGTGAAGCGGGAGGACTCGAGGCATGAAGGCAGGCAGTCGGCCTCCACATGAGCGTGCTGCACCGCTGGCTTTCCCACTGCTGCCTGTCGAGAGGCAGGGAAAGCATTTGCACCTAGCGTGCCTGTCCTGCGAGCAGAGGTGGGCTTGGAGACGTGCGTGTGCCCTCAAACGGGGAATCCAGCAAAATAGGCTCTAGGGCCTGAGTCACGCTCTCTGCGGGGAACCCTATCATTGCACATCCAGCCTGAGACACTTTGGAGAGTGACATGCGGGGCTCTTAGTGAGGGTGGCGGCACAGCGGGGGGCATGGGTCAGCGGGACCTTCCTAGGACACCCCCCCGCCCCCCCCCCCCCGCCGGTGCTGTGGTGCCCCTGAAACCCAGGCAGGGCTGGAAGGAGGAACAGGCTGTTGATGGCACCATCCCTTCCGCAGGGAGGCTTCTTGGGAGCTGGTGACTGAGGGGACCTTTGCGAGTTCCCCCTCTGAATTGCAGGAGAAGCGGCCGAGGGCCCTCATTTCATGCGGTCCACACTCCCCGTCGCCCTGTGTGCCAGTTGCCAGTGTCGCAGGCGCCCAGGTGGTGAACGTGGTCCCCGAGTAGGGAACACCGAGGCCGTTTCTGCGTTCTCAAATGCTAACGTTCTCTGCTTGTGACCCGCGCCCTGGCTGGTCCCAGACCCTGAGCACAGGGCCTGCAGGAAGGGTGAAGGGTGCGAAGCTGTCTCCTGGTAGGTAGCTGCGGTGAGGTCGTTCCCGGTGGCCTGTGCTCAGCTGCAGGGCACCTTGGAACCCAAAGCCACGACGTTTCCAGTGGGACAGAGTGCGCCGCAAGGGGAACCTGGGGAGTCACCAGGCCCTGAGGGGAGGCAGGCATGACCTTTATCCATGGGCCTTTTGATCGGAGCGCCCTGTTTGCTAGGTATCGTCAGGGTAGCCTCTTTGGTAGACAGAGGGCAGGTTGTGGACAGTTGTAGAGCATCCTTCCTGCTGGTATGTGTCGCAAGGGCTCTGACCTTGCGCAAATGGGCGGGGATGGGTAGAGTGGACTCCTGAATGGAACCTTCCCCGGGCGCCTGGGTGGTTCAGTGGGTTGAGCTTCCGACTTGGGCTCAGGTCACGCCCTCGCGGTTCCTGAGTTCCAGCCCTGCGCTGGGCTCTGTGCCCACAGCTCAGGCCCTGGAGCCTGTTTTCAGATTCTGCGTGTGTCTGTCTCTGCTTCTCTGCCCCTCCCCCACTGGCGGTCACCGGCTTGCCGGCTTGCTCTCTGGCTCCCTGTGTCTCCAGAGTGAAGACACATGAACAAATAGGAAATAGAACGTTCCCCAGGGCAGGTGCTGGCCACGGGCACAGCCATTCATTCGCTGTAGTCATGAACTCGACGGTGTTCCTTTAGTGTTCTCATTTGAGGTTCTCTGTTTCTTTCATTCATTCTGAGAGGCAGAGAGAGAGTGGACGCATGCACGTGTGCCTGTGAGCAGGGATAGGGCAGACAGGGAGGGAGAGAGAGAGGAGGGCCAGCGGGCTCCGCATCGTTGGCGCCCATCTTGAGGTGGGGCTCCTTGTGGAGGCTCAGCCTCACAAACTGTGAGATCGTGACGTGAGGCGAGATCCAGAGCCACATGCTTTGGTTTCTTTTTTAACGTTCACCTCTGAGAGAAAGCAAGAGAGACAGAGAGAGCACAAGCGAGGGAGGGGCAGGGAGAGAGAGAGGATACCCAGAAGGGAATCAGGTTCCAGGCTCTGAGCTGTCAGCACGGAGCACTAGGCGTGACTCAGCTCAGGAACCCTGAGAGTCTGACGTGACCCGAAGTCGGACCATTACCCAGCTGAGTCATCCAAGCGGCCCACAGAGTTTTCAGTGTGTATTTTCAAAAGAAAAAACAGCTACATTTATATATACATCTAGCTACCTGTGTGTCCTTAGGGATACCTGTGTACATACGCATACGTGTCTACATATACGTACACGTATTCGTGTATGTGTATATATACGTATATGCACACACACACACACACACACACACACACACACACACCATGTAAACTGAGCCAAACGGTCTTCTGGGTGGAGACGCGGAGCCAGGAGGGAGGCATCAGCACAAAGTTCAAAATGAAAGGGAAACGTCATTCTCGTATGTATCAGTACGTGCCATGACAGGGAGACACACGCGAGGGTTCTGGTAGGATAGGAAGCTGCTCCCACGGAGAATGCAGGCAAATGGTCCCTGTGGAGCCAATGGAACCCTGGTGCACTTGTGGTATGAGACTGATAAAGAGGCCGAAAACTGGTGACCTTTCTAATGCTAGCAGAGGTCATTTGCATTTGTATAGCATGCGATCATTGACGTTGCCCCTGGGGGGAGAAAGGTTTTGCATCTCTGTTCTCCTAGGTTTGTGGCTTAGTTTGCTCTTCCCTTGTGCACTTGAAAGAGTCCTGACAGGTCCTGATGGTACACAGTAAGGCCAAGTCCCCAGAGTCCAGAGTCCCTTGGTGGGGCTTGTGGGATGGTGTCCTTCCCATGACCATGAAGTCCACAGAGCAGTCTTGTGCTTTTGCTGTAAGTCCTGTTTCTACCAGGTCCAGTCTGGGCGTGCCTCTTTGCAAGTCCTCAGGTGAGGACACGTGATGAAGGCTGCCCATTGGGACTGGCCTTCGATGATCCATCTGGCCGTGACCCCCTGCTCTCCTTCCAGGGCTGCGTAGGTTCGTGCCCTCGATGCTCGTTTCGTAGAAAGCCTTGACTGCTTGGTCTCTCTACTCCTCCTCACCCTGGACGGTAGTCCTGTGGCTCCCCTTGAATCCTCAGGCATACGTTTCCTTGCCCACCTCTGCACACTGGCCCTCCAGAGCAGGGTCTGGTACGCCTTGCACGTTCAGTCGATGCTTGCTGCACAATCGCATGGGTGATGGCCTCTCTCTCTCTCTCTCTCCCTCTCTCTCTCACCAAAAGAAAGAAACGTTGAGAAGCAATGGAAACCCAAGAAAAGAAAAATGGCACGGAGGAGTTGGGATCTGAGGCACACTGTGGAGAAAACACGGGGGTTGGGAGGTAGTGGAGGTGGACAGGCGGTTCCACAGAGTTGAAGGACGTGCCACAGTCAGCGGTGGCAGGGTGGACTTGAGGGTGGGACCGCTGGTGGTGCGGTCCAGGTAGGGCCATGGGAAGGGCATGCAGAGCTGAAAAGCACCGGCCTTTCATGGAGAAGGGAGGCGGAAGGAGTCTCGTGTGCCCAGCGTGTCTCCCTGTCCCTTAGGGCTGCCCTTGCGGTCACGGGTGACGAGCGAGGAGGGTGCACGGCTGTAGATGGCCACGGTTGGCGGGAATGGGAGGCAGAGTGAAGAAGAAACACAGAGGCCTAGGATGCAAGAGGGATCACTGGGTTCACGTGCAGCCACGTCCCTGGGAAACCAGCAATGCAAAAGGTTCCTGGGTCTCTTGAGGGGTGACAGGGAGGTGTCCACCTTGGGAGGAGACACCTGCCGGTCCCTGTCCCACTGGCCTGGTGTCTGGAGCCCTCTGCCTGGCTCGTGGCTGTCAGGCTGGCGGGCAGTCGGTCAGAGCATCTGGTGGGCACAGGGAGGTGCGGTGGTGCAGACCCTGGTGCCCAGTAGCTGTGCCCCCTGTGGGGGGGTGGCGGTGGGGGTGGGGGTGGGGTGGGGGATGGGGCGGCTTGGATCCTGGGCCCAAGCAGGTGTGCGGGAGCGCGCGCTCGAGCGCGCGCATGCGCGTGGGCCAGGGCCGGAGCCCGGTGAGGGACACAGCTGAGGCTGCAGCCGTGCCGTGAGTTGGCTCCCAGCCCGCCTGCCGCCCCAAGCCCCCAAGTGTCTGGGCCAGCCAGGGACGGACGCCCACCTCAGCCCCCGACCTGGGACATGCTGCTGCCTGGCGCCTGCGACCCGGCAGCCATGGCTTTGGCGGTAGGGGTAGCGGTAGCGCTCGCGGGAGCGCTGGCGGGAGCGCAGGCGGGGCCCCGCGTGGAGAAGACTGGGAGCCATGAGCCTCCAGCCTCGGAGGGTGGCGGCCCTGCTGCTCCTGCTGCTCCTGGAGCCAGAGGCCAGGGCGCGGGACGCGCTTCCCGGGCGCCTCGGGCTTTGGCCGCGCTGGTGGAGTGCCAGCACTGGCTGGGGCAGAGCGCGATGCGATGCCCCCCCGGCGCCCTTGAAAGTCCATCTGGGAGAAGCCTAAAGGTGGAGCAGCTGAGACACACAGCCTCCCTCCAGGACCTGCCTCAGTCGCGGTGCTGCCAAGGTAAGGTCCCTAGCGACGAGGTCGCACGTGGCCTTCCCCTCTGCCCCTCTCTGTCTTCCCCTCCCATGAGAACCCTCCCCCCGCCCTGGGGCTCCGGGCTTCTTCTTGGGCTCCTTTGCGGCTGCGGTCTGGACGCCTCAGGAGTGGGCTTTCTGGGTTGGACCCTGGTTCCCTGGAAGAGGAGGGCCCCAGATCGAGTAGGGGGTTAGGCTCAGGCGGTGGTGAGTGGCTCAGGTCGAGAGGGGGGGTGCCCTGAGTGCCCATGGAGGTCTGACTGGGTTGGTGTTTGGCGGGTGGAGGTGGGAAGGAACGAAGGGACGAACGAAGGGAGGAAGGAAGGAAGGAAAGCGTGGACCGGCGGCTGTGGGCAAGTGTCAAGGCAGGGCCAGGGAAGTGGCAGCCATGAGCAGGAGGAATCATTCCTGCCTGTGAAAATGAAGTACAAGGGACCTGAGACTCCAGAGAAACATTCCAGGGAGAGTCAGGGTGGTGGGCCTGAGTTGCTGGAGGCCAGCAGGGGACGGTGTTGAAGGGATTGAGAGTGGAAGCAGCAGGTGAACACAGGCCTCCTGCCTCCCCCCTCCGCACCTGCTCTCCTGCCCTGCCCAGCCCGCCGCGCCGCGCCCCGCCCCGCCCCTGGTGGCAGAGTTGCACCCTCTGATGGGGAGGGGGAGATCTCACCCCGCTTGTGGCGAAAGGGGGTCCTCTCTCGTGGGAGTCAATGGGACTAGGGGGTAGGAGTCTGGATGAGGGCAAGTGCAACTCCCTGTTGAGCTCTTCATCTCTGAAGGCAATGTGCATTCCATCAATGAAGTGGGAGCCCGGGAGCCAGGAATCAGTGGCGCTTGTGTGTTTTCGAGGGTGGTCCAGACTCTTTCCTGATGGGAGATGTGTGCTGAAGAGAACTGGGTGTTGTGGATGGAGTCCAAAGTCATCTCTTTGGGACACGTTGGGTGGGAACGTCTTCTTCGCACTCTGGCGACGAAGGTGGATGGAAAAGCTCCTTGTCCAAGGCAGACTGGTGGGTTTTGTTCTTCCTCTCCGTGGGGCGTGGTGCTTCCCGTTTCCGTGGAGCGCCTCCTGTCTTGCATTCGTTCCGTGTTTCAAGAGTTTCAGTCCTTGGCAATCGCGTCTCCTCAGGGACTCACCAGGCAGCACGAGGGAGAAGTGACTGGGAGCCCACCGGGTCCCTAGAAACCAGTGCGTGTGTACTGGAGCAGGCAGTGCTCCTCTCTCAGCCTCCTTGGGAAATGAGGTCTTGAGCAAACGGTCTTTCATTGCATGGGTTGTACCTCTCCCCGGTTGTTGGGGGGAGTGTGTGTGCGTGAGTGTGGTGCTGTGGCCCGTGTGGAGTCCGGACCGCGTCAGGGACCCAGTTCTTGGCAAGGAATGCGTTTTGTTGCATGGGAATATCTCATTGCACGAGAGAGTTCCAATCCTGTCTCAAAGGCTGAAAACATCCTGAAGGCAGCACTGTGACCTCACTGAAAGCAAAGGCCTAAGAGCAGAGGCTTTCCCACACTTCCATATGGAGCTGACTGGTGCTTTATGTTTTCAGGAAGATGGTGTGGTGTAGGCCACTTGGAGCAGCTCAGGCTCCTGAGCGTGTGTTTGGTCCCCGAGGGGTGAGTTGTGTCTCTCCGGAATGAAGGAGATTATGGGGACCTTGAGTATCGTTACCTTCATGATTACCGTGATGATTCTGCCTAAGTCATCGCATGGATATTGATCCATGAGCTCGCCATGTGAGAGGTTTCCTTGGTAACATGGTCGCCGTGCGTGGCCTCGAAACTTGGTTGTGGTCCGAACACCTTTGATGCTTTGCAAGTCCCGAAGCGGCTCCACGGGTGTGCAGTCCCTGTTGCCATATAGGTGAGGAGGCAGAGTCTGTTGACCTGAAGCCCGTGCAAGTATCCAGGGAGATGTGCGAGGGCCTCTCCCTGAGGCACTGGGTTCCTAGCCGGCTCCACCCAGAATCAGGCAGGGAGGTTTTGTTGATGCCAGCGGGAAGTCCTGAGGAGGGAGGGGGAGCCGGACACCGTCGGGGGAAGGAAGGGATCCCTCCCCTGCCTCACCATCCCCAGCAGTTGCCTAGGTGCTGGCCACGAGGGAGGGGACTGCCTATGCGTGTTTGTTTTCCTTGGTCTTACCCCACCTTGGTAGAGGGCTTAGCCTGTTCCAGGCACTGTTCTGAGCACTTGAGAGATCTATGCAGACGACACAGAGTACCTCGGCAAGGACTCTCGTCCCCGTTCGTATTTCCAAGGGAAGATGTGAAAGAATGTGTGCCGGGGGTCAGTGCTGTGAAGCGGGAGGACTCGAGGCATGAAGGCAGGCAGTCGGCCTCCACATGAGCGTGCTGCACCGCTGGCTTTCCCACTGCTGCCTGTCGAGAGGCAGGGAAAGCATTTGCACCTAGCGTGCCTGTCCTGCGAGCAGAGGTGGGCTTGGAGACGTGCGTGTGCCCTCAAACGGGGAATCCAGCAAAATAGGCTCTAGGGCCTGAGTCACGCTCTCTGCGGGGAACCCTATCATTGCACATCCAGCCTGAGACACTTTGGAGAGTGACATGCGGGGCTCTTAGTGAGGGTGGCGGCACAGCGGGGGGCATGGGTCAGCGGGACCTTCCTAGGACACCCCCCCGCCCCCCCACCCCCCCCGCCGGTGCTGTGGTGCCCCTGAAACCCAGGCAGGGCTGGAAGGAGGAACAGGCTGTTGATGGCACCATCCCTTCCGCAGGGAGGCTTCTTGGGAGCTGGTGACTGAGGGGACCTTTGCGAGTTCCCCCTCTGAATTGCAGGAGAAGCGGCCGAGGGCCCTCATTTCATGCGGTCCACACTCCCCGTCGCCCTGTGTGCCAGTTGCCAGTGTCGCAGGCGCCCAGGTGGTGAACGTGGTCCCCGAGTAGGGAACACCGAGGCCGTTTCTGCGTTCTCAAATGCTAACGTTCTCTGCTTGTGACCCGCGCCCTGGCTGGTCCCAGACCCTGAGCACAGGGCCTGCAGGAAGGGTGAAGGGTGCGAAGCTGTCTCCTGGTAGGTAGCTGCGGTGAGGTCGTTCCCGGTGGCCTGTGCTCAGCTGCAGGGCACCTTGGAACCCAAAGCCACGACGTTTCCAGTGGGACAGAGTGCGCCGCAAGGGGAACCTGGGGAGTCACCAGGCCCTGAGGGGAGGCAGGCATGACCTTTATCCATGGGCCTTTTGATCGGAGCGCCCTGTTTGCTAGGTATCGTCAGGGTAGCCTCTTTGGTAGACAGAGGGCAGGTTGTGGACAGTTGTAGAGCATCCTTCCTGCTGGTATGTGTCGCAAGGGCTCTGACCTTGCGCAAATGGGCGGGGATGGGTAGAGTGGACTCCTGAATGGAACCTTCCCCGGGCGCCTGGGTGGTTCAGTGGGTTGAGCTTCCGACTTGGGCTCAGGTCACGCCCTCGCGGTTCCTGAGTTCCAGCCCTGCGCTGGGCTCTGTGCCCACAGCTCAGGCCCTGGAGCCTGTTTTCAGATTCTGCGTGTGTCTGTCTCTGCTTCTCTGCCCCTCCCCCACTGGCGGTCACCGGCTTGCCGGCTTGCTCTCTGGCTCCCTGTGTCTCCAGAGTGAAGACACATGAACAAATAGGAAATAGAACGTTCCCCAGGGCAGGTGCTGGCCACGGGCACAGCCATTCATTCGCTGTAGTCATGAACTCGACGGTGTTCCTTTAGTGTTCTCATTTGAGGTTCTCTGTTTCTTTCATTCATTCTGAGAGGCAGAGAGAGAGTGGACGCATGCACGTGTGCCTGTGAGCAGGGATAGGGCAGACAGGGAGGGAGAGAGAGAGGAGGGCCAGCGGGCTCCGCATCGTTGGCGCCCATCTTGAGGTGGGGCTCCTTGTGGAGGCTCAGCCTCACAAACTGTGAGATCGTGACGTGAGGCGAGATCCAGAGCCACATGCTTTGGTTTCTTTTTTAACGTTCACCTCTGAGAGAAAGCAAGAGAGACAGAGAGAGCACAAGCGAGGGAGGGGCAGGGAGAGAGAGAGGATACCCAGAAGGGAATCAGGTTCCAGGCTCTGAGCTGTCAGCACGGAGCACTAGGCGTGACTCAGCTCAGGAACCCTGAGAGCCTGACGTGACCCGAAGTCGGACCATTACCCAGCTGAGTCATCCAAGCGGCCCACAGAGTTTTCAGTGTGTATTTTCAAAAGAAAAAACAGCTACATTTATATATACATCTAGCTACCTGTGTGTCCTTAGGGATACCTGTGTACATACGCATACGTGTCTACATATACGTACACGTATTCGTGTATGTGTATATATACGTATATGCACACACACACACACACACACACACACACACACACACACCATGTAAACTGAGCCAAACGGTCTTCTGGGTGGAGACGCGGAGCCAGGAGGGAGGCATCAGCACAAAGTTCAAAATGAAAGGGAAACGTCATTCTCGTATGTATCAGTACGTGCCATGACAGGGAGACACACGCGAGGGTTCTGGTAGGATAGGAAGCTGCTCCCACGGAGAATGCAGGCAAATGGTCCCTGTGGAGCCAATGGAACCCTGGTGCACTTGTGGTATGAGACTGATAAAGAGGCCGAAAACTGGTGACCTTTCTAATGCTAGCAGAGGTCATTTGCATTTGTATAGCATGCGATCATTGACGTTGCCCCTGGGGGGAGAAAGGTTTTGCATCTCTGTTCTCCTAGGTTTGTGGCTTAGTTTGCTCTTCCCTTGTGCACTTGAAAGAGTCCTGACAGGTCCTGATGGTACACAGTAAGGCCAAGTCCCCAGAGTCCAGAGTCCCTTGGTGGGGCTTGTGGGATGGTGTCCTTCCCATGACCATGAAGTCCACAGAGCAGTCTTGTGCTTTTGCTGTAAGTCCTGTTTCTACCAGGTCCAGTCTGGGCGTGCCTCTTTGCAAGTCCTCAGGTGAGGACACGTGATGAAGGCTGCCCATTGGGACTGGCCTTCGATGATCCATCTGGCCGTGACCCCCTGCTCTCCTTCCAGGGCTGCGTAGGTTCGTGCCCTCGATGCTCGTTTCGTAGAAAGCCTTGACTGCTTGGTCTCTCTACTCCTCCTCACCCTGGACGGTAGTCCTGTGGCTCCCCTTGAATCCTCAGGCATACGTTTCCTTGCCCACCTCTGCACACTGGCCCTCCAGAGCAGGGTCTGGTACGCCTTGCACGTTCAGTCGATGCTTGCTGCACAATCGCATGGGTGATGGCCTCTCTCTCTCTCTCTCTCCCTCTCTCTCTCACCAAAAGAAAGAAACGTTGAGAAGCAATGGAAACCCAAGAAAAGAAAAATGGCACGGAGGAGTTGGGATCTGAGGCACACTGTGAAGAAAACACGGGGGTTGGGAGGTAGTGGAGGTGGACAGGCGGTTCCACAGAGTTGAAGGACGTGCCACAGTCAGCGGTGGCAGGGTGGACTTAGGGGTGGGACCGCTGGTGGTGCGGTCCAGGTAGGGCCATGGGAAGGGCATGCAGAGCTGAAAAGCACCGGCCTTTCATGGAGAAGGGAGGCGGAAGGAGTCTCGTGTGCCCAGCGTGTCTCCCTGTCCCTTAGGGCTGCCCTTGCGGTCACGGGTGACGAGCGAGGAGGGTGCACGGCTGTAGATGGCCACGGTTGGCGGGAATGGGAGGCAGAGTGAAGAAGAAACACAGAGGCCTAGGATGCAAGAGGGATCACTGGGTTCACGTGCAGCCACGTCCCTGGGAAACCAGCAATGCAAAAGGTTCCTGGGTCTCTTGAGGGGTGACAGGGAGGTGTCCACCTTGGGAGGAGACACCTGCCGGTCCCTGTCCCACTGGCCTGGTGTCTGGAGCCCTCTGCCTGGCTCGCGGCTGTCAGGCTGGCGGGCAGTCGGTCAGAGCATCTGGTGGGCACAGGGAGGTGCGGTGGTGCAGACCCTGGTGCCCAGGAGCTGTGCCCCCTGTGGGGGGGTGGCGGTGGGGGTGGGGTGGGAGATGGGGCGGCTTGGATCCTGGGCCCAAGCAGGTGTGCGGGAGCGCGCGCTCGAGCGCGCGCATGCGCGTGGGCCAGGGCCGGAGCCCGGTGAGGGACACAGCTGAGGCTGCAGCCGTGCCGTGAGTTGGCTCCCAGCCCGCCTGCCGCCCCAAGCCCCCAAGTGTCTGGGCCAGCCAGGGACGGACGCCCACCTCAGCCCCCGACCTGGGACATGCTGCTGCCTGGCGCCTGCGACCCGGCAGCCATGGCTTTGGCGGTAGGGGTAGCGGTAGCGCTCGCGGGAGCGCTGGCGGGAGCGCAGGCGGGGCCCCGCGTGGAGAAGACTGGGAGCCATGAGCCTCCAGCCTCGGAGGGTGGCGGCCCTGCTGCTCCTGCTGCTCCTGGAGCCAGAGGCCAGGGCGCGGGACGCGCTTCCCGGGCGCCTCGGGCTTTGGCCGCGCTGGTGGAGTGCCAGCACTGGCTGGGGCAGAGCGCGATGCGATGCCCCCCCGGCGCCCTTGAAAGTCCATCTGGGAGAAGCCTAATGGTGGAGCAGCTGAGACACACAGCCTCCCTCCAGGACCTGCCTCAGTCGCGGTGCTGCCAAGGTAAGGTCCCTAGCGACGAGGTCGCACGTGGCCTTCCCCTCTGCCCCTCTCTGTCTTCCCCTCCCATGAGAACCCTCCCCCCGCCCTGGGGCTCCGGGCTTCTTCTTGGGCTCCTTTGCGGCTGCGGTCTGGACGCCTCAGGAGTGGGCTTTCTGGGTTGGACCCTGGTTCCCTGGAAGAGGAGGGCCCCAGATCGAGTAGGGGGTTAGGCTCAGGCGGTGGTGAGTGGCTCAGGTCGAGAGGGGGGGTGCCCTGAGTGCCCATGGAGGTCTGACTGGGTTGGTGTTTGGCGGGTGGAGGTGGGAAGGAACGAAGGGACGAACGAAGGGAGGAAGGAAGGAAGGAAAGCGTGGACCGGCGGCTGTGGGCAAGTGTCAAGGCAGGGCCAGGGAAGTGGCAGCCATGAGCAGGAGGAATCATTCCTGCCTGTGAAAATGAAGTACAAGGGACCTGAGACTCCAGAGAAACATTCCAGGGAGAGTCAGGGTGGTGGGCCTGAGTTGCTGGAGGCCAGCAGGGGACGGTGTTGAAGGGATTGAGAGTGGAAGCAGCAGGTGAACACAGGCCTCCTGCCTCCCCCCTCCGCACCTGCTCTCCTGCCCTGCCCAGCCCGCCGCGCCGCGCCCCGCCCCGCCCCTGGTGGCAGAGTTGCACCCTCTGATGGGGAGGGGGAGATCTCACCCCGCTTGTGGCGAAAGGGGGTCCTCTCTCGTGGGAGTCAATGGGACTAGGGGGTAGGAGTCTGGATGAGGGCAAGTGCAACTCCCTGTTGAGCTCTTCATCTCTGAAGGCAATGTGCATTCCATCAATGAAGTGGGAGCCCGGGAGCCAGGAATCAGTGGCGCTTGTGTGTTTTCGAGGGTGGTCCAGACTCTTTCCTCATGGGAGATGTGTGCTGAAGAGAACTGGGTGTTGTGGATGGAGTCCAAAGTCATCTCTTTGGGACACGTTGGGTGGGAACGTCTTCTTCGCACTCTGGCGACGAAGGTGGATGGAAAAGCTCCTTGTCCAAGGCAGACTGGTGGGTTTTGTTCTTCCTCTCCGTGGGGCGTGGTGCTTCCCGTTTCCGTGGAGCGCCTCCTGTCTTGCATTCGTTCCGTGTTTCAAGAGTTTCAGTCCTTGGCAATCGCGTCTCCTCAGGGACTCACCAGGCAGCACGAGGGAGAAGTGACTGGGAGCCCACCGGGTCCCTAGAAACCAGTGCGTGTGTACTGGAGCAGGCAGTGCTCCTCTCTCAGCCTCCTTGGGAAATGAGGTCTTGAGCAAACGGTCTTTCATTGCATAGGGTTGTACCTCTCCCCGGTTGTTGGGGGGAGTGTGTGTGCGTGAGTGTGGTGCTGTGGCCCGTGTGGAGTCCGGACCGCGTCAGGGACCCAGTTCTTGGCAAGGAATGCGTTTTGTTGCATGGGAATATCTCATTGCACGAGAGAGTTCCAATCCTGTCTCAAAGGCTGAAAACATCCTGAAGGCAGCACTGTGACCTCACTGAAAGCAAAGGCCTAAGAGCAGAGGCTTTCCCACACTTCCATATGGAGCTGACTGGTGCTTTATGTTTTCAGGAAGATGGTGTGGTGTAGGCCACTTGGAGCAGCTCAGGCTCCTGAGCGTGTGTTTGGTCCCCGAGGGGTGAGTTGTGTCTCTCCGGAATGAAGGAGATTATGGGGACCTTGAGTATCGTTACCTTCATGATTACCGTGATGATTCTGCCTAAGTCATCGCATGGATATTGATCCATGAGCTCGCCATGTGAGAGGTTTCCTTGGTAACATAGTCGCCGTGCGTGGCCTCGAAACTTGGTTGTGGTCCGAACACCTTTGATGCTTTGCAAGTCCCGAAGCGGCTCCACGGGTGTGCAGTCCCTGTTGCCATATAGGTGAGGAGGCAGAGTCTGTTGACCTGAAGCCCGTGCAAGTATCCAGGGAGATGTGCGAGGGCCTCTCCCTGAGGCACTGGGTTCCTAGCCGGCTCCACCCAGAATCAGGCAGGGAGGTTTTGTTGATGCCAGCGGGAAGTCCTGAGGAGGGAGGGGGAGCCGGACACCGTCGGGGGAAGGAAGGGATCCCTCCCCTGCCTCACCATCCCCAGCAGTTGCCTAGGTGCTGGCCACGAGGGAGGGGACTGCCTATGCGTGTTTGTTTTCCTTGGTCTTACCCCACCTTGGTAGAGGGCTTAGCCTGTTCCAGGCACTGTTCTGAGCACTTGAGAGATCTATGCAGACGACACAGAGTACCTCGGCAAGGACTCTCGTCCCCGTTCGTATTTCCAAGGGAAGATGTGAAAGAATGTGTGCCGGGGTTCACTGCTGTGAAGCGGGTAGACTCGAGGCATGAAGGCAGGCAGTCGGCCTCCACATGAGCGTGCTGCACCGCTGGCTTTCCCACTGCTGCCTGTCGAGAGGCAGGGAAAGCATTTGCACCTAGCGTGCCTGTCCTGCGAGCAGAGGTGGGCTTGGAGACGTGCGTGTGCCCTCAAACGGGGAATCCAGCAAAATAGGCTCTAGGGCCTGAGTCACGCTCTCTGCGGGGAACCCTATCATTGCACATCCAGCCTGAGACACTTTGGAGAGTGACATACGGGGCTCTTAGTGAGGGTGGCGGCACAGCGGGGGGCATGGGTCAGCGGGACCTTCCTAGGACACCCCCCCGCCCCCCCCCCCGCCGGTGCTGTGGTGCCCCTGAAACCCAGGCAGGGCTGGAAGGAGGAACAGGCTGTTGATGGCACCATCCCTTCCGCAGGGAGGCTTCTTGGGAGCTGGTGACTGAGGGGACCTTTGCGAGTTCCCCCTCTGAATTGCAGGAGAAGCGGCCGAGGGCCCTCATTTCATGCGGTCCACACTCCCCGTCGCCCTGTGTGCCAGTTGCCAGTGTCGCAGGCGCCCAGGTGGTGAACGTGGTCCCCGAGTAGGGAACACCGAGGCCGTTTCTGCGTCCTCAAATGCTAACGTTCTCTGCTTGTGACCCGCGCCCTGGCTGGTCCCAGACCCTGAGCACAGGGCCTGCAGGAAGGGTGAAGGGTGCGAAGCTGTCTCCTGGTAGGTAGCTGCGGTGAGGTCGTTCCCGTTGGCCTGTGCTCACCTGCAGGGCACCTTGGAACCCAAAGCCACGACGTTTCCAGTGGTACAGAGTGCGCCGCAAGGGGAACCTGGGGAGTCACCAGGCCCTGAGGGTAGGCAGGCATGACCTTTATCCATGGGCCTTTTGATCGGAGCGCCCTGTTTGGTAGGTATCGTCAGGGCAGCCTCTTTGGTAGACAGAGGGCAGGTTGTGGACAGTTGTAGAGCATCCTTCCTGGTGGTATGTGTCGTAAGGGCTCTGACCTTGCGGAAATGGGCGGGGATGGGTAGAGTGGACTCCTGAATGGAACCTTCCCCGGGCGCCTGGGTGGTTCAGTGGGTTGAGCTTCCGACTTGGGCTCAGGTCACGCCCTCGCGGTTCCTGAGTTCCAGCCCTGCGCTGGGCTCTGTGCCCACAGCTCAGGCCCTGGAGCCTGTTTTCAGATTCTGCGTGTGTCTGTCTCTGCTTCTCTGCCCCTCCCCCACTGGCGGTCACCGGCTTGCCGGCTTGCTCTCTGGCTCCCTGTGTCTCCAGAGTGAAGACACATGAACAAATAGGAAATAGAACGTTCCCCAGGGCAGGTGCTGGCCACGGGCACAGCCATTCATTCGCTGTAGTCATGAACTCGACGGTGTTCCTTTAGTGTTCTCATTTGAGGTTCTTTGTTTCTTTCATTCATTCTGAGAGACAGAGAGAGAGTGGACGCATGCACGTGTGCCTGTGAGCAGGGATAGGGCAGACAGGGAGGGAGAGAGAGAGGAGGGCCAGCGGGCTCCGCATCGTTGGCGCCCATCTTGAGGTGGGGCTCCTTGTGGAGGCTCAGCCTCACAAACTGTGAGATCGTGACGTGAGGCGAGATCCAGAGCCACATGCTTTGGTTTCTTTTTTAACGTTCACCTCTGAGAGAAAGCGAGAGAGACAGAGAGAGCACAAGCGAGAGAGGGGCAGGGAGAGAGAGAGGAAACCCAGAAGGGAATCAGGTTCCAGGCTCTGAGCTGTCAGCACGGAGCACTAGGCGTGACTCAGCTCAGGAACCCTGAGAGCCTGACGTGACCCGAAGTCGGACCATTACCCAGCTGAGTCATCCAAGCGGCCCACAGAGTTTTCAGTGTGTATTTTCAAAAGAAAAAACAGCTACATTTATATATACATCTAGCTACCTGTGTGTCCATAGGGATACCTGTGTACATACGCATACGTGTCTACATATACGTACACGTATTCGTGTATGTGTATATATACGTATATGCACACACACACACACACACACACCATGTAAACTGAGCCAAACGGTCTTCTGGGTGGAGACGCGGAGCCAGGAGGGAGGCATCAGCACAAAGTTCAAAACGAAAGGGAAACGTCATTCTCGTATGTATCAGTATGTGCCATGACAGGGAGACACACGCGAGGGTTCTGGTAGGATAGGAAGCTGCTCCCACGGAGAATGCAGGCAAATGGTCCCTGTGGAGCCAATGGAACCCTGGTGCACTTGTGGTATGAGACTGATAAAGAGGCGGAAAACTGGTGACCTTTCTAATGCTAGCAGAGGTCATTTGCATTTGTATAGCATGTGATCATTGACGTTGCCCCTGGGGGGAGAAAGGTTTTGCATCTCTGTTCTCCTAGGTTTGTGGCTTAGTTTGCTCTTCCCTTGTGCACTTGAAAGAGTCCTGACAGGTCCTGATGGTACACAGTAAGGCCAAGTCCCCAGAGTCCAGAGTCCCTTGGTGGGGCTTGTGGGATGGTGTCCTTCCCATGACCATGAAGTCCACAGAGCAGTCTTGTGCTTTTGCTGTAAGTCCTGTTTCTACCAGGTCCAGTCTGGGCGTGCCTCTTTGCAAGTCCTCAGGTGAGGACACGTGATGAAGGCTGCCCATTGGGACTGGCCTTCGATGATCCATCTGGCCGTGACCCCCTGCTCTCCTTCCAGGGCTGCGTAGGTTCGTGCCCTCGATGCTCGTTTCGTAGAAAGCCTTCACTGCTTGGTCTCTCTACTCCTCCTCACCCTGGACGGTAGTCCTGTGGCTCCCCTTGAATCCTCAGGCATACGTTTCCTTGCCCACCTCTGCACACTGGCCCTCCAGAGCAGGGTCTGGTACGCCTTGCACGTTCAGTCGATGCTTGCTGCACAATCGCATGGGTGATGGCCTCTCTCTCTCTCTCTCTCTCTCTCTCTCTCTCACCAAAAGAAAGAAACGTTGAGAAGCAATGGAAACCCAAGAAAAGAAAAATGGCACGGAGGAGTTGGGATCTGAGGCACACTGTGAAGAAAACACGGGGGTTGGGAGGTAGTGGAGGTGGACAGGCGGTTCCACAGAGTTGAAGGACGTGCCACAGTCAGCGGTGGCAGGGTGGACTTGAGGGTGGGACCGCTGGTGGTGCGGTCCAGGTAGGGCCATGGGAAGGGCATGCAGAGCTGAAAAGCACCGGCCTTTCAAGGAGAAGGGAGGTGGAAGGAGTCTCGTGTGCCCAGCGTGTCTCCCTGTCCCTTAGGGCTGCCCTTGCGGTCACGGGTGACGAGCGAGGAGGGTGCACGGCTGTAGATGGCCACGGTTGGCGGGAATGGGAGGCAGAGTGAAGAAGAAACACAGAGGCCTAGGATGCAAGAGGGATCACTGGGTTCACGTGCAGCCACGTCCCTGGGAAACCAGCAATGCAAAAGGTTCCTGGGTCTCTTGAGGGGTGACAGGGAGGTGTCCACCTTGGGAGGAGACACCTGCCGGTCCCTGTCCCACTGGCCTGGTGTCTGGAGCCCTCTGCCTGGCTCGCGGCTGTCAGGCTGGCGGGCAGTCGGTCAGAGCATCTGGTGGGCACAGGGAGGTGCGGTGGTGCAGACCCTGGTGCCCAGGAGCTGTGCCCCCTGTGGGGGGGTGGCGGTGGGGGTGGGGTGGGGGATGGGGCGGCTTGGATCCTGGGCCCAAGCAGGTGTGCGGGAGCGCGCGCTCGAGCGCGCGCATGCGCGTGGGCCAGGGCCGGAGCCCGGTGAGGGACACAGCTGAGGCTGCAGCCGTGCCGTGAGTTGGCTCCCAGCCCGCCTGCCGCCCCAAGCCCCCAAGTGTCTGGGCCAGCCAGGGACGGACGCCCACCTCAGCCCCCGACCTGGGACATGCTGCTGCCTGGCGCCTGCGACCCGGCAGCCATGGCTTTGGCGGTAGGGGTAGCGGTAGCGCTCGCGGGAGCGCTGGCGGGAGCGCAGGCGGGGCCCCGCGTGGAGAAGACTGGGAGCCATGAGCCTCCAGCCTCGGAGGGTGGCGGCCCTGCTGCTCCTGCTGCTCCTGGAGCCAGAGGCCAGGGCGCGGGACGCGCTTCCCGGGCGCCTCGGGCTTTGGCCGCGCTGGTGGAGTGCCAGCACTGGCTGGGGCAGAGCGCGATGCGATGCCCCCCCGGCGCCCTTGAAAGTCCATCTGGGAGAAGCCTAAAGGTGGAGCAGCTGAGACACACAGCCTCCCTCCAGGACCTGCCTCAGTCGCGGTGCTGCCAAGGTAAGGTCCCTAGCGACGAGGTCGCACGTGGCCTTCCCCTCTGCCCCTCTCTGTCTTCCCCTCCCATGAGAACCCTCCCCCCGCCCTGGGGCTCCGGGCTTCTTCTTGGGCTCCTTTGCGGCTGCGGTCTGGACGCCTCAGGAGTGGGCTTTCTGGGTTGGACCCTGGTTCCCTGGAAGAGGAGGGCCCCAGATCGAGTAGGGGGTTAGGCTCAGGCGGTGGTGAGTGGCTCAGGTCGAGAGGGGGGGTGCCCTGAGTGCCCATGGAGGTCTGACTGGGTTGGTGTTTGGCGGGTGGAGGTGGGAAGGAACGAAGGGACGAACGAAGGGAGGAAGGAAGGAAGGAAAGCGTGGACCGGCGGCTGTGGGCAAGTGTCAAGGCAGGGCCAGGGAAGTGGCAGCCATGAGCAGGAGGAATCATTCCTGCCTGTGAAAATGAAGTACAAGGGACCTGAGACTCCAGAGAAACATTCCAGGGAGAGTCAGGGTGGTGGGCCTGAGTTGCTGGAGGCCAGCAGGGGACGGTGTTGAAGGGATTGAGAGTGGAAGCAGCAGGTGAACACAGGCCTCCTGCCTCCCCCCTCCGCACCTGCTCTCCTGCCCTGCCCAGCCCGCCGCGCCGCGCCCCGCCCCGCCCCTGGTGGCAGAGTTGCACCCTCTGATGGGGAGGGGGAGATCTCACCCCGCTTGTGGCGAAAGGGGGTCCTCTCTCGTGGGAGTCAATGGGACTAGGGGGTAGGAGTCTGGATGAGGGCAAGTGCAACTCCCTGTTGAGCTCTTCATCTCTGAAGGCAATGTGCATTCCATCAATGAAGTGGGAGCCCGGGAGCCAGGAATCAGTGGCGCTTGTGTGTTTTCGAGGGTGGTCCAGACTCTTTCCTCATGGGAGATGTGTGCTGAAGAGAACTGGGTGTTGTGGATGGAGTCCAAAGTCATCTCTTTGGGACACGTTGGGTGGGAACGTCTTCTTCGCACTCTGGCGACGAAGGTGGATGGAAAAGCTCCTTGTCCAAGGCAGACTGGTGGGTTTTGTTCTTCCTCTCCGTGGGGCGTGGTGCTTCCCGTTTCCGTGGAGCGCCTCCTGTCTTGCATTCGTTCCGTGTTTCAAGAGTTTCAGTCCTTGGCAATCGCGTCTCCTCAGGGACTCACCAGGCAGCACGAGGGAGAAGTGACTGGGAGCCCACCGGGTCCCTAGAAACCAGTGCGTGTGTACTGGAGCAGGCAGTGCTCCTCTCTCAGCCTCCTTGGGAAATGAGGTCTTGAGCAAACGGTCTTTCATTGCATAGGGTTGTACCTCTCCCCGGTTGTTGGGGGGAGTGTGTGTGCGTGAGTGTGGTGCTGTGGCCCGTGTGGAGTCCGGACCGCGTCAGGGACCCAGTTCTTGGCAAGGAATGCGTTTTGTTGCATGGGAATATCTCATTGCACGAGAGAGTTCCAATCCTGTCTCAAAGGCTGAAAACATCCTGAAGGCAGCACTGTGACCTCACTGAAAGCAAAGGCCTAAGAGCAGAGGCTTTCCCACACTTCCATATGGAGCTGACTGGTGCTTTATGTTTTCAGGAAGATGGTGTGGTGTAGGCCACTTGGAGCAGCTCAGGCTCCTGAGCGTGTGTTTGGTCCCCGAGGGGTGAGTTGTGTCTCTCCGGAATGAAGGAGATTATGGGGACCTTGAGTATCGTTACCTTCATGATTACCGTGATGATTCTGCCTAAGTCATCGCATGGATATTGATCCATGAGCTCGCCATGTGAGAGGTTTCCTTGGTAACATAGTCGCCGTGCGTGGCCTCGAAACTTGGTTGTGGTCCGAACACCTTTGATGCTTTGCAAGTCCCGAAGCGGCTCCACGGGTGTGCAGTCCCTGTTGCCATATAGGTGAGGAGGCAGAGTCTGTTGACCTGAAGCCCGTGCAAGTATCCAGGGAGATGTGCGAGGGCCTCTCCCTGAGGCACTGGGTTCCTAGCCGGCTCCACCCAGAATCAGGCAGGGAGGTTTTGTTGATGCCAGCGGGAAGTCCTGAGGAGGGAGGGGGAGCCGGACACCGTCGGGGGAAGGAAGGGATCCCTCCCCTGCCTCACCATCCCCAGCAGTTGCCTAGGTGCTGGCCACGAGGGAGGGGACTGCCTATGCGTGTTTGTTTTCCTTGGTCTTACCCCACCTTGGTAGAGGGCTTAGCCTGTTCCAGGCACTGTTCTGAGCACTTGAGAGATCTATGCAGACGACACAGAGTACCTCGGCAAGGACTCTCGTCCCCGTTCGTATTTCCAAGGGAAGATGTGAAAGAATGTGTGCCGGGGGTCAGTGCTGTGAAGCGGGAGGACTCGAGGCATGAAGGCAGGCAGTCGGCCTCCACATGAGCGTGCTGCACCGCTGGCTTTCCCACTGCTGCCTGTCGAGAGGCAGGGAAAGCATTTGCACCTAGCGTGCCTGTCCTGCGAGCAGAGGTGGGCTTGGAGACGTGCGTGTGCCCTCAAACGGGGAATCCAGCAAAATAGGCTCTAGGGCCTGAGTCACGCTCTCTGCGGGGAACCCTATCATTGCACATCCAGCCTGAGACACTTTGGAGAGTGACATGCGGGGCTCTTAGTGAGGGTGGCGGCACAGCGGGGGGCATGGGTCAGCGGGACCTTCCTAGGACACCCCCCCGCCCCCCCCCCCGCCGGTGCTGTGGTGCCCCTGAAACCCAGGCAGGGCTGGAAGGAGGAACAGGCTGTTGATGGCACCATCCCTTCCGCAGGGAGGCTTCTTGGGAGGGGACCTTTGCGAGTTCCCCCTCTGAATTGCAGGAGAAGCGGCCGAGGGCCCTCATTTCATGCGGTCCACACTCCCCGTCGCCCTGTGTGCCAGTTGCCAGTGTCGCAGGCGCCCAGGTGGTGAACGTGGTCCCCGAGTAGGGAACACCGAGGCCGTTTCTGCGTCCTCAAATGCTAACGTTCTCTGCTTGTGACCCGCGCCCTGGCTGGTCCCAGACCCTGAGCACAGGGCCTGCAGGAAGGGTGAAGGGTGCGAAGCTGTCTCCTGGTAGGTAGCTGCGGTGAGGTCGTTCCCGTTGGCCTGTGCTCACCTGCAGGGCACCTTGGAACCCAAAGCCACGACGTTTCCAGTGGTACAGAGTGCGCTGCAAGGGGAACCTGGGGAGTCACCAGGCCCTGAGGGTAGGCAGGCATGACCTTTATCCATGGGCCTTTTGATCGGAGCGCCCTGTTTGGTAGGTATCGTCAGGGCAGCCTCTTTGGTAGACAGAGGGCAGGTTGTGGACAGTTGTAGAGCATCCTTCCTGGTGGTATGTGTCGTAAGGGCTCTGACCTTGCGGAAATGGGCGGGGATGGGTAGAGTGGACTCCTGAATGGAACCTTCCCTGGGCGCCTGGGTGGTTCAGTGGGTTGAGCTTCCGACTTGGGCTCAGGTCACGCCCTCGCGGTTCCTGAGTTCCAGCCCTGCGCTGGGCTCTGTGCCCACAGCTCAGGCCCTGGAGCCTGTTTTCAGATTCTGCGTGTGTCTGTCTCTGCTTCTCTGCCCCTCCCCCACTGGCGGTCACCGGCTTACCGGCTTGCCGGCTTGCTCTCTGGCTCCCTGTGTCTCCAGAGTGAAGACACATGAACAAATAGGAAATAGAACGTTCCCCAGGGCAGGTGCTGGCCACGGGCACAGCCATTCATTCGCTGTAGTCATGAACTCGACGGTGTTCCTTTAGTGTTCTCATTTGAGGTTCTTTGTTTCTTTCATTCATTCTGAGAGACAGAGAGAGAGTGGACGCATGCACGTGTACCTGTGAGCAGGGATAGGGCAGACAGGGAGGGAGAGAGAGAGGAGGGCCAGCGGGCTCCGCATCGTTGGCGCCCATCTTGAGGTGGGGCTCCTTGTGGAGGCTCAGCCTCACAAACTGTGAGATCGTGACGTGAGGCGAGATCCAGAGCCACATGCTTTGGTTTCTTTTTTAACGTTCACCTCTGAGAGAAAGCGAGAGAGACAGAGAGAGCACAAGCGAGGGAGGGGCAGGGAGAGAGAGAGGAAACCCAGAAGGGAATCAGGTTCCAGGCTCTGAGCTGTCAGCACGGAGCACTAGGCGTGACTCAGCTCAGGAACCCTGAGAGCCTGACGTGACCCGAAGTCGCACCATTACCCAGCTGAGTCATCCAAGCGGCCCACAGAGTTTTCAGTGTGTATTTTCAAAAGAAAAAACAGCTACATTTATATATACATCTAGCTACCTGTGTGTCCATAGGGATACCTGTGTACATACGCATACGTGCCTACATATACGTACACGTATTCGTGTATGTGTATATATACGTATATGCACACACACACACACACACACACACTATGTAAACTGAGCCAAACGGTCTTCTGGGTGGAGACGCGGAGCCAGGAGGGAGGCATCAGCACAAAGTTCAAAACGAAAGGGAAACGTCATTCTCGTATGTATCAGTACGTGCCATGACAGGGAGACACACGTGAGGGTTCTGGTAGGATAGGAAGCTGCTCCCACGGAGAATGCAGGCAAATGGTCCCTGTGGAGCCAATGGAACCCTGGTGCACTTGTGGTATGAGACTGATAAAGAGGCCGAAAACTGGTGACCTTTCTAATGCTAGCAGAGGTCATTTGCATTTGTATAGCATGCGATCATTGACGTTGCCCCTGGGGGGAGAAAGGTTTTGCATCTCTGTTCTCCTAGGTTTGTGGCTTAGTTTGCTCTTCCCTTGTGCACTTGAAAGAGTCCTGACAGGTCCTGATGGTACACAGTAAGGCCAAGTCCCCAGAGTCCAGAGTCCCTTGGTGGGGCTTGTGGGATGGTGTCCTTCCCATGACCATGAAGTCCACAGAGCAGTCTTGTGCTTTTGCTGTAAGTCCTGTTTCTACCAGGTCCAGTCTGGGCGTGCCTCTTTGCAAGTCCTCAGGTGAGGACACGTGATGAAGGCTGCCCATTGGGACTGGCCTTCGATGATCCATCTGGCCGTGACCCCCTGCTCTCCTTCCAGGGCTGCGTAGGTTCGTGCCCTCGATGCTCGTTTCGTAGAAAGCCTTCACTGCTTGGTCTCTCTACTCCTCCTCACCCTGGACGGTAGTCCTGTGGCTCCCCTTGAATCCTCAGGCATACGTTTCCTTGCCCACCTCTGCACACTGGCCCTCCAGAGCAGGGTCTGGTACCCCTTGCACGTTCAGTCGATGCTTGCTGCACAATCGCATGGGTGATGGCCTCTCTCTCTCTCTCTCTCCCTCTCTCTCTCACCAAAAGAAAGAAACGTTGAGAAGCAATGGAAACCCAAGAAAAGAAAAATGGCACGGAGGAGTTGGGATCTGAGGCACACTGTGAAGAAAACACGGGGGTTGGGAGGTAGTGGAGGTGGACAGGCGGTTCCACAGAGTTGAAGGACGTGCCACAGTCAGCGGTGGCAGGGTGGACTTGAGGGTGGGACCGCTGGTGGTGCGGTCCAGGTAGGGCCATGGGAAGGGCATGCAGAGCTGAAAAGCAACAGCCTTTCAAGGAGAAGGGAGGTGGAAGGAGTCTCGTGTGCCCAGCGTGTCTCCCTGTCCCTTAGGGCTGCCCTTGCGGTCACGGGTGACGAGCGAGGAGGGTGCACGGCTGTAGATGGCCACGGTTGGCGGGAATGGGAGGCAGAGTGAAGAAGAAACACAGAGGCCTAGGATGCAAGAGGGATCACTGGGTTCACGTGCAGCCACGTCCCTGGGAAACCAGCAATGCAAAAGGTTCCTGGGTCTCTTGAGGGGTGACAGGGAGGTGTCCACCTTGGGAGGAGACACCTGCCGGTCCCTGTCCCACTGGCGTGGTCTCTGGAGCCCTCTGCCTGGCTCGCGGCTGTCAGGCTGGCGGGCAGTCGGTCAGAGCATCTGGTGGGCACAGGGAGGTGCGGTGGTGCAGACCCTGGTGCCCAGGAGCTGTGCCCCCTGTGGGGGGGTGGCGGTGGGGGTGGGGTGGGGGATGGAGCGGCTTGGATCCTGGGCCCAAGCAGGTGTGCGGGAGCGCGCGCTCGAGCGCGCGCATGCGCGTGGGCCAGGGCCGGAGCCCGGTGAGGGACACAGCTGAGGCTGCAGCCGTGCCGTGAGTTGGCTCCCAGCCCGCCTGCCGCCCCAAGCCCCCAAGTGTCTGGGCCAGCCAGGGACGGACGCCCACCTCAGCCCCCGACCTGGGACATGCTGCTGTCTGGCGCCTGCGACCCGGCAGCCATGGCTTTGGCGGTAGGGGTAGCGGTAGCGCTCGCGGGAGCGCTGGCGGGAGCGCAGGCGGGGCCCCGCGTGGAGAAGACTGGGAGCCATGAGCCTCCAGCCTCGGAGGGTGGCGGCCCTGCTGCTCCTGCTGCTCCTGGAGCCAGAGGCCAGGGCGCGGGACGCGCTTCCCGGGCGCCTCGGTCTTTGGCCGCGCTGGTGGAGTGCCAGCACTGGCTGGGGCAGAGCGCGATGCGATGCCCCCCCTCCCCCGGCGCCCTTGAAAGTCCATCTGGGAGAAGCCTAAAGGTGGAGCAGCTGAGACACACAGCCTCCCTCCAGGACCTGCCTCAGTCGCGGTGCTGCCAAGGTAAGGTCCCTAGCGACGAGGTCGCACGTGGCCTTCCCCTCTGCCCCTCTCTGTCTTCCCCTCCCATGAGAACCCTCCCCCCGCCCTGGGGCTCCGGGCTTCTTCTTGGTCTCCTTTGCGGCTGCGGTCTGGACGCCTCAGGAGTGGGCTTTCTGGGTTGGACCCTGGTTCCCTGGAAGAGGAGGGCCCCAGATCGAGTAGGGGGTTAGGCTCAGGCGGTGGTGAGTGGCTCAGGTCGAGAGGGGGGGTGCCCTGAGTGCCCATGGAGGTCTGACTGGGTTGGTGTTTGGCGGGTGGAGGTGGGAAGGAACGAAGGGACGAACGAAGGGAGGAAGGAAGGAAGGAAAGCGTGGACCGGCGGCTGTGGGCAAGTGTCAAGGCAGGGCCAGGGAAGTGGCAGCCATGAGCAGGAGGAATCATTCCTGCCTGTGAAAATGAAGTACAAGGGACCTGAGACTCCAGAGAAACATTCCAGGGAGAGTCAGGGTGGTGGGCCTGAGTTGCTGGAGGCCAGCAGGGGACGGTGTTGAAGGGATTGAGAGTGGAAGCAGCAGGTGAACACAGGCCTCCTGCCTCCCCCCTCCGCACCTGCTCTCCTGCCCTGCCCAGCCCGCCGCGCCGCGCCCCGCCCCGCCCCTGGTGGCAGAGTTGCACCCTCTGATGGGGAGGGGGAGATCTCACCCCGCTTGTGGCGAAAGGGGGTCCTCTCTCGTGGGAGTCAATGGGACTAGGGGGTAGGAGTCTGGATGAGGGCAAGTGCAACTCCCTGTTGAGCTCTTCATCTCTGAAGGCAATGTGCATTCCATCAATGAAGTGGGAGCCCGGGAGCCAGGAATCAGTGGCGCTTGTGTGTTTTCGAGGGTGGTCCAGACTCTTTCCTGATGGGAGATGTGTGCTGAAGAGAACTGGGTGTTGTGGATGGAGTCCAAAGTCATCTCTTTGGGACACGTTGGGTGGGAACGTCTTCTTCGCACTCTGGCGACGAAGGTGGATGGAAAAGCTCCTTGTCCAAGGCAGACTGGTGGGTTTTGTTCTTCCTCTCCGTGGGGCGTGGTGCTTCCCGTTTCCGTGGAGCGCCTCCTGTCTTGCATTCGTTCCGTGTTTCAAGAGTTTCAGTCCTTGGCAATCGCGTCTCCTCAGGGACTCACCAGGCAGCACGAGGGAGAAGTGACTGGGAGCCCACCGGGTCCCTAGAAACCAGTGCGTGTGTACTGGAGCAGGCAGTGCTCCTCTCTCAGCCTCCTTGGGAAATGAGGTCTTGAGCAAACGGTCTTTCATTGCATGGGTTGTACCTCTCCCCGGTTGTTGGGGGGAGTGTGTGTGCGTGAGTGTGGTGCTGTGGCCCGTGTGGAGTCCGGACCGCGTCAGGGACCCAGTTCTTGGCAAGGAATGCGTTTTGTTGCATGGGAATATCTCATTGCACGAGAGAGTTCCAATCCTGTCTCAAAGGCTGAAAACATCCTGAAGGCAGCACTGTGACCTCACTGAAAGCAAAGGCCTAAGAGCAGAGGCTTTCCCACACTTCCATATGGAGCTGACTGGTGCTTTATGTTTTCAGGAAGATGGTGTGGTGTAGGCCACTTGGAGCAGCTCAGGCTCCTAAGCGTGTGTTTGGTCCCCGAGGGGTGAGTTGTGTCTCTCCGGAATGAAGGAGAATATAGGGACCTTGAGTATCGTTACCTTCATGATTACCGTGATGATTCTGCCTAAGTCATCGCATGGATATTGATCCATGAGCTCGCCATGTGAGAGGTTTCCTTGGTAAAATAGTCGCCGTGCGTGGCCTCGAAACTTGGTTGTGGTCCGAACACCTTTGATGCTTTGCAAGTCCCGAAGCGGCTCCACGGGTGTGCAGTCCCTGTTGCCATATAGGTGAGGAGGCAGAGTCTGTTGACCTGAAGCCCGTGCAAGTATCCAGGGAGATGTGCGAGGGCCTCTCCCTGAGGCACTGGGTTCCTAGCCGGCTCCACCCAGAATCAGGCAGGGAGGTTTTGTTGATGCCAACGGGAAGTCCTGAGGAGGGAGGGGGAGCCGGACACCGTCGGGGGAAGGAAGGGATCCCTCCCCTGCCTCACCATCCCCAGCAGTTGCCTAGGTGCTGGCCACGAGGGAGGGGACTGCCTATGCGTGTTTGTTTTCCTTGGTCTTACCCCACCTTGGTAGAGGGCTTAGCCTGTTCCAGGCACTGTTCTGAGCACTTGAGAGATCTATGCAGACGACACAGAGTACCTCGGCAAGGACTCTCGTCCCCGTTCGTATTTCCAAGGGAAGATGTGAAAGAATGTGTGCCGGGGTTCACTGCTGTGAAGCGGGAGGACTCGAGGCATGAAGGCAGGCAGTCGGCCTCCACATGAGCGTGCTGCACCGCTGGCTTTCCCACTGCTGCCTGTCGAGAGGCAGGGAAAGCATTTGCACCTAGCGTGCCTGTCCTGCGAGCAGAGGTGGGCTTGGAGACGTGCGTGTGCCCTCAAACGGGGAATCCAGCAAAATAGGCTCTAGGGCCTGAGTCACGCTCTCTGCGGGGAACCCTATCATTGCACATCCAGCCTGAGACACTTTGGAGAGTGACATGCGGGGCTCTTAGTGAGGGTGGCGGCACAGCGGGGGGCATGGGTCAGCGGGACCTTCCTAGGACACCCCCCCGCCCCCCCCCCCGCCGGTGCTGTGGTGCCCCTGAAACCCAGGCAGGGCTGGAAGGAGGAACAGGCTGTTGATGGCACCATCCCTTCCGCAGGGGGGCTTCTTGGGAGCTGGTGACTGAGGGGACCTTTGCGAGTTCCCCCTCTGAATTGCAGGAGAAGCGGCCGAGGGCCCTCATTTCATGCGGTCCACACTCCCCGTCGCCCTGTGTGCCAGTTGCCAGTGTCGCAGGCGCCCAGGTGGTGAACGTGGTCCCCGAGTAGGGAACACCGAGGCCGTTTCTGCGTCCTCAAATGCTAACGTTCTCTGCTTGTGACCCGCGCCCTGGCTGGTCCCAGACCCTGAGCACAGGGCCTGCAGGAAGGGTGAAGGGTGCGAAGCTGTCTCCTGGTAGGTAGCTGCGGTGAGGTCGTTCCCGTTGGCCTGTGCTCACCTGCAGGGCACCTTGGAACCCAAAGCCACGACGTTTCCAGTGGGACAGAGTGCGCCGCAAGGGGAACCTGGGGAGTCACCAGGCCCTGAGGGGAGGCAGGCATGACCTTTATCCATGGGCCTTTTGATCGGAGCGCCCTGTTTGCTAGGTATCGTCAGGGCAGCCTCTTTGGTAGACAGAGGGCAGGTTGTGGACAGTTGTAGAGCATCCTTCCTGCTGGTATGTGTCGTAAGGGCTCTGACCTTGCGGAAATGGGCGGGGATGGGTAGAGTGGACTCCTGAATGGAACCTTCCCCGGGCACCTGGGTGGTTCAGTGGGTTGAGCTTCCGACTTGGGCTCAGGTCACGCCCTCGCGGTTCCTGAGTTCCAGCCCTGCGCTGGGCTCTGTGCCCACAGCTCAGGCCCTGGAGCCTGTTTTCAGATTCTGCGTGTGTCTGTCTCTGCTTCTCTGCCCCTCCCCCACTGGCGGTCACTGGCTTGCCGGCTTGCTCTCTGGCTCCCTGTGTCTCCAGAGTGAAGACACATGAACAAATAGGAAATAGAACGTTCCCCAGGGCAGGTGCTGGCCACGGGCACAGCCATTCATTCGCTGTAGTCATGAACTCGACGGTGTTCCTTTAGTGTTCTCATTTGAGGTTCTTTGTTTCTTTCATTCATTCTGAGAGACAGAGAGAGAGTGGACGCATGCACGTGTGCCTGTGAGCAGGGATAGGGCAGACAGGGAGGGAGAGAGAGAGGAGGGCCAGCGGGCTCCGCATCGTTGGCGCCCATCTTGAGGTGGGGCTCCTTGTGGAGGCTCAGCCTCACAAACTGTGAGATCGTGACGTGAGGCGAGATCCAGAGCCACATGCTATGGTTTCTTTTTTAACGTTCACCTCTGAGAGAAAGCGAGAGAGACAGAGAGAGCACAAGCGAGGGAGGGGCAGGGAGAGAGAGAGGAAACCCAGAAGGGAATCAGGTTCCAGGCTCTGAGCTGTCAGCAGGGGGAATTGGCGTGACTCAGCTCAGGAACCCTGAGAGCCTGACGTGACCCGAAGTCGGACCATTACCCAGCTGAGTCATCCAAGCGGCCCACAGAGTTTTCAGTGTGTATTTTCAAAAGAAAAAACAGCTACATTTATATATACATCTAGCTACCTGTGTGTCCATAGGGATACCTGTGTACATACGCATACGTGTCAACATATACATACACGTATTCGTGAATGTGTATATATACGTATATGCACACACACTCGCGCGCGCACACACACACACACAGACACACACACACACACACACACCATGTAAACTGAGCCAAACGGTCTTCTGGGTGGAGACGCGGAGCCAGGAGGGAGGCATCAGCACAAAGTTCAAAACGAAAGGGAAACGTCATTCTCGTATGTATCAGTACGTGCCATGACAGGGAGACACACGTGAGGGTTCTGGTAGGATAGGAAGCTGCTCCCACGGAGAATGCAGGCAAATGGTCCCTGTGGAGCCAATGGAACCCTGGTGCACTTGTGGTATGAGACTGATAAAGAGGCGGAAAACTGGTGACCTTTCTAATGCTAGCAGAGGTCATTTGCATTTGTATAGCATGCGATCATTGACGTTGCCCCTGGGGGGAGAAAGGTTTTGCATCTCTGTTCTCCTAGGTTTGTGGCTTAGTTTGCTCTTCCCTTGTGCACTTGAAAGAGTCCTGACAGGTCCTGATGGTACACAGTAAGGCCAAGTCCCCAGAGTCCAGAGTCCCTTGGTGGGGCTTGTGGGATGGTGTCCTTCCCATGACCATGAAGTCCACAGAGCAGTCTTGTGCTTTTGCTGTAAGTCCTGTTTCTACCAGGTCCAGTCTGGGCGTGCCTCTTTGCAAGTCCTCAGGTGAGGACACGTGATGAAGGCTGCCCATTGGGACTGGCCTTCGATGATCCATCTGGCCGTGACCCCCTGCTCTCCTTCCAGGGCTGCGTAGGTTCGTGCCCTCGATGCTCGTTTCGTAGAAAGCCTTCACTGCTTGGTCTCTCTACTCCTCCTCACCCTGGACGGTAGTCCTGTGGCTCCCCTTGAATCCTCAGGCATACGTTTCCTTGCCCACCTCTGCACACTGGCCCTCCAGAGCAGGGTCTGGTACGCCTTGCACGTTCAGTCGATGCTTGCTGCACAATCGCATGGGTGATGGCCTCTCTCTCTCTCTCTCTCCCTCTCTCTCTCACCAAAAGAAAGAAACGTTGAGAAGCAATGGAAACCCAAGAAAACAAAAATGGCACGGAGGAGTTGGGATCTGAGGCACACTGTGAAGAAAACACGGGGGTTGGGAGGTAGTGGAGGTGGACAGGCGGTTCCACAGAGTTGAAGGACGTGCCACAGTCAGCGGTGGCAGGGTGGACTTAGGGGTGGGACCGCTGGTGGTGCGGTCCAGGTAGGGCCATGGGAAGGGCATGCAGAGCTGAAAAGCACCGGCCTTTCATGGAGAAGGGAGGCGGAAGGAGTCTCGTGTGCCCAGCGTGTCTCCCTGTCCCTTAGGGCTGCCCTTGCGGTCACGGGTGACGAGCGAGGAGGGTGCACGGCTGTAGATGGCCACGGTTGGCGGGAATGGGAGGCAGAGTGAAGAAGAAACACAGAGGCCTAGGATGCAAGAGGGATCACTGGGTTCACGTGCAGCCACGTCCCTGGGAAACCAGCAATGCAAAAGGTTCCTGGGTCTCTTGAGGGGTGACAGGGAGGTGTCCACCTTGGGAGGAGACACCTGCCGGTCCCTGTCCCACTGGCCTGGTGTCTGGAGCCCTCTGCCTGGCTCGCGGCTGTCAGGCTGGCGGGCAGTCGGTCAGAGCATCTGGTGGGCACAGGGAGGTGCGGTGGTGCAGACCCTGGTGCCCAGGAGCTGTGCCCCCTGTGGGGGGGTGGCGGTGGGGGTGGGGTGGGGGATGGGGCGGCTTGGATCCTGGGCCCAAGCAGGTGTGCGGGAGCGCGCGCTCGAGCGCGCGCATGCGCGTGGGCCAGGGCCGGAGCCCGGTGAGGGACACAGCTGAGGCTGCAGCCGTGCCGTGAGTTGGCTCCCAGCCCGCCTGCCGCCCCAAGCCCCCAAGTGTCTGGGCCAGCCAGGGACGGACGCCCACCTCAGCCCCCGACCTGGGACATGCTGCTGCCTGGCGCCTGCGACCCGGCAGCCATGGCTTTGGCGGTAGGGGTAGCGGTAGCGCTCGCGGGAGCGCTGGCGGGAGCGCAGGCGGGGCCCCGCGTGGAGAAGACTGGGAGCCATGAGCCTCCAGCCTCGGAGGGTGGCGGCCCTGCTGCTCCTGCTGCTCCTGGAGCCAGAGGCCAGGGCGCGGGACGCGCTTCCCGGGCGCCTCGGTCTTTGGCCGCGCTGGTGGAGTGCCAGCACTGGCTGGGGCAGAGCGCGATGCGATGCCCCCCCTCCCCCGGCGCCCTTGAAAGTCCATCTGGGAGAAGCCTAAAGGTGGAGCAGCTGAGACACACAGCCTCCCTCCAGGACCTGCCTCAGTCGCGGTGCTGCCAAGGTAAGGTCCCTAGCGACGAGGTCGCACGTGGCCTTCCCCTCTGCCCCTCTCTGTCTTCCCCTCCCATGAGAACCCTCCCCCCGCCCTGGGGCTCCGGGCTTCTTCTTGGGCTCCTTTGCGGCTGCGGTCTGGACGCCTCAGGAGTGGGCTTTCTGGGTTGGACCCTGGTTCCCTGGAAGAGGAGGGCCCCAGATCGAGTAGGGGGTTAGGCTCAGGCGGTGGTGAGTGGCTCAGGTCGAGAGGGGGGGTGCCCTGAGTGCCCATGGAGGTCTGACTGGGTTGGTGTTTGGCGGGTGGAGGTGGGAAGGAACGAAGGGACGAACGAAGGGAGGAAGGAAGGAAGGAAAGCGTGGACCGGCGGCTGTGGGCAAGTGTCAAGGCAGGGCCAGGGAAGTGGCAGCCATGAGCAGGAGGAATCATTCCTGCCTGTGAAAATGAAGTACAAGGGACCTGAGACTCCAGAGAAACATTCCAGGGAGAGTCAGGGTGGTGGGCCTGAGTTGCTGGAGGCCAGCAGGGGACGGTGTTGAAGGGATTGAGAGTGGAAGCAGCAGGTGAACACAGGCCTCCTGCCTCCCCCCTCCGCACCTGCTCTCCTGCCCTGCCCAGCCCGCCGCGCCGCGCCCCGCCCCGCCCCTGGTGGCAGAGTTGCACCCTCTGATGGGGAGGGGGAGATCTCACCCCGCTTGTGGCGAAAGGGGGTCCTCTCTCGTGGGAGTCAATGGGACTAGGGGGTAGGAGTCTGGATGAGGGCAAGTGCAACTCCCTGTTGAGCTCTTCATCTCTGAAGGCAATGTGCATTCCATCAATGAAGTGGGAGCCCGGGAGCCAGGAATCAGTGGCGCTTGTGTGTTTTCGAGGGTGGTCCAGACTCTTTCCTGATGGGAGATGTGTGCTGAAGAGAACTGGGTGTTGTGGATGGAGTCCAAAGTCATCTCTTTGGGACACGTTGGGTGGGAACGTCTTCTTCGCACTCTGGCGACGAAGGTGGATGGAAAAGCTCCTTGTCCAAGGCAGACTGGTGGGTTTTGTTCTTCCTCTCCGTGGGGCGTGGTGCTTCCCGTTTCCGTGGAGCGCCTCCTGTCTTGCATTCGTTCCGTGTTTCAAGAGTTTCAGTCCTTGGCAATCGCGTCTCCTCAGGGACTCACCAGGCAGCACGAGGGAGAAGTGACTGGGAGCCCACCGGGTCCCTAGAAACCAGTGCGTGTGTACTGGAGCAGGCAGTGCTCCTCTCTCAGCCTCCTTGGGAAATGAGGTCTTGAGCAAACGGTCTTTCATTGCATAGGGTTGTACCTCTCCCCGGTTGTTGGGGGGAGTGTGTGTGCGTGAGTGTGGTGCTGTGGCCCGTGTGGAGTCCGGACCGCGTCAGGGACCCAGTTCTTGGCAAGGAATGCGTTTTGTTGCATGGGAATATCTCATTGCACGAGAGAGTTCCAATCCTGTCTCAAAGGCTGAAAACATCCTGAAGGCAGCACTGTGACCTCACTGAAAGCAAAGGCCTAAGAGCAGAGGCTTTCCCACACTTCCATATGGAGCTGACTGGTGCTTTATGTTTTCAGGAAGATGGTGTGGTGTAGGCCACTTGGAGCAGCTCAGGCTCCTGAGCGTGTGTTTGGTCCCCGAGGGGTGAGTTGTGTCTCTCCGGAATGAAGGAGATTATGGGGACCTTGAGTATCGTTACCTTCATGATTACCGTGATGATTCTGCCTAAGTCATCGCATGGATATTGATCCATGAGCTCGCCATGTGAGAGGTTTCCTTGGTAACATAGTCGCCGTGCGTGGCCTCGAAACTTGGTTGTGGTCCGAACACCTTTGATGCTTTGCAAGTCCCGAAGCGGCTCCACGGGTGTGCAGTCCCTGTTGCCATATAGGTGAGGAGGCAGAGTCTGTTGACCTGAAGCCCGTGCAAGTATCCAGGGAGATGTGCGAGGGCCTCTCCCTGAGGCACTGGGTTCCTAGCCGGCTCCACCCAGAATCAGGCAGGGAGGTTTTGTTGATGCCAGCGGGAAGTCCTGAGGAGGGAGGGGGAGCCGGACACCGTCGGGGGAAGGAAGGGATCCCTCCCCTGCCTCACCATCCCCAGCAGTTGCCTAGGTGCTGGCCACGAGGGAGGGGACTGCCTATGCGTGTTTGTTTTCCTTGGTCTTACCCCACCTTGGTAGAGGGCTTAGCCTGTTCCAGGCACTGTTCTGAGCACTTGAGAGATCTATGCAGACGACACAGAGTACCTCGGCAAGGACTCTCGTCCCCGTTCGTATTTCCAAGGGAAGATGTGAAAGAATGTGTGCCGGGGGTCAGTGCTGTGAAGCGGGAGGACTCGAGGCATGAAGGCAGGCAGTCGGCCTCCACATGAGCGTGCTGCACCGCTGGCTTTCCCACTGCTGCCTGTCGAGAGGCAGGGAAAGCATTTGCACCTAGCGTGCCTGTCCTGCGAGCAGAGGTGGGCTTGGAGACGTGCGTGTGCCCTCAAACGGGGAATCCAGCAAAATAGGCTCTAGGGCCTGAGTCACGCTCTCTGCGGGGAACCCTATCATTGCACATCCAGCCTGAGACACTTTGGAGAGTGACATGCGGGGCTCTTAGTGAGGGTGGCGGCACAGCGGGGGGCATGGGTCAGCGGGACCTTCCTAGGACACCCCCCCGCCCCCCCCCCCCGCCGGTGCTGTGGTGCCCCTGAAACCCAGGCAGGGCTGGAAGGAGGAACAGGCTGTTGATGGCACCATCCCTTCCGCAGGGAGGCTTCTTGGGAGCTGGTGACTGAGGGGACCTTTGCGAGTTCCCCCTCTGAATTGCAGGAGAAGCGGCCGAGGGCCCTCATTTCATGCGGTCCACACTCCCCGTCGCCCTGTGTGCCAGTTGCCAGTGTCGCAGGCGCCCAGGTGGTGAACGTGGTCCCCGAGTAGGGAACACCGAGGCCGTTTCTGCGTTCTCAAATGCTAACGTTCTCTGCTTGTGACCCGCGCCCTGGCTGGTCCCAGACCCTGAGCACAGGGCCTGCAGGAAGGGTGAAGGGTGCGAAGCTGTCTCCTGGTAGGTAGCTGCGGTGAGGTCGTTCCCGGTGGCCTGTGCTCAGCTGCAGGGCACCTTGGAACCCAAAGCCACGACGTTTCCAGTGGGACAGAGTGCGCCGCAAGGGGAACCTGGGGAGTCACCAGGCCCTGAGGGTAGGCAGGCATGACCTTTATCCATGGGCCTTTTGATCGGAGCGCCCTGTTTGGTAGGTATCGTCAGGGCAGCCTCTTTGGTAGACAGAGGGCAGGTTGTGGACAGTTGTAGAGCATCCTTCCTGGTGGTATGTGTCGTAAGGGCTCTGACCTTGCGGAAATGGGCGGGGATGGGTAGAGTGGACTCCTGAATGGAACCTTCCCCGGGCGCCTGGGTGGTTCAGTGGGTTGAGCTTCCGACTTGGGCTCAGGTCACGCCCTCGCGGTTCCTGAGTTCCAGCCCTGCGCTGGGCTCTGTGCCCACAGCTCAGGCCCTGGAGCCTGTTTTCAGATTCTGCGTGTGTCTGTCTCTGCTTCTCTGCCCCTCCCCCACTGGCGGTCACCGGCTTGCCGGCTTGCTCTCTGGCTCCCTGTGTCTCCAGAGTGAAGACACATGAACAAATAGGAAATAGAACGTTCCCCAGGGCAGGTGCTGGCCACGGGCACAGCCATTCATTCGCTGTAGTCATGAACTCGACGGTGTTCCTTTAGTGTTCTCATTTGAGGTTCTCTGTTTCTTTCATTCATTCTGAGAGGCAGAGAGAGAGTGGACGCATGCACGTGTGCCTGTGAGCAGGGATAGGGCAGACAGGGAGGGAGAGAGAGAGGAGGGCCAGCGGGCTCCGCATCGTTGGCGCCCATCTTGAGGTGGGGCTCCTTGTGGAGGCTCAGCCTCACAAACTGTGAGATCGTGACGTGAGGCGAGATCCAGAGCCACATGCTTTGGTTTCTTTTTTAACGTTCACCTCTGAGAGAAAGCAAGAGAGACAGAGAGAGCACAAGCGAGGGAGGGGCAGGGAGAGAGAGAGGATACCCAGAAGGGAATCAGGTTCCAGGCTCTGAGCTGTCAGCACGGAGCACTAGGCGTGACTCAGCTCAGGAACCCTGAGAGCCTGACGTGACCCGAAGTCGGACCATTACCCAGCTGAGTCATCCAAGCGGCCCACAGAGTTTTCAGTGTGTATTTTCAAAAGAAAAAACAGCTACATTTATATATACATCTAGCTACCTGTGTGTCCTTAGGGATACCTGTGTACATACGCATACGTGTCTACATATACGTACACGTATTCGTGTATGTGTATATATACGTATATGCACACACACACACACACACACACACACACACACACACACACCATGTAAACTGAGCCAAACGGTCTTCTGGGTGGAGACGCGGAGCCAGGAGGGAGGCATCAGCACAAAGTTCAAAACGAAAGGGAAACGTCATTCTCGTATGTATCAGTATGTGCCATGACAGGGAGACACACGCGAGGGTTCTGGTAGGATAGGAAGCTGCTCCCACGGAGAATGCAGGCAAATGGTCCCTGTGGAGCCAATGGAACCCTGGTGCACTTGTGGTATGAGACTGATAAAGAGGCGGAAAACTGGTGACCTTTCTAATGCTAGCAGAGGTCATTTGCATTTGTATAGCATGTGATCATTGACGTTGCCCCTGGGGGGAGAAAGGTTTTGCATCTCTGTTCTCCTAGGTTTGTGGCTTAGTTTGCTCTTCCCTTGTGCACTTGAAAGAGTCCTGACAGGTCCTGATGGTACACAGTAAGGCCAAGTCCCCAGAGTCCAGAGTCCCTTGGTGGGGCTTGTGGGATGGTGTCCTTCCCATGACCATGAAGTCCACAGAACAGTCTTGTGCTTTTGCTGTAAGTCCTGTTTCTACCAGGTCCAGTCTGGGCGTGCCTCTTTGCAAGTCCTCAGGTGAGGACACGTGATGAAGGCTGCCCATTGGGACTGGCCTTCGATGATCCATCTGGCCGTGACCCCCTGCTCTCCTTCCAGGGCTGCGTAGGTTCGTGCCCTCGATGCTCGTTTCGTAGAAAGCCTTCACTGCTTGGTCTCTCTACTCCTCCTCACCCTGGACGGTAGTCCTGTGGCTCCCCTTGAATCCTCAGGCATACGTTTCCTTGCCCACCTCTGCACACTGGCCCTCCAGAGCAGGGTCTGGTACGCCTTGCACGTTCAGTCGATGCTTGCTGCACAATCGCATGGGTGATGGCCTCTCTCTCTCTCTCTCTCTCTCTCTCTCTCACCAAAAGAAAGAAACGTTGAGAAGCAATGGAAACCCAAGAAAAGAAAAATGGCACGGAGGAGTTGGGATCTGAGGCACACTGTGAAGAAAACACGGGGGTTGGGAGGTAGTGGAGGTGGACAGGCGGTTCCACAGAGTTGAAGGACGTGCCACAGTCAGCGGTGGCAGGGTGGACTTGAGGGTGGGACCGCTGGTGGTGCGGTCCAGGTAGGGCCATGGGAAGGGCATGCAGAGCTGAAAAGCACCGGCCTTTCAAGGAGAAGGGAGGTGGAAGGAGTCTCGTGTGCCCAGCGTGTCTCCCTGTCCCTTAGGGCTGCCCTTGCGGTCACGGGTGACGAGCGAGGAGGGTGCACGGCTGTAGATGGCCACGGTTGGCGGGAATGGGAGGCAGAGTGAAGAAGAAACACAGAGGCCTAGGATGCAAGAGGGATCACTGGGTTCACGTGCAGCCACGTCCCTGGGAAACCAGCAATGCAAAAGGTTCCTGGGTCTCTTGAGGGGTGACAGGGAGGTGTCCACCTTGGGAGGAGACACCTGCCGGTCCCTGTCCCACTGGCCTGGTGTCTGGAGCCCTCTGCCTGGCTCGCGGCTGTCAGGCTGGCGGGCAGTCGGTCAGAGCATCTGGTGGGCACAGGGAGGTGCGGTGGTGCAGACCCTGGTGCCCAGGAGCTGTGCCCCCTGTGGGGGGGTGGCGGTGGGGGTGGGGTGGGGGATGGGGCGGCTTGGATCCTGGGCCCAAGCAGGTGTGCGGGAGCGCGCGCTCGAGCGCGCGCATGCGCGTGGGCCAGGGCCGGAGCCCGGTGAGGGACACAGCTGAGGCTGCAGCCGTGCCGTGAGTTGGCTCCCAGCCCGCCTGCCGCCCCAAGCCCCCAAGTGTCTGGGCCAGCCAGGGACGGACGCCCACCTCAGCCCCCGACCTGGGACATGCTGCTGCCTGGCGCCTGCGACCCGGCAGCCATGGCTTTGGCGGTAGGGGTAGCGGTAGCGCTCGCGGGAGCGCTGGCGGGAGCGCAGGCGGGGCCCCGCGTGGAGAAGACTGGGAGCCATGAGCCTCCAGCCTCGGAGGGTGGCGGCCCTGCTGCTCCTGCTGCTCCTGGAGCCAGAGGCCAGGGCGCGGGACGCGCTTCCCGGGCGCCTCGGGCTTTGGCCGCGCTGGTGGAGTGCCAGCACTGGCTGGGGCAGAGCGCGATGCGATGCCCCCCCGGCGCCCTTGAAAGTCCATCTGGGAGAAGCCTAAAGGTGGAGCAGCTGAGACACACAGCCTCCCTCCAGGACCTGCCTCAGTCGCGGTGCTGCCAAGGTAAGGTCCCTAGCGACGAGGTCGCACGTGGCCTTCCCCTCTGCCCCTCTCTGTCTTCCCCTCCCATGAGAACCCTCCCCCCGCCCTGGGGCTCCGGGCTTCTTCTTGGGCTCCTTTGCGGCTGCGGTCTGGACGCCTCAGGAGTGGGCTTTCTGGGTTGGACCCTGGTTCCCTGGAAGAGGAGGGCCCCAGATCGAGTAGGGGGTTAGGCTCAGGCGGTGGTGAGTGGCTCAGGTCGAGAGGGGGGGTGCCCTGAGTGCCCATGGAGGTCTGACTGGGTTGGTGTTTGGCGGGTGGAGGTGGGAAGGAACGAAGGGACGAACGAAGGGAGGAAGGAAGGAAGGAAAGCGTGGACCGGCGGCTGTGGGCAAGTGTCAAGGCAGGGCCAGGGAAGTGGCAGCCATGAGCAGGAGGAATCATTCCTGCCTGTGAAAATGAAGTACAAGGGACCTGAGACTCCAGAGAAACATTCCAGGGAGAGTCAGGGTGGTGGGCCTGAGTTGCTGGAGGCCAGCAGGGGACGGTGTTGAAGGGATTGAGAGTGGAAGCAGCAGGTGAACACAGGCCTCCTGCCTCCCCCCTCCGCACCTGCTCTCCTGCCCTGCCCAGCCCGCCGCGCCGCGCCCCGCCCCGCCCCTGGTGGCAGAGTTGCACCCTCTGATGGGGAGGGGGAGATCTCACCCCGCTTGTGGCGAAAGGGGGTCCTCTCTCGTGGGAGTCAATGGGACTAGGGGGTAGGAGTCTGGATGAGGGCAAGTGCAACTCCCTGTTGAGCTCTTCATCTCTGAAGGCAATGTGCATTCCATCAATGAAGTGGGAGCCCGGGAGCCAGGAATCAGTGGCGCTTGTGTGTTTTCGAGGGTGGTCCAGACTCTTTCCTCATGGGAGATGTGTGCTGAAGAGAACTGGGTGTTGTGGATGGAGTCCAAAGTCATCTCTTTGGGACACGTTGGGTGGGAACGTCTTCTTCGCACTCTGGCGACGAAGGTGGATGGAAAAGCTCCTTGTCCAAGGCAGACTGGTGGGTTTTGTTCTTCCTCTCCGTGGGGCGTGGTGCTTCCCGTTTCCGTGGAGCGCCTCCTGTCTTGCATTCGTTCCGTGTTTCAAGAGTTTCAGTCCTTGGCAATCGCGTCTCCTCAGGGACTCACCAGGCAGCACGAGGGAGAAGTGACTGGGAGCCCACCGGGTCCCTAGAAACCAGTGCGTGTGTACTGGAGCAGGCAGTGCTCCTCTCTCAGCCTCCTTGGGAAATGAGGTCTTGAGCAAACGGTCTTTCATTGCATAGGGTTGTACCTCTCCCCGGTTGTTGGGGGGAGTGTGTGTGCGTGAGTGTGGTGCTGTGGCCCGTGTGGAGTCCGGACCGCGTCAGGGACCCAGTTCTTGGCAAGGAATGCGTTTTGTTGCATGGGAATATCTCATTGCACGAGAGAGTTCCAATCCTGTCTCAAAGGCTGAAAACATCCTGAAGGCAGCACTGTGACCTCACTGAAAGCAAAGGCCTAAGAGCAGAGGCTTTCCCACACTTCCATATGGAGCTGACTGGTGCTTTATGTTTTCAGGAAGATGGTGTGGTGTAGGCCACTTGGAGCAGCTCAGGCTCCTGAGCGTGTGTTTGGTCCCCGAGGGGTGAGTTGTGTCTCTCCGGAATGAAGGAGATTATGGGGACCTTGAGTATCGTTACCTTCATGATTACCGTGATGATTCTGCCTAAGTCATCGCATGGATATTGATCCATGAGCTCGCCATGTGAGAGGTTTCCTTGGTAACATAGTCGCCGTGCGTGGCCTCGAAACTTGGTTGTGGTCCGAACACCTTTGATGCTTTGCAAGTCCCGAAGCGGCTCCACGGGTGTGCAGTCCCTGTTGCCATATAGGTGAGGAGGCAGAGTCTGTTGACCTGAAGCCCGTGCAAGTATCCAGGGAGATGTGCGAGGGCCTCTCCCTGAGGCACTGGGTTCCTAGCCGGCTCCACCCAGAATCAGGCAGGGAGGTTTTGTTGATGCCAGCGGGAAGTCCTGAGGAGGGAGGGGGAGCCGGACACCGTCGGGGGAAGGAAGGGATCCCTCCCCTGCCTCACCATCCCCAGCAGTTGCCTAGGTGCTGGCCACGAGGGAGGGGACTGCCTATGCGTGTTTGTTTTCCTTGGTCTTACCCCACCTTGGTAGAGGGCTTAGCCTGTTCCAGGCACTGTTCTGAGCACTTGAGAGATCTATGCAGACGACACAGAGTACCTCGGCAAGGACTCTCGTCCCCGTTCGTATTTCCAAGGGAAGATGTGAAAGAATGTGTGCCGGGGTTCACTGCTGTGAAGCGGGAGGACTCGAGGCATGAAGGCAGGCAGTCGGCCTCCACATGAGCGTGCTGCACCGCTGGCTTTCCCACTGCTGCCTGTCGAGAGGCAGGGAAAGCATTTGCACCTAGCGTGCCTGTCCTGCGAGCAGAGGTGGGCTTGGAGACGTGCGTGTGCCCTCAAACGGGGAATCCAGCAAAATAGGCTCTAGGGCCTGAGTCACGCTCTCTGCGGGGAACCCTATCATTGCACATCCAGCCTGAGACACTTTGGAGAGTGACATACGGGGCTCTTAGTGAGGGTGGCGGCACAGCGGGGGGCATGGGTCAGCGGGACCTTCCTAGGACACCCCCCCGCCCCCCCCCCCGCCGGTGCTGTGGTGCCCCTGAAACCCAGGCAGGGCTGGAAGGAGGAACAGGCTGTTGATGGCACCATCCCTTCCGCAGGGAGGCTTCTTGGGAGCTGGTGACTGAGGGGACCTTTGCGAGTTCCCCCTCTGAATTGCAGGAGAAGCGGCCGAGGGCCCTCATTTCATGCGGTCCACACTCCCCGTCGCCCTGTGTGCCAGTTGCCAGTGTCGCAGGCGCCCAGGTGGTGAACGTGGTCCCCGAGTAGGGAACACCGAGGCCGTTTCTGCGTCCTCAAATGCTAACGTTCTCTGCTTGTGACCCGCGCCCTGGCTGGTCCCAGACCCTGAGCACAGGGCCTGCAGGAAGGGTGAAGGGTGCGAAGCTGTCTCCTGGTAGGTAGCTGCGGTGAGGTCGTTCCCGTTGGCCTGTGCTCACCTGCAGGGCACCTTGGAACCCAAAGCCACGACGTTTCCAGTGGTACAGAGTGCGCCGCAAGGGGAACCTGGGGAGTCACCAGGCCCTGAGGGTAGGCAGGCATGACCTTTATCCATGGGCCTTTTGATCGGAGCGCCCTGTTTGGTAGGTATCGTCAGGGCAGCCTCTTTGGTAGACAGAGGGCAGGTTGTGGACAGTTGTAGAGCATCCTTCCTGGTGGTATGTGTCGTAAGGGCTCTGACCTTGCGGAAATGGGCGGGGATGGGTAGAGTGGACTCCTGAATGGAACCTTCCCCGGGCGCCTGGGTGGTTCAGTGGGTTGAGCTTCCGACTTGGGCTCAGGTCACGCCCTCGCGGTTCCTGAGTTCCAGCCCTGCGCTGGGCTCTGTGCCCACAGCTCAGGCCCTGGAGCCTGTTTTCAGATTCTGCGTGTGTCTGTCTCTGCTTCTCTGCCCCTCCCCCACTGGCGGTCACCGGCTTACCGGCTTGCCGGCTTGCTCTCTGGCTCCCTGTGTCTCCAGAGTGAAGACACATGAACAAATAGGAAATAGAACGTTCCCCAGGGCAGGTGCTGGCCACGGGCACAGCCATTCATTCGCTGTAGTCATGAACTCGACGGTGTTCCTTTAGTGTTCTCATTTGAGGTTCTTTGTTTCTTTCATTCATTCTGAGAGACAGAGAGAGAGTGGACGCATGCACGTGTGCCTGTGAGCAGGGATAGGGCAGACAGGGAGGGAGAGAGAGAGGAGGGCCAGCGGGCTCCGCATCGTTGGCGCCCATCTTGAGGTGGGGCTCCTTGTGGAGGCTCAGCCTCACAAACTGTGAGATCGTGACGTGAGGCGAGATCCAGAGCCACATGCTTTGGTTTCTTTTTTAACGTTCACCTCTGAGAGAAAGCGAGAGAGACAGAGAGAGCACAAGCGAGGGAGGGGCAGGGAGAGAGAGAGGAAACCCAGAAGGGAATCAGGTTCCAGGCTCTGAGCTGTCAGCACGGAGCACTAGGCGTGACTCAGCTCAGGAACCCTGAGAGCCTGACGTGACCCGAAGTCGGACCATTACCCAGCTGAGTCATCCAAGCGGCCCACAGAGTTTTCAGTGTGTATTTTCAAAAGAAAAAACAGCTACATTTATATATACATCTAGCTACCTGTGTGTCCATAGGGATACCTGTGTACATACGCATACGTGCCTACATATACGTACACGTATTCGTGTATGTGTATATATACGTATATGCACACACACACACACACACACACTATGTAAACTGAGCCAAACGGTCTTCTGGGTGGAGACGCGGAGCCAGGAGGGAGGCATCAGCACAAAGTTCAAAACGAAAGGGAAACGTCATTCTCGTATGTATCAGTACGTGCCATGACAGGGAGACACACGTGAGGGTTCTGGTAGGATAGGAAGCTGCTCCCACGGAGAATGCAGGCAAATGGTCCCTGTGGAGCCAATGGAACCCTGGTGCACTTGTGGTATGAGACTGATAAAGAGGCCGAAAACTGGTGACCTTTCTAATGCTAGCAGAGGTCATTTGCATTTGTATAGCATGCGATCATTGACGTTGCCCCTGGGGGGAGAAAGGTTTTGCATCTCTGTTCTCCTAGGTTTGTGGCTTAGTTTGCTCTTCCCTTGTGCACTTGAAAGAGTCCTGACAGGTCCTGATGGTACACAGTAAGGCCAAGTCCCCAGAGTCCAGAGTCCCTTGGTGGGGCTTGTGGGATGGTGTCCTTCCCATGACCATGAAGTCCACAGAGCAGTCTTGTGCTTTTGCTGTAAGTCCTGTTTCTACCAGGTCCAGTCTGGGCGTGCCTCTTTGCAAGTCCTCAGGTGAGGACACGTGATGAAGGCTGCCCATTGGGACTGGCCTTCGATGATCCATCTGGCCGTGACCCCCTGCTCTCCTTCCAGGGCTGCGTAGGTTCGTGCCCTCGATGCTCGTTTCGTAGAAAGCCTTCACTGCTTGGTCTCTCTACTCCTCCTCACCCTGGACGGTAGTCCTGTGGCTCCCCTTGAATCCTCAGGCATACGTTTCCTTGCCCACCTCTGCACACTGGCCCTCCAGAGCAGGGTCTGGTACGCCTTGCACGTTCAGTCGATGCTTGCTGCACAATCGCATGGGTGATGGCCTCTCTCGCTCTCTCTCTCCCTCTCTCTCTCACCAAAAGAAAGAAACGTTGAGAAGCAATGGAAACCCAAGAAAAGAAAAATGGCACGGAGGAGTTGGGATCTGAGGCACACTGTGAAGAAAACACGGGGGTTGGGAGGTAGTGGAGGTGGACAGGCGGTTCCACAGAGTTGAAGGACGTGCCACAGTCAGCGGTGGCAGGGTGGACTTGAGGGTGGGACCGCTGGTGGTGCGGTCCAGGTAGGGCCATGGGAAGGGCATGCAGAGCTGAAAAGCAACAGCCTTTCAAGGAGAAGGGAGGTGGAAGGAGTCTCGTGTGCCCAGCGTGTCTCCCTGTCCCTTAGGGCTGCCCTTGCGGTCACGGGTGACGAGCGAGGAGGGTGCACGGCTGTAGATGGCCACGGTTGGCGGGAATGGGAGGCGGAGTGAAGAAGAAACACAGAGGCCTAGGATGCAAGAGGGATCACTGGGTTCACGTGCAGCCACGTCCCTGGGAAACCAGCAATGCAAAAGGTTCCTGGGTCTCTTGAGGGGTGACAGGGAGGTGTCCACCTTGGGAGGAGACACCTGCCGGTCCCTGTCCCACTGGCGTGGTCTCTGGAGCCCTCTGCCTGGCTCGCGGCTGTCAGGCTGGCGGGCAGTCGGTCAGAGCATCTGGTGGGCACAGGGAGGTGCGGTGGTGCAGACCCTGGTGCCCAGGAGCTGTGCCCCCTGTGGGGGGGTGGCGGTGGGAGTGGGGTGGGGGATGGAGCGGCTTGGATCCTGGGCCCAAGCAGGTGTGCGGGAGCGCGCGCTCGAGCGCGCGCATGCGCGTGGGCCAGGGCCGGAGCCCGGTGAGGGACACAGCTGAGGCTGCAGCCGTGCCGTGAGTTGGCTCCCAGCCCGCCTGCCGCCCCAAGCCCCCAAGTGTCTGGGCCAGCCAGGGACGGACGCCCACCTCAGCCCCCGACCTGGGACATGCTGCTGTCTGGCGCCTGCGACCCGGCAGCCATGGCTTTGGCGGTAGGGGTAGCGGTAGCGCTCGCGGGAGCGCTGGCGGGAGCGCAGGCGGGGCCCCGCGTGGAGAAGACTGGGAGCCATGAGCCTCCAGCCTCGGAGGGTGGCGGCCCTGCTGCTCCTGCTGCTCCTGGAGCCAGAGGCCAGGGCGCGGGACGCGCTTCCCGGGCGCCTCGGTCTTTGGCCGCGCTGGTGGAGTGCCAGCACTGGCTGGGGCAGAGCGCGATGCGATGCCCCCCCTCCCCCGGCGCCCTTGAAAGTCCATCTGGGAGAAGCCTAAAGGTGGAGCAGCTGAGACACACAGCCTCCCTCCAGGACCTGCCTCAGTCGCGGTGCTGCCAAGGTAAGGTCCCTAGCGACGAGGTCGCACGTGGCCTTCCCCTCTGCCCCTCTCTGTCTTCCCCTCCCATGAGAACCCTCCCCCCGCCCTGGGGCTCCGGGCTTCTTCTTGGGCTCCTTTGCGGCTGCGGTCTGGACGCCTCAGGAGTGGGCTTTCTGGGTTGGACCCTGGTTCCCTGGAAGAGGAGGGCCCCAGATCGAGTAGGGGGTTAGGCTCAGGCGGTGGTGAGTGGCTCAGGTCGAGAGGGGGGGTGCCCTGAGTGCCCATGGAGGTCTCACTGGGTTGGTGTTTGGCGGGTGGAGGTGGGAAGGAACGAATGGACGAACGAAGGGAGGAAGGAAGGAAGGAAAGCGTGGACCGGCGGCTGTGGGCAAGTGTCAAGGCAGGGCCAGGGAAGTGGCAGCCATGAGCAGGAGGAATCATTCCTGCCTGTGAAAATGAAGTACAAGGGACCTGAGACTCCAGAGAAACATTCCAGGGAGAGTCAGGGTGGTGGGCCTGAGTTGCTGGAGGCCAGCAGGGGACGGTGTTGAAGGGATTGAGAGTGGAAGCAGCAGGTGAACACAGGCCTCCTGCCTCCCCCCTCCGCACCTGCTCTCCTGCCCTGCCCAGCCCGCCGCGCCGCGCCCCGCCCCGCCCCTGGTGGCAGAGTTGCACCCTCTGATGGGGAGGGGGAGATCTCACCCCGCTTGTGGCGAAAGGGGGTCCTCTCTCGTGGGAGTCAATGGGACTAGGGGGTAGGAGTCTGGATGAGGGCAAGTGCAACTCCCTGTTGAGCTCTTCATCTCTGAAGGCAATGTGCATTCCATCAATGAAGTGGGAGCCCGGGAGCCAGGAATCAGTGGCGCTTGTGTGTTTTCGAGGGTGGTCCAGACTCTTTCCTGATGGGAGATGTGTGCTGAAGAGAACTGGGTGTTGTGGATGGAGTCCAAAGTCATCTCTTTGGGACACGTTGGGTGGGAACGTCTTCTTCGCACTCTGGCGACGAAGGTGGATGGAAAAGCTCCTTGTCCAAGGCAGACTGGTGGGTTTTGTTCTTCCTCTCCGTGGGGCGTGGTGCTTCCCGTTTCCGTGGAGCGCCTCCTGTCTTGCATTCGTTCCGTGTTTCAAGAGTTTCAGTCCTTGGCAATCGCGTCTCCTCAGGGACTCACCAGGCAGCACGAGGGAGAAGTGACTGGGAGCCCACCGGGTCCCTAGAAACCAGTGCGTGTGTACTGGAGCAGGCAGTGCTCCTCTCTCAGCCTCCTTGGGAAATGAGGTCTTGAGCAAACGGTCTTTCATTGCATGGGTTGTACCTCTCCCCGGTTGTTGGGGGGAGTGTGTGTGCGTGAGTGTGGTGCTGTGGCCCGTGTGGAGTCCGGACCGCGTCAGGGACCCAGTTCTTGGCAAGGAATGCGTTTTGTTGCATGGGAATATCTCATTGCACGAGAGAGTTCCAATCCTGTCTCAAAGGCTGAAAACATCCTGAAGGCAGCACTGTGACCTCACTGAAAGCAAAGGCCTAAGAGCAGAGGCTTTCCCACACTTCCATATGGAGCTGACTGGTGCTTTATGTTTTCAGGAAGATGGTGTGGTGTAGGCCACTTGGAGCAGCTCAGGCTCCTAAGCGTGTGTTTGGTCCCCGAGGGGTGAGTTGTGTCTCTCCGGAATGAAGGAGAATATAGGGACCTTGAGTATCGTTACCTTCATGATTACCGTGATGATTCTGCCTAAGTCATCGCATGGATATTGATCCATGAGCTCGCCATGTGAGAGGTTTCCTTGGTAAAATAGTCGCCGTGCGTGGCCTCGAAACTTGGTTGTGGTCCGAACACCTTTGATGCTTTGCAAGTCCCGAAGCGGCTCCACGGGTGTGCAGTCCCTGTTGCCATATAGGTGAGGAGGCAGAGTCTGTTGACCTGAAGCCCGTGCAAGTATCCAGGGAGATGTGCGAGGGCCTCTCCCTGAGGCACTGGGTTCCTAGCCGGCTCCACCCAGAATCAGGCAGGGAGGTTTTGTTGATGCCAACGGGAAGTCCTGAGGAGGGAGGGGGAGCCGGACACCGTCGGGGGAAGGAAGGGATCCCTCCCCTGCCTCACCATCCCCAGCAGTTGCCTAGGTGCTGGCCACGAGGGAGGGGACTGCCTATGCGTGTTTGTTTTCCTTGGTCTTACCCCACCTTGGTAGAGGGCTTAGCCTGTTCCAGGCACTGTTCTGAGCACTTGAGAGATCTATGCAGACGACACAGAGTACCTCGGCAAGGACTCTCGTCCCCGTTCGTATTTCCAAGGGAAGATGTGAAAGAATGTGTGCCGGGGTTCACTGCTGTGAAGCGGGAGGACTCGAGGCATGAAGGCAGGCAGTCGGCCTCCACATGAGCGTGCTGCACCGCTGGCTTTCCCAATGCTGCCTGTCGAGAGGCAGGGAAAGCATTTGCACCTAGCGTGCCTGTCCTGCGAGCAGAGGTGGGCTTGGAGACGTGCGTGTGCCCTCAAACGGGGAATCCAGCAAAATAGGCTCTAGGGCCTGAGTCACGCTCTCTGCGGGGAACCCTATCATTGCACATCCAGCCTGAGACACTTTGGAGAGTGACATGCGGGGCTCTTAGTGAGGGTGGCGGCACAGCGGGGGGCATGGGTCAGCGGGACCTTCCTAGGACACCCCCCCGCCCCCCCCCCCGCCGGTGCTGTGGTGCCCCTGAAACCCAGGCAGGGCTGGAAGGAGGAACAGGCTGTTGATGGCACCATCCCTTCCGCAGGGGGGCTTCTTGGGAGCTGGTGACTGAGGGGACCTTTGCGAGTTCCCCCTCTGAATTGCAGGAGAAGCGGCCGAGGGCCCTCATTTCATGCGGTCCACACTCCCCGTCGCCCTGTGTGCCAGTTGCCAGTGTCGCAGGCGCCCAGGTGGTGAACGTGGTCCCCGAGTAGGGAACACCGAGGCCGTTTCTGCGTCCTCAAATGCTAACGTTCTCTGCTTGTGACCCGCGCCCTGGCTGGTCCCAGACCCTGAGCACAGGGCCTGCAGGAAGGGTGAAGGGTGCGAAGCTGTCTCCTGGTAGGTAGCTGCGGTGAGGTCGTTCCCGTTGGCCTGTGCTCACCTGCAGGGCACCTTGGAACCCAAAGCCACGACGTTTCCAGTGGTACAGAGTGCGCCGCAAGGGGAACCTGGGGAGTCACCAGGCCCTGAGGGTAGGCAGGCATGACCTTTATCCATGGGCCTTTTGATCGGAGCGCCCTGTTTGCTAGGTATCGTCAGGGCAGCCTCTTTGGTAGACAGAGGGCAGGTTGTGGACAGTTGTAGAGCATCCTTCCTGCTGGTATGTGTCGTAAGGGCTCTGACCTTGCGGAAATGGGCGGGGATGGGTAGAGTGGACTCCTGAATGGAACCTTCCCCGGGCACCTGGGTGGTTCAGTGGGTTGAGCTTCCGACTTGGGCTCATGTCACGCCCTCGCGGTTCCTGAGTTCCAGCCCTGGGCTGGGCTCTGTGCCCACAGCTCAGGCCCTGGAGCCTGTTTTCAGATTCTGCGTGTGTCTGTCTCTGCTTCTCTGCCCCTCCCCCACTGGCGGTCACCGGCTTGCCGGCTTGCTCTCTGGCTCCCTGTGTCTCCAGAGTGAAGACACATGAACAAATAGGAAATAGAACGTTCCCCAGGGCAGGTGCTGGCCACGGGCACAGCCATTCATTCGCTGTAGTCATGAACTCGACGGTGTTCCTTTAGTGTTCTCATTTGAGGTTCTTTGTTTCTTTCATTCATTCTGAGAGACAGAGAGAGAGTGGACGCATGCACGTGTGCCTGTGAGCAGGGATAGGGCAGACAGGGAGGGAGAGAGAGAGGAGGGCCAGCGGGCTCCGCATCGTTGGCGCCCATCTTGAGGTGGGGCTCCTTGTGGAGGCTCAGCCTCACAAACTGTGAGATCGTGACGTGAGGCGAGATCCAGAGCCACATGCTATGGTTTCTTTTTTAACGTTCACCTCTGAGAGAAAGCGAGAGAGACAGAGAGAGCACAAGCGAGGGAGGGGCAGGGAGAGAGAGAGGAAACCCAGAAGGGAATCAGGTTCCAGGCTCTGAGCTGTCAGCACGGAGCACTAGGCGTGACTCAGCTCAGGAACCCTGAGAGCCTGACGTGACCCGAAGTCGGACCATTACCCAGCTGAGTCATCCAAGCGGCCCACAGAGTTTTCAGTGTGTATTTTCAAAAGAAAAAACAGCTACATTTATATATACATCTAGCTACCTGTGTGTCCATAGGGATACCTGTGTACATACGCATACGTGTCAACATATACGTACACGTATTCGTGAATGTGTATATATACGTATATGCACACACACTCGCGCGCGCACACACACACACACAGACACACACACACACACACACACCATGTAAACTGAGCCAAACGGTCTTCTGGGTGGAGACGCGGAGCCAGGAGGGAGGCATCAGCACAAAGTTCAAAACGAAAGGGAAACGTCATTCTCGTATGTATCAGTACGTGCCATGACAGGGAGACACACGTGAGGGTTCTGGTAGGATAGGAAGCTGCTCCCACGGAGAATGCAGGCAAATGGTCCCTGTGGAGCCAATGGAACCCTGGTGCACTTGTGGTATGAGACTGATAAAGAGGCGGAAAACTGGTGACCTTTCTAATGCTAGCAGAGGTCATTTGCATTTGTATAGCATGCGATCATTGACGTTGCCCCTGGGGGGAGAAAGGTTTTGCATCTCTGTTCTCCTAGGTTTGTGGCTTAGTTTGCTCTTCCCTTGTGCACTTGAAAGAGTCCTGACAGGTCCTGATGGTACACAGTAAGGCCAAGTCCCCAGAGTCCAGAGTCCCTTGGTGGGGCTTGTGGGATGGTGTCCTTCCCATGACCATGAAGTCCACAGAGCAGTCTTGTGCTTTTGCTGTAAGTCCTGTTTCTACCAGGTCCAGTCTGGGCGTGCCTCTTTGCAAGTCCTCAGGTGAGGACACGTGATGAAGGCTGCCCATTGGGACTGGCCTTCGATGATCCATCTGGCCGTGACCCCCTGCTCTCCTTCCAGGGCTGCGTAGGTTCGTGCCCTCGATGCTCGTTTCGTAGAAAGCCTTCACTGCTTGGTCTCTCTACTCCTCCTCACCCTGGACGGTAGTCCTGTGGCTCCCCTTGAATCCTCAGGCATACGTTTCCTTGCCCACCTCTGCACACTGGCCCTCCAGAGCAGGGTCTGGTACGCCTTGCACGTTCAGTCGATGCTTGCTGCACAATCGCATGGGTGATGGCCTCTCTCTCTCTCTCTCTCTCTCTCTCACCAAAAGAAAGAAACGTTGAGAAGCAATGGAAACCCAAGAAAAGAAAAATGGCACGGAGGAGTTGGGATCTGAGGCACACTGTGAAGAAAACACGGGGGTTGGGAGGTAGTGGAGGTGGACAGGCGGTTCCACAGAGTTGAAGGACGTGCCACAGTCAGCGGTGGCAGGGTGGACTTGAGGGTGGGACCGCTGGTGGTGCGGTCCAGGTAGGGCCATGGGAAGGGCATGCAGAGCTGAAAAGCACCGGCCTTTCAAGGAGAAGGGAGGTGGAAGGAGTCTCGTGTGCCCAGCGTGTCTCCCTGTCCCTTAGGGCTGCCCTTGCGGTCACGGGTGACGAGCGAGGAGGGTGCACGGCTGTAGATGGCCACGGTTGGCGGGAATGGGAGGCAGAGTGAAGAAGAAACACAGAGGCCTAGGATGCAAGAGGGATCACTGGGTTCACGTGCAGCCACGTCCCTGGGAAACCAGCAATGCAAAAGGTTCCTGGGTCTCTTGAGGGGTGACAGGGAGGTGTCCACCTTGGGAGGAGACACCTGCCGGTCCCTGTCCCACTGGCCTGGTGTCTGGAGCCCTCTGCCTGGCTCGCGGCTGTCAGGCTGGCGGGCAGTCGGTCAGAGCATCTGGTGGGCACAGGGAGGTGCGGTGGTGCAGACCCTGGTGCCCAGGAGCTGTGCCCCCTGTGGGGGGGTGGCGGTGGGGGTGGGGTGGGGGATGGGGCGGCTTGGATCCTGGGCCCAAGCAGGTGTGCGGGAGCGCGCGCTCGAGCGCGCGCATGCGCGTGGGCCAGGGCCGGAGCCCGGTGAGGGACACAGCTGAGGCTGCAGCCGTGCCGTGAGTTGGCTCCCAGCCCGCCTGCCGCCCCAAGCCCCCAAGTGTCTGGGCCAGCCAGGGACGGACGCCCACCTCAGCCCCCGACCTGGGACATGCTGCTGCCTGGCGCCTGCGACCCGGCAGCCATGGCTTTGGCGGTAGGGGTAGCGGTAGCGCTCGCGGGAGCGCTGGCGGGAGCGCAGGCGGGGCCCCGCGTGGAGAAGACTGGGAGCCATGAGCCTCCAGCCTCGGAGGGTGGCGGCCCTGCTGCTCCTGCTGCTCCTGGAGCCAGAGGCCAGGGCGCGGGACGCGCTTCCCGGGCGCCTCGGGCTTTGGCCGCGCTGGTGGAGTGCCAGCACTGGCTGGGGCAGAGCGCGATGCGATGCCCCCCCGGCGCCCTTGAAAGTCCATCTGGGAGAAGCCTAAAGGTGGAGCAGCTGAGACACACAGCCTCCCTCCAGGACCTGCCTCAGTCGCGGTGCTGCCAAGGTAAGGTCCCTAGCGACGAGGTCGCACGTGGCCTTCCCCTCTGCCCCTCTCTGTCTTCCCCTCCCATGAGAACCCTCCCCCCGCCCTGGGGCTCCGGGCTTCTTCTTGGGCTCCTTTGCGGCTGCGGTCTGGACGCCTCAGGAGTGGGCTTTCTGGGTTGGACCCTGGTTCCCTGGAAGAGGAGGGCCCCAGATCGAGTAGGGGGTTAGGCTCAGGCGGTGGTGAGTGGCTCAGGTCGAGAGGGGGGGTGCCCTGAGTGCCCATGGAGGTCTGACTGGGTTGGTGTTTGGCGGGTGGAGGTGGGAAGGAACGAAGGGACGAACGAAGGGAGGAAGGAAGGAAGGAAAGCGTGGACCGGCGGCTGTGGGCAAGTGTCAAGGCAGGGCCAGGGAAGTGGCAGCCATGAGCAGGAGGAATCATTCCTGCCTGTGAAAATGAAGTACAAGGGACCTGAGACTCCAGAGAAACATTCCAGGGAGAGTCAGGGTGGTGGGCCTGAGTTGCTGGAGGCCAGCAGGGGACGGTGTTGAAGGGATTGAGAGTGGAAGCAGCAGGTGAACACAGGCCTCCTGCCTCCCCCCTCCGCACCTGCTCTCCTGCCCTGCCCAGCCCGCCGCGCCGCGCCCCGCCCCGCCCCTGGTGGCAGAGTTGCACCCTCTGATGGGGAGGGGGAGATCTCACCCCGCTTGTGGCGAAAGGGGGTCCTCTCTCGTGGGAGTCAATGGGACTAGGGGGTAGGAGTCTGGATGAGGGCAAGTGCAACTCCCTGTTGAGCTCTTCATCTCTGAAGGCAATGTGCATTCCATCAATGAAGTGGGAGCCCGGGAGCCAGGAATCAGTGGCGCTTGTGTGTTTTCGAGGGTGGTCCAGACTCTTTCCTGATGGGAGATGTGTGCTGAAGAGAACTGGGTGTTGTGGATGGAGTCCAAAGTCATCTCTTTGGGACACGTTGGGTGGGAACGTCTTCTTCGCACTCTGGCGACGAAGGTGGATGGAAAAGCTCCTTGTCCAAGGCAGACTGGTGGGTTTTGTTCTTCCTCTCCGTGGGGCGTGGTGCTTCCCGTTTCCGTGGAGCGCCTCCTGTCTTGCATTCGTTCCGTGTTTCAAGAGTTTCAGTCCTTGGCAATCGCGTCTCCTCAGGGACTCACCAGGCAGCACGAGGGAGAAGTGACTGGGAGCCCACCGGGTCCCTAGAAACCAGTGCGTGTGTACTGGAGCAGGCAGTGCTCCTCTCTCAGCCTCCTTGGGAAATGAGGTCTTGAGCAAACGGTCTTTCATTGCATAGGGTTGTACCTCTCCCCGGTTGTTGGGGGGAGTGTGTGTGCGTGAGTGTGGTGCTGTGGCCCGTGTGGAGTCCGGACCGCGTCAGGGACCCAGTTCTTGGCAAGGAATGCGTTTTGTTGCATGGGAATATCTCATTGCACGAGAGAGTTCCAATCCTGTCTCAAAGGCTGAAAACATCCTGAAGGCAGCACTGTGACCTCACTGAAAGCAAAGGCCTAAGAGCAGAGGCTTTCCCACACTTCCATATGGAGCTGACTGGTGCTTTATGTTTTCAGGAAGATGGTGTGGTGTAGGCCACTTGGAGCAGCTCAGGCTCCTGAGCGTGTGTTTGGTCCCCGAGGGGTGAGTTGTGTCTCTCCGGAATGAAGGAGATTATGGGGACCTTGAGTATCGTTACCTTCATGATTACCGTGATGATTCTGCCTAAGTCATCGCATGGATATTGATCCATGAGCTCGCCATGTGAGAGGTTTCCTTGGTAACATGGTCGCCGTGCGTGGCCTCGAAACTTGGTTGTGGTCCGAACACCTTTGATGCTTTGCAAGTCCCGAAGCGGCTCCACGGGTGTGCAGTCCCTGTTGCCATATAGGTGAGGAGGCAGAGTCTGTTGACCTGAAGCCCGTGCAAGTATCCAGGGAGATGTGCGAGGGCCTCTCCCTGAGGCACTGGGTTCCTAGCCGGCTCCACCCAGAATCAGGCAGGGAGGTTTTGTTGATGCCAGCGGGAAGTCCTGAGGAGGGAGGGGGAGCCGGACACCGTCGGGGGAAGGAAGGGATCCCTCCCCTGCCTCACCATCCCCAGCAGTTGCCTAGGTGCTGGCCACGAGGGAGGGGACTGCCTATGCGTGTTTGTTTTCCTTGGTCTTACCCCACCTTGGTAGAGGGCTTAGCCTGTTCCAGGCACTGTTCTGAGCACTTGAGAGATCTATGCAGACGACACAGAGTACCTCGGCAAGGACTCTCGTCCCCGTTCGTATTTCCAAGGGAAGATGTGAAAGAATGTGTGCCGGGGGTCAGTGCTGTGAAGCGGGAGGACTCGAGGCATGAAGGCAGGCAGTCGGCCTCCACATGAGCGTGCTGCACCGCTGGCTTTCCCACTGCTGCCTGTCGAGAGGCAGGGAAAGCATTTGCACCTAGCGTGCCTGTCCTGCGAGCAGAGGTGGGCTTGGAGACGTGCGTGTGCCCTCAAACGGGGAATCCAGCAAAATAGGCTCTAGGGCCTGAGTCACGCTCTCTGCGGGGAACCCTATCATTGCACATCCAGCCTGAGACACTTTGGAGAGTGACATGCGGGGCTCTTAGTGAGGGTGGCGGCACAGCGGGGGGCATGGGTCAGCGGGACCTTCCTAGGACACCCCCCCGCCCCCCCACCCCCCCCGCCGGTGCTGTGGTGCCCCTGAAACCCAGGCAGGGCTGGAAGGAGGAACAGGCTGTTGATGGCACCATCCCTTCCGCAGGGAGGCTTCTTGGGAGCTGGTGACTGAGGGGACCTTTGCGAGTTCCCCCTCTGAATTGCAGGAGAAGCGGCCGAGGGCCCTCATTTCATGCGGTCCACACTCCCCGTCGCCCTGTGTGCCAGTTGCCAGTGTCGCAGGCGCCCAGGTGGTGAACGTGGTCCCCGAGTAGGGAACACCGAGGCCGTTTCTGCGTTCTCAAATGCTAACGTTCTCTGCTTGTGACCCGCGCCCTGGCTGGTCCCAGACCCTGAGCACAGGGCCTGCAGGAAGGGTGAAGGGTGCGAAGCTGTCTCCTGGTAGGTAGCTGCGGTGAGGTCGTTCCCGGTGGCCTGTGCTCAGCTGCAGGGCACCTTGGAACCCAAAGCCACGACGTTTCCAGTGGGACAGAGTGCGCCGCAAGGGGAACCTGGGGAGTCACCAGGCCCTGAGGGGAGGCAGGCATGACCTTTATCCATGGGCCTTTTGATCGGAGCGCCCTGTTTGCTAGGTATCGTCAGGGTAGCCTCTTTGGTAGACAGAGGGCAGGTTGTGGACAGTTGTAGAGCATCCTTCCTGCTGGTATGTGTCGCAAGGGCTCTGACCTTGCGCAAATGGGCGGGGATGGGTAGAGTGGACTCCTGAATGGAACCTTCCCCGGGCGCCTGGGTGGTTCAGTGGGTTGAGCTTCCGACTTGGGCTCAGGTCACGCCCTCGCGGTTCCTGAGTTCCAGCCCTGCGCTGGGCTCTGTGCCCACAGCTCAGGCCCTGGAGCCTGTTTTCAGATTCTGCGTGTGTCTGTCTCTGCTTCTCTGCCCCTCCCCCACTGGCGGTCACCGGCTTGCCGGCTTGCTCTCTGGCTCCCTGTGTCTCCAGAGTGAAGACACATGAACAAATAGGAAATAGAACGTTCCCCAGGGCAGGTGCTGGCCACGGGCACAGCCATTCATTCGCTGTAGTCATGAACTCGACGGTGTTCCTTTAGTGTTCTCATTTGAGGTTCTCTGTTTCTTTCATTCATTCTGAGAGGCAGAGAGAGAGTGGACGCATGCACGTGTGCCTGTGAGCAGGGATAGGGCAGACAGGGAGGGAGAGAGAGAGGAGGGCCAGCGGGCTCCGCATCGTTGGCGCCCATCTTGAGGTGGGGCTCCTTGTGGAGGCTCAGCCTCACAAACTGTGAGATCGTGACGTGAGGCGAGATCCAGAGCCACATGCTTTGGTTTCTTTTTTAACGTTCACCTCTGAGAGAAAGCAAGAGAGACAGAGAGAGCACAAGCGAGGGAGGGGCAGGGAGAGAGAGAGGATACCCAGAAGGGAATCAGGTTCCAGGCTCTGAGCTGTCAGCACGGAGCACTAGGCGTGACTCAGCTCAGGAACCCTGAGAGCCTGACGTGACCCGAAGTCGGACCATTACCCAGCTGAGTCATCCAAGCGGCCCACAGAGTTTTCAGTGTGTATTTTCAAAAGAAAAAACAGCTACATTTATATATACATCTAGCTACCTGTGTGTCCTTAGGGATACCTGTGTACATACGCATACGTGTCTACATATACGTACACGTATTCGTGTATGTGTATATATACGTATATGCACACACACACACACACACACACACACACACACACACACCATGTAAACTGAGCCAAACGGTCTTCTGGGTGGAGACGCGGAGCCAGGAGGGAGGCATCAGCACAAAGTTCAAAATGAAAGGGAAACGTCATTCTCGTATGTATCAGTACGTGCCATGACAGGGAGACACACGCGAGGGTTCTGGTAGGATAGGAAGCTGCTCCCACGGAGAATGCAGGCAAATGGTCCCTGTGGAGCCAATGGAACCCTGGTGCACTTGTGGTATGAGACTGATAAAGAGGCCGAAAACTGGTGACCTTTCTAATGCTAGCAGAGGTCATTTGCATTTGTATAGCATGCGATCATTGACGTTGCCCCTGGGGGGAGAAAGGTTTTGCATCTCTGTTCTCCTAGGTTTGTGGCTTAGTTTGCTCTTCCCTTGTGCACTTGAAAGAGTCCTGACAGGTCCTGATGGTACACAGTAAGGCCAAGTCCCCAGAGTCCAGAGTCCCTTGGTGGGGCTTGTGGGATGGTGTCCTTCCCATGACCATGAAGTCCACAGAGCAGTCTTGTGCTTTTGCTGTAAGTCCTGTTTCTACCAGGTCCAGTCTGGGCGTGCCTCTTTGCAAGTCCTCAGGTGAGGACACGTGATGAAGGCTGCCCATTGGGACTGGCCTTCGATGATCCATCTGGCCGTGACCCCCTGCTCTCCTTCCAGGGCTGCGTAGGTTCGTGCCCTCGATGCTCGTTTCGTAGAAAGCCTTGACTGCTTGGTCTCTCTACTCCTCCTCACCCTGGACGGTAGTCCTGTGGCTCCCCTTGAATCCTCAGGCATACGTTTCCTTGCCCACCTCTGCACACTGGCCCTCCAGAGCAGGGTCTGGTACGCCTTGCACGTTCAGTCGATGCTTGCTGCACAATCGCATGGGTGATGGCCTCTCTCTCTCTCTCTCTCCCTCTCTCTCTCACCAAAAGAAAGAAACGTTGAGAAGCAATGGAAACCCAAGAAAAGAAAAATGGCACGGAGGAGTTGGGATCTGAGGCACACTGTGAAGAAAACACGGGGGTTGGGAGGTAGTGGAGGTGGACAGGCGGTTCCACAGAGTTGAAGGACGTGCCACAGTCAGCGGTGGCAGGGTGGACTTAGGGGTGGGACCGCTGGTGGTGCGGTCCAGGTAGGGCCATGGGAAGGGCATGCAGAGCTGAAAAGCACCGGCCTTTCATGGAGAAGGGAGGCGGAAGGAGTCTCGTGTGCCCAGCGTGTCTCCCTGTCCCTTAGGGCTGCCCTTGCGGTCACGGGTGACGAGCGAGGAGGGTGCACGGCTGTAGATGGCCACGGTTGGCGGGAATGGGAGGCAGAGTGAAGAAGAAACACAGAGGCCTAGGATGCAAGAGGGATCACTGGGTTCACGTGCAGCCACGTCCCTGGGAAACCAGCAATGCAAAAGGTTCCTGGGTCTCTTGAGGGGTGACAGGGAGGTGTCCACCTTGGGAGGAGACACCTGCCGGTCCCTGTCCCACTGGCCTGGTGTCTGGAGCCCTCTGCCTGGCTCGCGGCTGTCAGGCTGGCGGGCAGTCGGTCAGAGCATCTGGTGGGCACAGGGAGGTGCGGTGGTGCAGACCCTGGTGCCCAGGAGCTGTGCCCCCTGTGGGGGGGTGGCGGTGGGGGTGGGGTGGGAGATGGGGCGGCTTGGATCCTGGGCCCAAGCAGGTGTGCGGGAGCGCGCGCTCGAGCGCGCGCATGCGCGTGGGCCAGGGCCGGAGCCCGGTGAGGGACACAGCTGAGGCTGCAGCCGTGCCGTGAGTTGGCTCCCAGCCCGCCTGCCGCCCCAAGCCCCCAAGTGTCTGGGCCAGCCAGGGACGGACGCCCACCTCAGCCCCCGACCTGGGACATGCTGCTGCCTGGCGCCTGCGACCCGGCAGCCATGGCTTTGGCGGTAGGGGTAGCGGTAGCGCTCGCGGGAGCGCTGGCGGGAGCGCAGGCGGGGCCCCGCGTGGAGAAGACTGGGAGCCATGAGCCTCCAGCCTCGGAGGGTGGCGGCCCTGCTGCTCCTGCTGCTCCTGGAGCCAGAGGCCAGGGCGCGGGACGCGCTTCCCGGGCGCCTCGGGCTTTGGCCGCGCTGGTGGAGTGCCAGCACTGGCTGGGGCAGAGCGCGATGCGATGCCCCCCCGGCGCCCTTGAAAGTCCATCTGGGAGAAGCCTAATGGTGGAGCAGCTGAGACACACAGCCTCCCTCCAGGACCTGCCTCAGTCGCGGTGCTGCCAAGGTAAGGTCCCTAGCGACGAGGTCGCACGTGGCCTTCCCCTCTGCCCCTCTCTGTCTTCCCCTCCCATGAGAACCCTCCCCCCGCCCTGGGGCTCCGGGCTTCTTCTTGGGCTCCTTTGCGGCTGCGGTCTGGACGCCTCAGGAGTGGGCTTTCTGGGTTGGACCCTGGTTCCCTGGAAGAGGAGGGCCCCAGATCGAGTAGGGGGTTAGGCTCAGGCGGTGGTGAGTGGCTCAGGTCGAGAGGGGGGGTGCCCTGAGTGCCCATGGAGGTCTGACTGGGTTGGTGTTTGGCGGGTGGAGGTGGGAAGGAACGAAGGGACGAACGAAGGGAGGAAGGAAGGAAGGAAAGCGTGGACCGGCGGCTGTGGGCAAGTGTCAAGGCAGGGCCAGGGAAGTGGCAGCCATGAGCAGGAGGAATCATTCCTGCCTGTGAAAATGAAGTACAAGGGACCTGAGACTCCAGAGAAACATTCCAGGGAGAGTCAGGGTGGTGGGCCTGAGTTGCTGGAGGCCAGCAGGGGACGGTGTTGAAGGGATTGAGAGTGGAAGCAGCAGGTGAACACAGGCCTCCTGCCTCCCCCCTCCGCACCTGCTCTCCTGCCCTGCCCAGCCCGCCGCGCCGCGCCCCGCCCCGCCCCTGGTGGCAGAGTTGCACCCTCTGATGGGGAGGGGGAGATCTCACCCCGCTTGTGGCGAAAGGGGGTCCTCTCTCGTGGGAGTCAATGGGACTAGGGGGTAGGAGTCTGGATGAGGGCAAGTGCAACTCCCTGTTGAGCTCTTCATCTCTGAAGGCAATGTGCATTCCATCAATGAAGTGGGAGCCCGGGAGCCAGGAATCAGTGGCGCTTGTGTGTTTTCGAGGGTGGTCCAGACTCTTTCCTGATGGGAGATGTGTGCTGAAGAGAACTGGGTGTTGTGGATGGAGTCCAAAGTCATCTCTTTGGGACACGTTGGGTGGGAACGTCTTCTTCGCACTCTGGCGACGAAGGTGGATGGAAAAGCTCCTTGTCCAAGGCAGACTGGTGGGTTTTGTTCTTCCTCTCCGTGGGGCGTGGTGCTTCCCGTTTCCGTGGAGCGCCTCCTGTCTTGCATTCGTTCCGTGTTTCAAGAGTTTCAGTCCTTGGCAATCGCGTCTCCTCAGGGACTCACCAGGCAGCACGAGGGAGAAGTGACTGGGAGCCCACCGGGTCCCTAGAAACCAGTGCGTGTGTACTGGAGCAGGCAGTGCTCCTCTCTCAGCCTCCTTGGGAAATGAGGTCTTGAGCAAACGGTCTTTCATTGCATGGGTTGTACCTCTCCCCGGTTGTTGGGGGGAGTGTGTGTGCGTGAGTGTGGTGCTGTGGCCCGTGTGGAGTCCGGACCGCGTCAGGGACCCAGTTCTTGGCAAGGAATGCGTTTTGTTGCATGGGAATATCTCATTGCACGAGAGAGTTCCAATCCTGTCTCAAAGGCTGAAAACATCCTGAAGGCAGCACTGTGACCTCACTGAAAGCAAAGGCCTAAGAGCAGAGGCTTTCCCACACTTCCATATGGAGCTGACTGGTGCTTTATGTTTTCAGGAAGATGGTGTGGTGTAGGCCACTTGGAGCAGCTCAGGCTCCTGAGCGTGTGTTTGGTCCCCGAGGGGTGAGTTGTGTCTCTCCGGAATGAAGGAGATTATGGGGACCTTGAGTATCGTTACCTTCATGATTACCGTGATGATTCTGCCTAAGTCATCGCATGGATATTGATCCATGAGCTCGCCATGTGAGAGGTTTCCTTGGTAACATGGTCGCCGTGCGTGGCCTCGAAACTTGGTTGTGGTCCGAACACCTTTGATGCTTTGCAAGTCCCGAAGCGGCTCCACGGGTGTGCAGTCCCTGTTGCCATATAGGTGAGGAGGCAGAGTCTGTTGACCTGAAGCCCGTGCAAGTATCCAGGGAGATGTGCGAGGGCCTCTCCCTGAGGCACTGGGTTCCTAGCCGGCTCCACCCAGAATCAGGCAGGGAGGTTTTGTTGATGCCAGCGGGAAGTCCTGAGGAGGGAGGGGGAGCCGGACACCGTCGGGGGAAGGAAGGGATCCCTCCCCTGCCTCACCATCCCCAGCAGTTGCCTAGGTGCTGGCCACGAGGGAGGGGACTGCCTATGCGTGTTTGTTTTCCTTGGTCTTACCCCACCTTGGTAGAGGGCTTAGCCTGTTCCAGGCACTGTTCTGAGCACTTGAGAGATCTATGCAGACGACACAGAGTACCTCGGCAAGGACTCTCGTCCCCGTTCGTATTTCCAAGGGAAGATGTGAAAGAATGTGTGCCGGGGGTCAGTGCTGTGAAGCGGGAGGACTCGAGGCATGAAGGCAGGCAGTCGGCCTCCACATGAGCGTGCTGCACCGCTGGCTTTCCCACTGCTGCCTGTCGAGAGGCAGGGAAAGCATTTGCACCTAGCGTGCCTGTCCTGCGAGCAGAGGTGGGCTTGGAGACGTGCGTGTGCCCTCAAACGGGGAATCCAGCAAAATAGGCTCTAGGGCCTGAGTCACGCTCTCTGCGGGGAACCCTATCATTGCACATCCAGCCTGAGACACTTTGGAGAGTGACATGCGGGGCTCTTAGTGAGGGTGGCGGCACAGCGGGGGGCATGGGTCAGCGGGACCTTCCTAGGACACCCCCCCGCCCCCCCACCCCCCCCGCCGGTGCTGTGGTGCCCCTGAAACCCAGGCAGGGCTGGAAGGAGGAACAGGCTGTTGATGGCACCATCCCTTCCGCAGGGAGGCTTCTTGGGAGCTGGTGACTGAGGGGACCTTTGCGAGTTCCCCCTCTGAATTGCAGGAGAAGCGGCCGAGGGCCCTCATTTCATGCGGTCCACACTCCCCGTCGCCCTGTGTGCCAGTTGCCAGTGTCGCAGGCGCCCAGGTGGTGAACGTGGTCCCCGAGTAGGGAACACCGAGGCCGTTTCTGCGTTCTCAAATGCTAACGTTCTCTGCTTGTGACCCGCGCCCTGGCTGGTCCCAGACCCTGAGCACAGGGCCTGCAGGAAGGGTGAAGGGTGCGAAGCTGTCTCCTGGTAGGTAGCTGCGGTGAGGTCGTTCCCGGTGGCCTGTGCTCAGCTGCAGGGCACCTTGGAACCCAAAGCCACGACGTTTCCAGTGGGACAGAGTGCGCCGCAAGGGGAACCTGGGGAGTCACCAGGCCCTGAGGGGAGGCAGGCATGACCTTTATCCATGGGCCTTTTGATCGGAGCGCCCTGTTTGCTAGGTATCGTCAGGGTAGCCTCTTTGGTAGACAGAGGGCAGGTTGTGGACAGTTGTAGAGCATCCTTCCTGCTGGTATGTGTCGCAAGGGCTCTGACCTTGCGCAAATGGGCGGGGATGGGTAGAGTGGACTCCTGAATGGAACCTTCCCCGGGCGCCTGGGTGGTTCAGTGGGTTGAGCTTCCGACTTGGGCTCAGGTCACGCCCTCGCGGTTCCTGAGTTCCAGCCCTGCGCTGGGCTCTGTGCCCACAGCTCAGGCCCTGGAGCCTGTTTTCAGATTCTGCGTGTGTCTGTCTCTGCTTCTCTGCCCCTCCCCCACTGGCGGTCACCGGCTTGCCGGCTTGCTCTCTGGCTCCCTGTGTCTCCAGAGTGAAGACACATGAACAAATAGGAAATAGAACGTTCCCCAGGGCAGGTGCTGGCCACGGGCACAGCCATTCATTCGCTGTAGTCATGAACTCGACGGTGTTCCTTTAGTGTTCTCATTTGAGGTTCTCTGTTTCTTTCATTCATTCTGAGAGGCAGAGAGAGAGTGGACGCATGCACGTGTGCCTGTGAGCAGGGATAGGGCAGACAGGGAGGGAGAGAGAGAGGAGGGCCAGCGGGCTCCGCATCGTTGGCGCCCATCTTGAGGTGGGGCTCCTTGTGGAGGCTCAGCCTCACAAACTGTGAGATCGTGACGTGAGGCGAGATCCAGAGCCACATGCTTTGGTTTCTTTTTTAACGTTCACCTCTGAGAGAAAGCAAGAGAGACAGAGAGAGCACAAGCGAGGGAGGGGCAGGGAGAGAGAGAGGATACCCAGAAGGGAATCAGGTTCCAGGCTCTGAGCTGTCAGCACGGAGCACTAGGCGTGACTCAGCTCAGGAACCCTGAGAGCCTGACGTGACCCGAAGTCGGACCATTACCCAGCTGAGTCATCCAAGCGGCCCACAGAGTTTTCAGTGTGTATTTTCAAAAGAAAAAACAGCTACATTTATATATACATCTAGCTACCTGTGTGTCCTTAGGGATACCTGTGTACATACGCATACGTGTCTACATATACGTACACGTATTCGTGTATGTGTATATATACGTATATGCACACACACACACACACACACACACACACACACACACACACCATGTAAACTGAGCCAAACGGTCTTCTGGGTGGAGACGCGGAGCCAGGAGGGAGGCATCAGCACAAAGTTCAAAATGAAAGGGAAACGTCATTCTCGTATGTATCAGTACGTGCCATGACAGGGAGACACACGCGAGGGTTCTGGTAGGATAGGAAGCTGCTCCCACGGAGAATGCAGGCAAATGGTCCCTGTGGAGCCAATGGAACCCTGGTGCACTTGTGGTATGAGACTGATAAAGAGGCCGAAAACTGGTGACCTTTCTAATGCTAGCAGAGGTCATTTGCATTTGTATAGCATGCGATCATTGACGTTGCCCCTGGGGGGAGAAAGGTTTTGCATCTCTGTTCTCCTAGGTTTGTGGCTTAGTTTGCTCTTCCCTTGTGCACTTGAAAGAGTCCTGACAGGTCCTGATGGTACACAGTAAGGCCAAGTCCCCAGAGTCCAGAGTCCCTTGGTGGGGCTTGTGGGATGGTGTCCTTCCCATGACCATGAAGTCCACAGAGCAGTCTTGTGCTTTTGCTGTAAGTCCTGTTTCTACCAGGTCCAGTCTGGGCGTGCCTCTTTGCAAGTCCTCAGGTGAGGACACGTGATGAAGGCTGCCCATTGGGACTGGCCTTCGATGATCCATCTGGCCGTGACCCCCTGCTCTCCTTCCAGGGCTGCGTAGGTTCGTGCCCTCGATGCTCGTTTCGTAGAAAGCCTTGACTGCTTGGTCTCTCTACTCCTCCTCACCCTGGACGGTAGTCCTGTGGCTCCCCTTGAATCCTCAGGCATACGTTTCCTTGCCCACCTCTGCACACTGGCCCTCCAGAGCAGGGTCTGGTACGCCTTGCACGTTCAGTCGATGCTTGCTGCACAATCGCATGGGTGATGGCCTCTCTCTCTCTCTCTCTCCCTCTCTCTCTCACCAAAAGAAAGAAACGTTGAGAAGCAATGGAAACCCAAGAAAAGAAAAATGGCACGGAGGAGTTGGGATCTGAGGCACACTGTGAAGAAAACACGGGGGTTGGGAGGTAGTGGAGGTGGACAGGCGGTTCCACAGAGTTGAAGGACGTGCCACAGTCAGCGGTGGCAGGGTGGACTTAGGGGTGGGACCGCTGGTGGTGCGGTCCAGGTAGGGCCATGGGAAGGGCATGCAGAGCTGAAAAGCACCGGCCTTTCATGGAGAAGGGAGGCGGAAGGAGTCTCGTGTGCCCAGCGTGTCTCCCTGTCCCTTAGGGCTGCCCTTGCGGTCACGGGTGACGAGCGAGGAGGGTGCACGGCTGTAGATGGCCACGGTTGGCGGGAATGGGAGGCAGAGTGAAGAAGAAACACAGAGGCCTAGGATGCAAGAGGGATCACTGGGTTCACGTGCAGCCACGTCCCTGGGAAACCAGCAATGCAAAAGGTTCCTGGGTCTCTTGAGGGGTGACAGGGAGGTGTCCACCTTGGGAGGAGACACCTGCCGGTCCCTGTCCCACTGGCCTGGTGTCTGGAGCCCTCTGCCTGGCTCGCGGCTGTCAGGCTGGCGGGCAGTCGGTCAGAGCATCTGGTGGGCACAGGGAGGTGCGGTGGTGCAGACCCTGGTGCCCAGGAGCTGTGCCCCCTGTGGGGGGGTGGCGGTGGGGGTGGGGTGGGAGATGGGGCGGCTTGGATCCTGGGCCCAAGCAGGTGTGCGGGAGCGCGCGCTCGAGCGCGCGCATGCGCGTGGGCCAGGGCCGGAGCCCGGTGAGGGACACAGCTGAGGCTGCAGCCGTGCCGTGAGTTGGCTCCCAGCCCGCCTGCCGCCCCAAGCCCCCAAGTGTCTGGGCCAGCCAGGGACGGACGCCCACCTCAGCCCCCGACCTGGGACATGCTGCTGCCTGGCGCCTGCGACCCGGCAGCCATGGCTTTGGCGGTAGGGGTAGCGGTAGCGCTCGCGGGAGCGCTGGCGGGAGCGCAGGCGGGGCCCCGCGTGGAGAAGACTGGGAGCCATGAGCCTCCAGCCTCGGAGGGTGGCGGCCCTGCTGCTCCTGCTGCTCCTGGAGCCAGAGGCCAGGGCGCGGGACGCGCTTCCCGGGCGCCTCGGGCTTTGGCCGCGCTGGTGGAGTGCCAGCACTGGCTGGGGCAGAGCGCGATGCGATGCCCCCCCGGCGCCCTTGAAAGTCCATCTGGGAGAAGCCTAATGGTGGAGCAGCTGAGACACACAGCCTCCCTCCAGGACCTGCCTCAGTCGCGGTGCTGCCAAGGTAAGGTCCCTAGCGACGAGGTCGCACGTGGCCTTCCCCTCTGCCCCTCTCTGTCTTCCCCTCCCATGAGAACCCTCCCCCCGCCCTGGGGCTCCGGGCTTCTTCTTGGGCTCCTTTGCGGCTGCGGTCTGGACGCCTCAGGAGTGGGCTTTCTGGGTTGGACCCTGGTTCCCTGGAAGAGGAGGGCCCCAGATCGAGTAGGGGGTTAGGCTCAGGCGGTGGTGAGTGGCTCAGGTCGAGAGGGGGGGTGCCCTGAGTGCCCATGGAGGTCTGACTGGGTTGGTGTTTGGCGGGTGGAGGTGGGAAGGAACGAAGGGACGAACGAAGGGAGGAAGGAAGGAAGGAAAGCGTGGACCGGCGGCTGTGGGCAAGTGTCAAGGCAGGGCCAGGGAAGTGGCAGCCATGAGCAGGAGGAATCATTCCTGCCTGTGAAAATGAAGTACAAGGGACCTGAGACTCCAGAGAAACATTCCAGGGAGAGTCAGGGTGGTGGGCCTGAGTTGCTGGAGGCCAGCAGGGGACGGTGTTGAAGGGATTGAGAGTGGAAGCAGCAGGTGAACACAGGCCTCCTGCCTCCCCCCTCCGCACCTGCTCTCCTGCCCTGCCCAGCCCGCCGCGCCGCGCCCCGCCCCGCCCCTGGTGGCAGAGTTGCACCCTCTGATGGGGAGGGGGAGATCTCACCCCGCTTGTGGCGAAAGGGGGTCCTCTCTCGTGGGAGTCAATGGGACTAGGGGGTAGGAGTCTGGATGAGGGCAAGTGCAACTCCCTGTTGAGCTCTTCATCTCTGAAGGCAATGTGCATTCCATCAATGAAGTGGGAGCCCGGGAGCCAGGAATCAGTGGCGCTTGTGTGTTTTCGAGGGTGGTCCAGACTCTTTCCTCATGGGAGATGTGTGCTGAAGAGAACTGGGTGTTGTGGATGGAGTCCAAAGTCATCTCTTTGGGACACGTTGGGTGGGAACGTCTTCTTCGCACTCTGGCGACGAAGGTGGATGGAAAAGCTCCTTGTCCAAGGCAGACTGGTGGGTTTTGTTCTTCCTCTCCGTGGGGCGTGGTGCTTCCCGTTTCCGTGGAGCGCCTCCTGTCTTGCATTCGTTCCGTGTTTCAAGAGTTTCAGTCCTTGGCAATCGCGTCTCCTCAGGGACTCACCAGGCAGCACGAGGGAGAAGTGACTGGGAGCCCACCGGGTCCCTAGAAACCAGTGCGTGTGTACTGGAGCAGGCAGTGCTCCTCTCTCAGCCTCCTTGGGAAATGAGGTCTTGAGCAAACGGTCTTTCATTGCATGGGTTGTACCTCTCCCCGGTTGTTGGGGGGAGTGTGTGTGCGTGAGTGTGGTGCTGTGGCCCGTGTGGAGTCCGGACCGCGTCAGGGACCCAGTTCTTGGCAAGGAATGCGTTTTGTTGCATGGGAATATCTCATTGCACGAGAGAGTTCCAATCCTGTCTCAAAGGCTGAAAACATCCTGAAGGCAGCACTGTGACCTCACTGAAAGCAAAGGCCTAAGAGCAGAGGCTTTCCCACACTTCCATATGGAGCTGACTGGTGCTTTATGTTTTCAGGAAGATGGTGTGGTGTAGGCCACTTGGAGCAGCTCAGGCTCCTGAGCGTGTGTTTGGTCCCCGAGGGGTGAGTTGTGTCTCTCCGGAATGAAGGAGATTATGGGGACCTTGAGTATCGTTACCTTCATGATTACCGTGATGATTCTGCCTAAGTCATCGCATGGATATTGATCCATGAGCTCGCCATGTGAGAGGTTTCCTTGGTAACATAGTCGCCGTGCGTGGCCTCGAAACTTGGTTGTGGTCCGAACACCTTTGATGCTTTGCAAGTCCCGAAGCGGCTCCACGGGTGTGCAGTCCCTGTTGCCATATAGGTGAGGAGGCAGAGTCTGTTGACCTGAAGCCCGTGCAAGTATCCAGGGAGATGTGCGAGGGCCTCTCCCTGAGGCACTGGGTTCCTAGCCGGCTCCACCCAGAATCAGGCAGGGAGGTTTTGTTGATGCCAGCGGGAAGTCCTGAGGAGGGAGGGGGAGCCGGACACCGTCGGGGGAAGGAAGGGATCCCTCCCCTGCCTCACCATCCCCAGCAGTTGCCTAGGTGCTGGCCACGAGGGAGGGGACTGCCTATGCGTGTTTGTTTTCCTTGGTCTTACCCCACCTTGGTAGAGGGCTTAGCCTGTTCCAGGCACTGTTCTGAGCACTTGAGAGATCTATGCAGACGACACAGAGTACCTCGGCAAGGACTCTCGTCCCCGTTCGTATTTCCAAGGGAAGATGTGAAAGAATGTGTGCCGGGGTTCACTGCTGTGAAGCGGGTAGACTCGAGGCATGAAGGCAGGCAGTCGGCCTCCACATGAGCGTGCTGCACCGCTGGCTTTCCCACTGCTGCCTGTCGAGAGGCAGGGAAAGCATTTGCACCTAGCGTGCCTGTCCTGCGAGCAGAGGTGGGCTTGGAGACGTGCGTGTGCCCTCAAACGGGGAATCCAGCAAAATAGGCTCTAGGGCCTGAGTCACGCTCTCTGCGGGGAACCCTATCATTGCACATCCAGCCTGAGACACTTTGGAGAGTGACATACGGGGCTCTTAGTGAGGGTGGCGGCACAGCGGGGGGCATGGGTCAGCGGGACCTTCCTAGGACACCCCCCCGCCCCCCCCCCCGCCGGTGCTGTGGTGCCCCTGAAACCCAGGCAGGGCTGGAAGGAGGAACAGGCTGTTGATGGCACCATCCCTTCCGCAGGGAGGCTTCTTGGGAGCTGGTGACTGAGGGGACCTTTGCGAGTTCCCCCTCTGAATTGCAGGAGAAGCGGCCGAGGGCCCTCATTTCATGCGGTCCACACTCCCCGTCGCCCTGTGTGCCAGTTGCCAGTGTCGCAGGCGCCCAGGTGGTGAACGTGGTCCCCGAGTAGGGAACACCGAGGCCGTTTCTGCGTCCTCAAATGCTAACGTTCTCTGCTTGTGACCCGCGCCCTGGCTGGTCCCAGACCCTGAGCACAGGGCCTGCAGGAAGGGTGAAGGGTGCGAAGCTGTCTCCTGGTAGGTAGCTGCGGTGAGGTCGTTCCCGTTGGCCTGTGCTCACCTGCAGGGCACCTTGGAACCCAAAGCCACGACGTTTCCAGTGGTACAGAGTGCGCTGCAAGGGGAACCTGGGGAGTCACCAGGCCCTGAGGGTAGGCAGGCATGACCTTTATCCATGGGCCTTTTGATCGGAGCGCCCTGTTTGGTAGGTATCGTCAGGGCAGCCTCTTTGGTAGACAGAGGGCAGGTTGTGGACAGTTGTAGAGCATCCTTCCTGGTGGTATGTGTCGTAAGGGCTCTGACCTTGCGGAAATGGGCGGGGATGGGTAGAGTGGACTCCTGAATGGAACCTTCCCCGGGCGCCTGGGTGGTTCAGTGGGTTGAGCTTCCGACTTGGGCTCAGGTCACGCCCTCGCGGTTCCTGAGTTCCAGCCCTGCGCTGGGCTCTGTGCCCACAGCTCAGGCCCTGGAGCCTGTTTTCAGATTCTGCGTGTGTCTGTCTCTGCTTCTCTGCCCCTCCCCCACTGGCGGTCACCGGCTTGCCGGCTTGCTCTCTGGCTCCCTGTGTCTCCAGAGTGAAGACACATGAACAAATAGGAAATAGAACGTTCCCCAGGGCAGGTGCTGGCCACGGGCACAGCCATTCATTCGCTGTAGTCATGAACTCGACGGTGTTCCTTTAGTGTTCTCATTTGAGGTTCTTTGTTTCTTTCATTCATTCTGAGAGACAGAGAGAGAGTGGACGCATGCACGTGTGCCTGTGAGCAGGGATAGGGCAGACAGGGAGGGAGAGAGAGAGGAGGGCCAGCGGGCTCCGCATCGTTGGCGCCCATCTTGAGGTGGGGCTCCTTGTGGAGGCTCAGCCTCACAAACTGTGAGATCGTGACGTGAGGCGAGATCCAGAGCCACATGCTTTGGTTTCTTTTTTAACGTTCACCTCTGAGAGAAAGCGAGAGAGACAGAGAGAGCACAAGCGAGAGAGGGGCAGGGAGAGAGAGAGGAAACCCAGAAGGGAATCAGGTTCCAGGCTCTGAGCTGTCAGCACGGAGCACTAGGCGTGACTCAGCTCAGGAACCCTGAGAGCCTGACGTGACCCGAAGTCGGACCATTACCCAGCTGAGTCATCCAAGCGGCCCACAGAGTTTTCAGTGTGTATTTTCAAAAGAAAAAACAGCTACATTTATATATACATCTAGCTACCTGTGTGTCCATAGGGATACCTGTGTACATACGCATACGTGTCTACATATACGTACACGTATTCGTGTATGTGTATATATACGTATATGCACACACACACACACACACACACACCATGTAAACTGAGCCAAACGGTCTTCTGGGTGGAGACGCGGAGCCAGGAGGGAGGCATCAGCACAAAGTTCAAAACGAAAGGGAAACGTCATTCTCGTATGTATCAGTATGTGCCATGACAGGGAGACACACGCGAGGGTTCTGGTAGGATAGGAAGCTGCTCCCACGGAGAATGCAGGCAAATGGTCCCTGTGGAGCCAATGGAACCCTGGTGCACTTGTGGTATGAGACTGATAAAGAGGCGGAAAACTGGTGACCTTTCTAATGCTAGCAGAGGTCATTTGCATTTGTATAGCATGTGATCATTGACGTTGCCCCTGGGGGGAGAAAGGTTTTGCATCTCTGTTCTCCTAGGTTTGTGGCTTAGTTTGCTCTTCCCTTGTGCACTTGAAAGAGTCCTGACAGGTCCTGATGGTACACAGTAAGGCCAAGTCCCCAGAGTCCAGAGTCCCTTGGTGGGGCTTGTGGGATGGTGTCCTTCCCATGACCATGAAGTCCACAGAGCAGTCTTGTGCTTTTGCTGTAAGTCCTGTTTCTACCAGGTCCAGTCTGGGCGTGCCTCTTTGCAAGTCCTCAGGTGAGGACACGTGATGAAGGCTGCCCATTGGGACTGGCCTTCGATGATCCATCTGGCCGTGACCCCCTGCTCTCCTTCCAGGGCTGCGTAGGTTCGTGCCCTCGATGCTCGTTTCGTAGAAAGCCTTCACTGCTTGGTCTCTCTACTCCTCCTCACCCTGGACGGTAGTCCTGTGGCTCCCCTTGAATCCTCAGGCATACGTTTCCTTGCCCACCTCTGCACACTGGCCCTCCAGAGCAGGGTCTGGTACGCCTTGCACGTTCAGTCGATGCTTGCTGCACAATCGCATGGGTGATGGCCTCTCTCTCTCTCTCTCTCTCTCTCTCTCTCTCACCAAAAGAAAGAAACGTTGAGAAGCAATGGAAACCCAAGAAAAGAAAAATGGCACGGAGGAGTTGGGATCTGAGGCACACTGTGAAGAAAACACGGGGGTTGGGAGGTAGTGGAGGTGGACAGGCGGTTCCACAGAGTTGAAGGACGTGCCACAGTCAGCGGTGGCAGGGTGGACTTGAGGGTGGGACCGCTGGTGGTGCGGTCCAGGTAGGGCCATGGGAAGGGCATGCAGAGCTGAAAAGCACCGGCCTTTCAAGGAGAAGGGAGGTGGAAGGAGTCTCGTGTGCCCAGCGTGTCTCCCTGTCCCTTAGGGCTGCCCTTGCGGTCACGGGTGACGAGCGAGGAGGGTGCACGGCTGTAGATGGCCACGGTTGGCGGGAATGGGAGGCAGAGTGAAGAAGAAACACAGAGGCCTAGGATGCAAGAGGGATCACTGGGTTCACGTGCAGCCACGTCCCTGGGAAACCAGCAATGCAAAAGGTTCCTGGGTCTCTTGAGGGGTGACAGGGAGGTGTCCACCTTGGGAGGAGACACCTGCCGGTCCCTGTCCCACTGGCCTGGTGTCTGGAGCCCTCTGCCTGGCTCGCGGCTGTCAGGCTGGCGGGCAGTCGGTCAGAGCATCTGGTGGGCACAGGGAGGTGCGGTGGTGCAGACCCTGGTGCCCAGGAGCTGTGCCCCCTGTGGGGGGGTGGCGGTGGGGGTGGGGTGGGGGATGGGGCGGCTTGGATCCTGGGCCCAAGCAGGTGTGCGGGAGCGCGCGCTCGAGCGCGCGCATGCGCGTGGGCCAGGGCCGGAGCCCGGTGAGGGACACAGCTGAGGCTGCAGCCGTGCCGTGAGTTGGCTCCCAGCCCGCCTGCCGCCCCAAGCCCCCAAGTGTCTGGGCCAGCCAGGGACGGACGCCCACCTCAGCCCCCGACCTGGGACATGCTGCTGCCTGGCGCCTGCGACCCGGCAGCCATGGCTTTGGCGGTAGGGGTAGCGGTAGCGCTCGCGGGAGCGCTGGCGGGAGCGCAGGCGGGGCCCCGCGTGGAGAAGACTGGGAGCCATGAGCCTCCAGCCTCGGAGGGTGGCGGCCCTGCTGCTCCTGCTGCTCCTGGAGCCAGAGGCCAGGGCGCGGGACGCGCTTCCCGGGCGCCTCGGGCTTTGGCCGCGCTGGTGGAGTGCCAGCACTGGCTGGGGCAGAGCGCGATGCGATGCCCCCCCGGCGCCCTTGAAAGTCCATCTGGGAGAAGCCTAAAGGTGGAGCAGCTGAGACACACAGCCTCCCTCCAGGACCTGCCTCAGTCGCGGTGCTGCCAAGGTAAGGTCCCTAGCGACGAGGTCGCACGTGGCCTTCCCCTCTGCCCCTCTCTGTCTTCCCCTCCCATGAGAACCCTCCCCCCGCCCTGGGGCTCCGGGCTTCTTCTTGGGCTCCTTTGCGGCTGCGGTCTGGACGCCTCAGGAGTGGGCTTTCTGGGTTGGACCCTGGTTCCCTGGAAGAGGAGGGCCCCAGATCGAGTAGGGGGTTAGGCTCAGGCGGTGGTGAGTGGCTCAGGTCGAGAGGGGGGGTGCCCTGAGTGCCCATGGAGGTCTGACTGGGTTGGTGTTTGGCGGGTGGAGGTGGGAAGGAACGAAGGGACGAACGAAGGGAGGAAGGAAGGAAGGAAAGCGTGGACCGGCGGCTGTGGGCAAGTGTCAAGGCAGGGCCAGGGAAGTGGCAGCCATGAGCAGGAGGAATCATTCCTGCCTGTGAAAATGAAGTACAAGGGACCTGAGACTCCAGAGAAACATTCCAGGGAGAGTCAGGGTGGTGGGCCTGAGTTGCTGGAGGCCAGCAGGGGACGGTGTTGAAGGGATTGAGAGTGGAAGCAGCAGGTGAACACAGGCCTCCTGCCTCCCCCCTCCGCACCTGCTCTCCTGCCCTGCCCAGCCCGCCGCGCCGCGCCCCGCCCCGCCCCTGGTGGCAGAGTTGCACCCTCTGATGGGGAGGGGGAGATCTCACCCCGCTTGTGGCGAAAGGGGGTCCTCTCTCGTGGGAGTCAATGGGACTAGGGGGTAGGAGTCTGGATGAGGGCAAGTGCAACTCCCTGTTGAGCTCTTCATCTCTGAAGGCAATGTGCATTCCATCAATGAAGTGGGAGCCCGGGAGCCAGGAATCAGTGGCGCTTGTGTGTTTTCGAGGGTGGTCCAGACTCTTTCCTGATGGGAGATGTGTGCTGAAGAGAACTGGGTGTTGTGGATGGAGTCCAAAGTCATCTCTTTGGGACACGTTGGGTGGGAACGTCTTCTTCGCACTCTGGCGACGAAGGTGGATGGAAAAGCTCCTTGTCCAAGGCAGACTGGTGGGTTTTGTTCTTCCTCTCCGTGGGGCGTGGTGCTTCCCGTTTCCGTGGAGCGCCTCCTGTCTTGCATTCGTTCCGTGTTTCAAGAGTTTCAGTCCTTGGCAATCGCGTCTCCTCAGGGACTCACCAGGCAGCACGAGGGAGAAGTGACTGGGAGCCCACCGGGTCCCTAGAAACCAGTGCGTGTGTACTGGAGCAGGCAGTGCTCCTCTCTCAGCCTCCTTGGGAAATGAGGTCTTGAGCAAACGGTCTTTCATTGCATAGGGTTGTACCTCTCCCCGGTTGTTGGGGGGAGTGTGTGTGCGTGAGTGTGGTGCTGTGGCCCGTGTGGAGTCCGGACCGCGTCAGGGACCCAGTTCTTGGCAAGGAATGCGTTTTGTTGCATGGGAATATCTCATTGCACGAGAGAGTTCCAATCCTGTCTCAAAGGCTGAAAACATCCTGAAGGCAGCACTGTGACCTCACTGAAAGCAAAGGCCTAAGAGCAGAGGCTTTCCCACACTTCCATATGGAGCTGACTGGTGCTTTATGTTTTCAGGAAGATGGTGTGGTGTAGGCCACTTGGAGCAGCTCAGGCTCCTGAGCGTGTGTTTGGTCCCCGAGGGGTGAGTTGTGTCTCTCCGGAATGAAGGAGAATATAGGGACCTTGAGTATCGTTACCTTCATGATTACCGTGATGATTCTGCCTAAGTCATCGCATGGATATTGATCCATGAGCTCGCCATGTGAGAGGTTTCCTTGGTAAAATAGTCGCCGTGCGTGGCCTCGAAACTTGGTTGTGGTCCGAACACCTTTGATGCTTTGCAAGTCCCGAAGCGGCTCCACGGGTGTGCAGTCCCTGTTGCCATATAGGTGAGGAGGCAGAGTCTGTTGACCTGAAGCCCGTGCAAGTATCCAGGGAGATGTGCGAGGGCCTCTCCCTGAGGCACTGGGTTCCTAGCCGGCTCCACCCAGAATCAGGCAGGGAGGTTTTGTTGATGCCAACGGGAAGTCCTGAGGAGGGAGGGGGAGCCGGACACCGTCGGGGGAAGGAAGGGATCCCTCCCCTGCCTCACCATCCCCAGCAGTTGCCTAGGTGCTGGCCACGAGGGAGGGGACTGCCTATGCGTGTTTGTTTTCCTTGGTCTTACCCCACCTTGGTAGAGGGCTTAGCCTGTTCCAGGCACTGTTCTGAGCACTTGAGAGATCTATGCAGACGACACAGAGTACCTCGGCAAGGACTCTCGTCCCCGTTCGTATTTCCAAGGGAAGATGTGAAAGAATGTGTGCCGGGGTTCACTGCTGTGAAGCGGGAGGACTCGAGGCATGAAGGCAGGCAGTCGGCCTCCACATGAGCGTGCTGCACCGCTGGCTTTCCCACTGCTGCCTGTCGAGAGGCAGGGAAAGCATTTGCACCTAGCGTGCCTGTCCTGCGAGCAGAGGTGGGCTTGGAGACGTGCGTGTGCCCTCAAACGGGGAATCCAGCAAAATAGGCTCTAGGGCCTGAGTCACGCTCTCTGCGGGGAACCCTATCATTGCACATCCAGCCTGAGACACTTTGGAGAGTGACATGCGGGGCTCTTAGTGAGGGTGGCGGCACAGCGGGGGGCATGGGTCAGCGGGACCTTCCTAGGACACCCCCCCGCCCCCCCCCCCGCCGGTGCTGTGGTGCCCCTGAAACCCAGGCAGGGCTGGAAGGAGGAACAGGCTGTTGATGGCACCATCCCTTCCGCAGGGGGGCTTCTTGGGAGCTGGTGACTGAGGGGACCTTTGCGAGTTCCCCCTCTGAATTGCAGGAGAAGCGGCCGAGGGCCCTCATTTCATGCGGTCCACACTCCCCGTCGCCCTGTGTGCCAGTTGCCAGTGTCGCAGGCGCCCAGGTGGTGAACGTGGTCCCCGAGTAGGGAACACCGAGGCCGTTTCTGCGTCCTCAAATGCTAACGTTCTCTGCTTGTGACCCGCGCCCTGGCTGGTCCCAGACCCTGAGCACAGGTCCTGCAGGAAGGGTGAAGGGTGCGAAGCTGTCTCCTGGTAGGTAGCTGCGGTGAGGTCGTTCCCGTTGGCCTGTGCTCACCTGCAGGGCACCTTGGAACCCAAAGCCACGACGTTTCCAGTGGTACAGAGTGCGCCGCAAGGGGAACCTGGGGAGTCACCAGGCCCTGAGGGTAGGCAGGCATGACCTTTATCCATGGGCCTTTTGATCGGAGCGCCCTGTTTGCTAGGTATCGTCAGGGCAGCCTCTTTGGTAGACAGAGGGCAGGTTGTGGACAGTTGTAGAGCATCCTTCCTGCTGGTATGTGTCGTAAGGGCTCTGACCTTGCGGAAATGGGCGGGGATGGGTAGAGTGGACTCCTGAATGGAACCTTCCCCGGGCACCTGGGTGGTTCAGTGGGTTGAGCTTCCGACTTGGGCTCAGGTCACGCCCTCGCGGTTCCTGAGTTCCAGCCCTGCGCTGGGCTCTGTGCCCACAGCTCAGGCCCTGGAGCCTGTTTTCAGATTCTGCGTGTGTCTGTCTCTGCTTCTCTGCCCCTCCCCCACTGGCGGTCACTGGCTTGCCGGCTTGCTCTCTGGCTCCCTGTGTCTCCAGAGTGAAGACACATGAACAAATAGGAAATAGAACGTTCCCCAGGGCAGGTGCTGGCCACGGGCACAGCCATTCATTCGCTGTAGTCATGAACTCGACGGTGTTCCTTTAGTGTTCTCATTTGAGGTTCTTTGTTTCTTTCATTCATTCTGAGAGACAGAGAGAGAGTGGACGCATGCACGTGTGCCTGTGAGCAGGGATAGGGCAGACAGGGAGGGAGAGAGAGAGGAGGGCCAGCGGGCTCCGCATCGTTGGCGCCCATCTTGAGGTGGGGCTCCTTGTGGAGGCTCAGCCTCACAAACTGTGAGATCGTGACGTGAGGCGAGATCCAGAGCCACATGCTATGGTTTCTTTTTTAACGTTCACCTCTGAGAGAAAGCGAGAGAGACAGAGAGAGCACAAGCGAGGGAGGGGCAGGGAGAGAGAGAGGAAACCCAGAAGGGAATCAGGTTCCAGGCTCTGAGCTGTCAGCAGGGGGAATTGGCGTGACTCAGCTCAGGAACCCTGAGAGCCTGACGTGACCCGAAGTCGGACCATTACCCAGCTGAGTCATCCAAGCGGCCCACAGAGTTTTCAGTGTGTATTTTCAAAAGAAAAAACAGCTACATTTATATATACATCTAGCTACCTGTGTGTCCATAGGGATACCTGTGTACATACGCATACGTGTCAACATATACATACACGTATTCGTGAATGTGTATATATACGTATATGCACACACACTCGCGCGCGCACACACACACACACAGACACACACACACACACACACACCATGTAAACTGAGCCAAACGGTCTTCTGGGTGGAGACGCGGAGCCAGGAGGGAGGCATCAGCACAAAGTTCAAAACGAAAGGGAAACGTCATTCTCGTATGTATCAGTACGTGCCATGACAGGGAGACACACGTGAGGGTTCTGGTAGGATAGGAAGCTGCTCCCACGGAGAATGCAGGCAAATGGTCCCTGTGGAGCCAATGGAACCCTGGTGCACTTGTGGTATGAGACTGATAAAGAGGCGGAAAACTGGTGACCTTTCTAATGCTAGCAGAGGTCATTTGCATTTGTATAGCATGCGATCATTGACGTTGCCCCTGGGGGGAGAAAGGTTTTGCATCTCTGTTCTCCTAGGTTTGTGGCTTAGTTTGCTCTTCCCTTGTGCACTTGAAAGAGTCCTGACAGGTCCTGATGGTACACAGTAAGGCCAAGTCCCCAGAGTCCAGAGTCCCTTGGTGGGGCTTGTGGGATGGTGTCCTTCCCATGACCATGAAGTCCACAGAGCAGTCTTGTGCTTTTGCTGTAAGTCCTGTTTCTACCAGGTCCAGTCTGGGCGTGCCTCTTTGCAAGTCCTCAGGTGAGGACACGTGATGAAGGCTGCCCATTGGGACTGGCCTTCGATGATCCATCTGGCCGTGACCCCCTGCTCTCCTTCCAGGGCTGCGTAGGTTCGTGCCCTCGATGCTCGTTTCGTAGAAAGCCTTCACTGCTTGGTCTCTCTACTCCTCCTCACCCTGGACGGTAGTCCTGTGGCTCCCCTTGAATCCTCAGGCATACGTTTCCTTGCCCACCTCTGCACACTGGCCCTCCAGAGCAGGGTCTGGTACGCCTTGCACGTTCAGTCGATGCTTGCTGCACAATCGCATGGGTGATGGCCTCTCTCTCTCTCTCTCTCCCTCTCTCTCTCACCAAAAGAAAGAAACGTTGAGAAGCAATGGAAACCCAAGAAAACAAAAATGGCACGGAGGAGTTGGGATCTGAGGCACACTGTGAAGAAAACACGGGGGTTGGGAGGTAGTGGAGGTGGACAGGCGGTTCCACAGAGTTGAAGGACGTGCCACAGTCAGCGGTGGCAGGGTGGACTTAGGGGTGGGACCGCTGGTGGTGCGGTCCAGGTAGGGCCATGGGAAGGGCATGCAGAGCTGAAAAGCACCGGCCTTTCATGGAGAAGGGAGGCGGAAGGAGTCTCGTGTGCCCAGCGTGTCTCCCTGTCCCTTAGGGCTGCCCTTGCGGTCACGGGTGACGAGCGAGGAGGGTGCACGGCTGTAGATGGCCACGGTTGGCGGGAATGGGAGGCAGAGTGAAGAAGAAACACAGAGGCCTAGGATGCAAGAGGGATCACTGGGTTCACGTGCAGCCACGTCCCTGGGAAACCAGCAATGCAAAAGGTTCCTGGGTCTCTTGAGGGGTGACAGGGAGGTGTCCACCTTGGGAGGAGACACCTGCCGGTCCCTGTCCCACTGGCCTGGTGTCTGGAGCCCTCTGCCTGGCTCGCGGCTGTCAGGCTGGCGGGCAGTCGGTCAGAGCATCTGGTGGGCACAGGGAGGTGCGGTGGTGCAGACCCTGGTGCCCAGGAGCTGTGCCCCCTGTGGGGGGGTGGCGGTGGGGGTGGGGTGGGGGATGGGGCGGCTTGGATCCTGGGCCCAAGCAGGTGTGCGGGAGCGCGCGCTCGAGCGCGCGCATGCGCGTGGGCCAGGGCCGGAGCCCGGTGAGGGACACAGCTGAGGCTGCAGCCGTGCCGTGAGTTGGCTCCCAGCCCGCCTGCCGCCCCAAGCCCCCAAGTGTCTGGGCCAGCCAGGGACGGACGCCCACCTCAGCCCCCGACCTGGGACATGCTGCTGCCTGGCGCCTGCGACCCGGCAGCCATGGCTTTGGCGGTAGGGGTAGCGGTAGCGCTCGCGGGAGCGCTGGCGGGAGCGCAGGCGGGGCCCCGCGTGGAGAAGACTGGGAGCCATGAGCCTCCAGCCTCGGAGGGTGGCGGCCCTGCTGCTCCTGCTGCTCCTGGAGCCAGAGGCCAGGGCGCGGGACGCGCTTCCCGGGCGCCTCGGTCTTTGGCCGCGCTGGTGGAGTGCCAGCACTGGCTGGGGCAGAGCGCGATGCGATGCCCCCCCTCCCCCGGCGCCCTTGAAAGTCCATCTGGGAGAAGCCTAAAGGTGGAGCAGCTGAGACACACAGCCTCCCTCCAGGACCTGCCTCAGTCGCGGTGCTGCCAAGGTAAGGTCCCTAGCGACGAGGTCGCACGTGGCCTTCCCCTCTGCCCCTCTCTGTCTTCCCCTCCCATGAGAACCCTCCCCCCGCCCTGGGGCTCCGGGCTTCTTCTTGGGCTCCTTTGCGGCTGCGGTCTGGACGCCTCAGGAGTGGGCTTTCTGGGTTGGACCCTGCTTCCCTGGAAGAGGAGGGCCCCAGATCGAGTAGGGGGTTAGGCTCAGGCGGTGGTGAGTGGCTCAGGTCGAGAGGGGGGGTGCCCTGAGTGCCCATGGAGGTCTGACTGGGTTGGTGTTTGGCGGGTGGAGGTGGGAAGGAACGAAGGGACGAACGAAGGGAGGAAGGAAGGAAGGAAAGCGTGGACCGGCGGCTGTGGGCAAGTGTCAAGGCAGGGCCAGGGAAGTGGCAGCCATGAGCAGGAGGAATCATTCCTGCCTGTGAAAATGAAGTACAAGGGACCTGAGACTCCAGAGAAACATTCCAGGGAGAGTCAGGGTGGTGGGCCTGAGTTGCTGGAGGCCAGCAGGGGACGGTGTTGAAGGGATTGAGAGTGGAAGCAGCAGGTGAACACAGGCCTCCTGCCTCCCCCCTCCGCACCTGCTCTCCTGCCCTGCCCAGCCCGCCGCGCCGCGCCCCGCCCCGCCCCTGGTGGCAGAGTTGCACCCTCTGATGGGGAGGGGGAGATCTCACCCCGCTTGTGGCGAAAGGGGGTCCTCTCTCGTGGGAGTCAATGGGACTAGGGGGTAGGAGTCTGGATGAGGGCAAGTGCAACTCCCTGTTGAGCTCTTCATCTCTGAAGGCAATGTGCATTCCATCAATGAAGTGGGAGCCCGGGAGCCAGGAATCAGTGGCGCTTGTGTGTTTTCGAGGGTGGTCCAGACTCTTTCCTCATGGGAGATGTGTGCTGAAGAGAACTGGGTGTTGTGGATGGAGTCCAAAGTCATCTCTTTGGGACACGTTGGGTGGGAACGTCTTCTTCGCACTCTGGCGACGAAGGTGGATGGAAAAGCTCCTTGTCCAAGGCAGACTGGTGGGTTTTGTTCTTCCTCTCCGTGGGGCGTGGTGCTTCCCGTTTCCGTGGAGCGCCTCCTGTCTTGCATTCGTTCCGTGTTTCAAGAGTTTCAGTCCTTGGCAATCGCGTCTCCTCAGGGACTCACCAGGCAGCACGAGGGAGAAGTGACTGGGAGCCCACCGGGTCCCTAGAAACCAGTGCGTGTGTACTGGAGCAGGCAGTGCTCCTCTCTCAGCCTCCTTGGGAAATGAGGTCTTGAGCAAACGGTCTTTCATTGCATAGGGTTGTACCTCTCCCCGGTTGTTGGGGGGAGTGTGTGTGCGTGAGTGTGGTGCTGTGGCCCGTGTGGAGTCCGGACCGCGTCAGGGACCCAGTTCTTGGCAAGGAATGCGTTTTGTTGCATGGGAATATCTCATTGCACGAGAGAGTTCCAATCCTGTCTCAAAGGCTGAAAACATCCTGAAGGCAGCACTGTGACCTCACTGAAAGCAAAGGCCTAAGAGCAGAGGCTTTCCCACACTTCCATATGGAGCTGACTGGTGCTTTATGTTTTCAGGAAGATGGTGTGGTGTAGGCCACTTGGAGCAGCTCAGGCTCCTGAGCGTGTGTTTGGTCCCCGAGGGGTGAGTTGTGTCTCTCCGGAATGAAGGAGATTATGGGGACCTTGAGTATCGTTACCTTCATGATTACCGTGATGATTCTGCCTAAGTCATCGCATGGATATTGATCCATGAGCTCGCCATGTGAGAGGTTTCCTTGGTAACATAGTCGCCGTGCGTGGCCTCGAAACTTGGTTGTGGTCCGAACACCTTTGATGCTTTGCAAGTCCCGAAGCGGCTCCACGGGTGTGCAGTCCCTGTTGCCATATAGGTGAGGAGGCAGAGTCTGTTGACCTGAAGCCCGTGCAAGTATCCAGGGAGATGTGCGAGGGCCTCTCCCTGAGGCACTGGGTTCCTAGCCGGCTCCACCCAGAATCAGGCAGGGAGGTTTTGTTGATGCCAGCGGGAAGTCCTGAGGAGGGAGGGGGAGCCGGACACCGTCGGGGGAAGGAAGGGATCCCTCCCCTGCCTCACCATCCCCAGCAGTTGCCTAGGTGCTGGCCACGAGGGAGGGGACTGCCTATGCGTGTTTGTTTTCCTTGGTCTTACCCCACCTTGGTAGAGGGCTTAGCCTGTTCCAGGCACTGTTCTGAGCACTTGAGAGATCTATGCAGACGACACAGAGTACCTCGGCAAGGACTCTCGTCCCCGTTCGTATTTCCAAGGGAAGATGTGAAAGAATGTGTGCCGGGGGTCAGTGCTGTGAAGCGGGAGGACTCGAGGCATGAAGGCAGGCAGTCGGCCTCCACATGAGCGTGCTGCACCGCTGGCTTTCCCACTGCTGCCTGTCGAGAGGCAGGGAAAGCATTTGCACCTAGCGTGCCTGTCCTGCGAGCAGAGGTGGGCTTGGAGACGTGCGTGTGCCCTCAAACGGGGAATCCAGCAAAATAGGCTCTAGGGCCTGAGTCACGCTCTCTGCGGGGAACCCTATCATTGCACATCCAGCCTGAGACACTTTGGAGAGTGACATGCGGGGCTCTTAGTGAGGGTGGCGGCACAGCGGGGGGCATGGGTCAGCGGGACCTTCCTAGGACACCCCCCCGCCCCCCCCCCCCCGCCGGTGCTGTGGTGCCCCTGAAACCCAGGCAGGGCTGGAAGGAGGAACAGGCTGTTGATGGCACCATCCCTTCCGCAGGGAGGCTTCTTGGGAGCTGGTGACTGAGGGGACCTTTGCGAGTTCCCCCTCTGAATTGCAGGAGAAGCGGCCGAGGGCCCTCATTTCATGCGGTCCACACTCCCCGTCGCCCTGTGTGCCAGTTGCCAGTGTCGCAGGCGCCCAGGTGGTGAACGTGGTCCCCGAGTAGGGAACACCGAGGCCGTTTCTGCGTTCTCAAATGCTAACGTTCTCTGCTTGTGACCCGCGCCCTGGCTGGTCCCAGACCCTGAGCACAGGGCCTGCAGGAAGGGTGAAGGGTGCGAAGCTGTCTCCTGGTAGGTAGCTGCGGTGAGGTCGTTCCCGGTGGCCTGTGCTCAGCTGCAGGGCACCTTGGAACCCAAAGCCACGACGTTTCCAGTGGGACAGAGTGCGCCGCAAGGGGAACCTGGGGAGTCACCAGGCCCTGAGGGTAGGCAGGCATGACCTTTATCCATGGGCCTTTTGATCGGAGCGCCCTGTTTGGTAGGTATCGTCAGGGCAGCCTCTTTGGTAGACAGAGGGCAGGTTGTGGACAGTTGTAGAGCATCCTTCCTGGTGGTATGTGTCGTAAGGGCTCTGACCTTGCGGAAATGGGCGGGGATGGGTAGAGTGGACTCCTGAATGGAACCTTCCCCGGGCGCCTGGGTGGTTCAGTGGGTTGAGCTTCCGACTTGGGCTCAGGTCACGCCCTCGCGGTTCCTGAGTTCCAGCCCTGCGCTGGGCTCTGTGCCCACAGCTCAGGCCCTGGAGCCTGTTTTCAGATTCTGCGTGTGTCTGTCTCTGCTTCTCTGCCCCTCCCCCACTGGCGGTCACCGGCTTGCCGGCTTGCTCTCTGGCTCCCTGTGTCTCCAGAGTGAAGACACATGAACAAATAGGAAATAGAACGTTCCCCAGGGCAGGTGCTGGCCACGGGCACAGCCATTCATTCGCTGTAGTCATGAACTCGACGGTGTTCCTTTAGTGTTCTCATTTGAGGTTCTTTGTTTCTTTCATTCATTCTGAGAGACAGAGAGAGAGTGGACGCATGCACGTGTGCCTGTGAGCAGGGATAGGGCAGACAGGGAGGGAGAGAGAGAGGAGGGCCAGCGGGCTCCGCATCGTTGGCGCCCATCTTGAGGTGGGGCTCCTTGTGGAGGCTCAGCCTCACAAACTGTGAGATCGTGACGTGAGGCGAGATCCAGAGCCACATGCTTTGGTTTCTTTTTTAACGTTCACCTCTGAGAGAAAGCGAGAGAGACAGAGAGAGCACAAGCGAGGGAGGGGCAGGGAGAGAGAGAGGAAACCCAGAAGGGAATCAGGTTCCAGGCTCTGAGCTGTCAGCACGGAGCACTAGGCGTGACTCAGCTCAGGAACCCTGAGAGCCTGACGTGACCCGAAGTCGGACCATTACCCAGCTGAGTCATCCAAGCGGCCCACAGAGTTTTCAGTGTGTATTTTCAAAAGAAAAAACAGCTACATTTATATATACATCTAGCTACCTGTGTGTCCATAGGGATACCTGTGTACATACGCATACGTGTCTACATATACGTACACGTATTCGTGTATGTGTATATATACGTATATGCACACACACACACACACACACCATGTAAACTGAGCCAAACGGTCTTCTGGGTGGAGACGCGGAGCCAGGAGGGAGGCATCAGCACAAAGTTCAAAACGAAAGGGAAACGTCATTCTCGTATGTATCAGTATGTGCCATGACAGGGAGACACACGCGAGGGTTCTGGTAGGATAGGAAGCTGCTCCCACGGAGAATGCAGGCAAATGGTCCCTGTGGAGCCAATGGAACCCTGGTGCACTTGTGGTATGAGACTGATAAAGAGGCGGAAAACTGGTGACCTTTCTAATGCTAGCAGAGGTCATTTGCATTTGTATAGCATGTGATCATTGACGTTGCCCCTGGGGGGAGAAAGGTTTTGCATCTCTGTTCTCCTAGGTTTGTGGCTTAGTTTGCTCTTCCCTTGTGCACTTGAAAGAGTCCTGACAGGTCCTGATGGTACACAGTAAGGCCAAGTCCCCAGAGTCCAGAGTCCCTTGGTGGGGCTTGTGGGATGGTGTCCTTCCCATGACCATGAAGTCCACAGAACAGTCTTGTGCTTTTGCTGTAAGTCCTGTTTCTACCAGGTCCAGTCTGGGCGTGCCTCTTTGCAAGTCCTCAGGTGAGGACACGTGATGAAGGCTGCCCATTGGGACTGGCCTTCGATGATCCATCTGGCCGTGACCCCCTGCTCTCCTTCCAGGGCTGCGTAGGTTCGTGCCCTCGATGCTCGTTTCGTAGAAAGCCTTCACTGCTTGGTCTCTCTACTCCTCCTCACCCTGGACGGTAGTCCTGTGGCTCCCCTTGAATCCTCAGGCATACGTTTCCTTGCCCACCTCTGCACACTGGCCCTCCAGAGCAGGGTCTGGTACGCCTTGCACGTTCAGTCGATGCTTGCTGCACAATCGCATGGGTGATGGCCTCTCTCTCTCTCTCTCTCTCTCTCTCTCTCACCAAAAGAAAGAAACGTTGAGAAGCAATGGAAACCCAAGAAAAGAAAAATGGCACGGAGGAGTTGGGATCTGAGGCACACTGTGAAGAAAACACGGGGGTTGGGAGGTAGTGGAGGTGGACAGGCGGTTCCACAGAGTTGAAGGACGTGCCACAGTCAGCGGTGGCAGGGTGGACTTGAGGGTGGGACCGCTGGTGGTGCGGTCCAGGTAGGGCCATGGGAAGGGCATGCAGAGCTGAAAAGCACCGGCCTTTCAAGGAGAAGGGAGGTGGAAGGAGTCTCGTGTGCCCAGCGTGTCTCCCTGTCCCTTAGGGCTGCCCTTGCGGTCACGGGTGACGAGCGAGGAGGGTGCACGGCTGTAGATGGCCACGGTTGGCGGGAATGGGAGGCAGAGTGAAGAAGAAACACAGAGGCCTAGGATGCAAGAGGGATCACTGGGTTCACGTGCAGCCACGTCCCTGGGAAACCAGCAATGCAAAAGGTTCCTGGGTCTCTTGAGGGGTGACAGGGAGGTGTCCACCTTGGGAGGAGACACCTGCCGGTCCCTGTCCCACTGGCCTGGTGTCTGGAGCCCTCTGCCTGGCTCGCGGCTGTCAGGCTGGCGGGCAGTCGGTCAGAGCATCTGGTGGGCACAGGGAGGTGCGGTGGTGCAGACCCTGGTGCCCAGGAGCTGTGCCCCCTGTGGGGGGGTGGCGGTGGGGGTGGGGTGGGGGATGGGGCGGCTTGGATCCTGGGCCCAAGCAGGTGTGCGGGAGCGCGCGCTCGAGCGCGCGCATGCGCGTGGGCCAGGGCCGGAGCCCGGTGAGGGACACAGCTGAGGCTGCAGCCGTGCCGTGAGTTGGCTCCCAGCCCGCCTGCCGCCCCAAGCCCCCAAGTGTCTGGGCCAGCCAGGGACGGACGCCCACCTCAGCCCCCGACCTGGGACATGCTGCTGCCTGGCGCCTGCGACCCGGCAGCCATGGCTTTGGCGGTAGGGGTAGCGGTAGCGCTCGCGGGAGCGCTGGCGGGAGCGCAGGCGGGGCCCCGCGTGGAGAAGACTGGGAGCCATGAGCCTCCAGCCTCGGAGGGTGGCGGCCCTGCTGCTCCTGCTGCTCCTGGAGCCAGAGGCCAGGGCGCGGGACGCGCTTCCCGGGCGCCTCGGGCTTTGGCCGCGCTGGTGGAGTGCCAGCACTGGCTGGGGCAGAGCGCGATGCGATGCCCCCCCGGCGCCCTTGAAAGTCCATCTGGGAGAAGCCTAAAGGTGGAGCAGCTGAGACACACAGCCTCCCTCCAGGACCTGCCTCAGTCGCGGTGCTGCCAAGGTAAGGTCCCTAGCGACGAGGTCGCACGTGGCCTTCCCCTCTGCCCCTCTCTGTCTTCCCCTCCCATGAGAACCCTCCCCCCGCCCTGGGGCTCCGGGCTTCTTCTTGGGCTCCTTTGCGGCTGCGGTCTGGACGCCTCAGGAGTGGGCTTTCTGGGTTGGACCCTGGTTCCCTGGAAGAGGAGGGCCCCAGATCGAGTAGGGGGTTAGGCTCAGGCGGTGGTGAGTGGCTCAGGTCGAGAGGGGGGGTGCCCTGAGTGCCCATGGAGGTCTGACTGGGTTGGTGTTTGGCGGGTGGAGGTGGGAAGGAACGAAGGGACGAACGAAGGGAGGAAGGAAGGAAGGAAAGCGTGGACCGGCGGCTGTGGGCAAGTGTCAAGGCAGGGCCAGGGAAGTGGCAGCCATGAGCAGGAGGAATCATTCCTGCCTGTGAAAATGAAGTACAAGGGACCTGAGACTCCAGAGAAACATTCCAGGGAGAGTCAGGGTGGTGGGCCTGAGTTGCTGGAGGCCAGCAGGGGACGGTGTTGAAGGGATTGAGAGTGGAAGCAGCAGGTGAACACAGGCCTCCTGCCTCCCCCCTCCGCACCTGCTCTCCTGCCCTGCCCAGCCCGCCGCGCCGCGCCCCGCCCCGCCCCTGGTGGCAGAGTTGCACCCTCTGATGGGGAGGGGGAGATCTCACCCCGCTTGTGGCGAAAGGGGGTCCTCTCTCGTGGGAGTCAATGGGACTAGGGGGTAGGAGTCTGGATGAGGGCAAGTGCAACTCCCTGTTGAGCTCTTCATCTCTGAAGGCAATGTGCATTCCATCAATGAAGTGGGAGCCCGGGAGCCAGGAATCAGTGGCGCTTGTGTGTTTTCGAGGGTGGTCCAGACTCTTTCCTCATGGGAGATGTGTGCTGAAGAGAACTGGGTGTTGTGGATGGAGTCCAAAGTCATCTCTTTGGGACACGTTGGGTGGGAACGTCTTCTTCGCACTCTGGCGACGAAGGTGGATGGAAAAGCTCCTTGTCCAAGGCAGACTGGTGGGTTTTGTTCTTCCTCTCCGTGGGGCGTGGTGCTTCCCGTTTCCGTGGAGCGCCTCCTGTCTTGCATTCGTTCCGTGTTTCAAGAGTTTCAGTCCTTGGCAATCGCGTCTCCTCAGGGACTCACCAGGCAGCACGAGGGAGAAGTGACTGGGAGCCCACCGGGTCCCTAGAAACCAGTGCGTGTGTACTGGAGCAGGCAGTGCTCCTCTCTCAGCCTCCTTGGGAAATGAGGTCTTGAGCAAACGGTCTTTCATTGCATAGGGTTGTACCTCTCCCCGGTTGTTGGGGGGAGTGTGTGTGCGTGAGTGTGGTGCTGTGGCCCGTGTGGAGTCCGGACCGCGTCAGGGACCCAGTTCTTGGCAAGGAATGCGTTTTGTTGCATGGGAATATCTCATTGCACGAGAGAGTTCCAATCCTGTCTCAAAGGCTGAAAACATCCTGAAGGCAGCACTGTGACCTCACTGAAAGCAAAGGCCTAAGAGCAGAGGCTTTCCCACACTTCCATATGGAGCTGACTGGTGCTTTATGTTTTCAGGAAGATGGTGTGGTGTAGGCCACTTGGAGCAGCTCAGGCTCCTAAGCGTGTGTTTGGTCCCCGAGGGGTGAGTTGTGTCTCTCCGGAATGAAGGAGAATATAGGGACCTTGAGTATCGTTACCTTCATGATTACCGTGATGATTCTGCCTAAGTCATCGCATGGATATTGATCCATGAGCTCGCCATGTGAGAGGTTTCCTTGGTAAAATAGTCGCCGTGCGTGGCCTCGAAACTTGGTTGTGGTCCGAACACCTTTGATGCTTTGCAAGTCCCGAAGCGGCTCCACGGGTGTGCAGTCCCTGTTGCCATATAGGTGAGGAGGCAGAGTCTGTTGACCTGAAGCCCGTGCAAGTATCCAGGGAGATGTGCGAGGGCCTCTCCCTGAGGCACTGGGTTCCTAGCCGGCTCCACCCAGAATCAGGCAGGGAGGTTTTGTTGATGCCAACGGGAAGTCCTGAGGAGGGAGGGGGAGCCGGACACCGTCGGGGGAAGGAAGGGATCCCTCCCCTGCCTCACCATCCCCAGCAGTTGCCTAGGTGCTGGCCACGAGGGAGGGGACTGCCTATGCGTGTTTGTTTTCCTTGGTCTTACCCCACCTTGGTAGAGGGCTTAGCCTGTTCCAGGCACTGTTCTGAGCACTTGAGAGATCTATGCAGACGACACAGAGTACCTCGGCAAGGACTCTCGTCCCCGTTCGTATTTCCAAGGGAAGATGTGAAAGAATGTGTGCCGGGGTTCACTGCTGTGAAGCGGGAGGACTCGAGGCATGAAGGCAGGCAGTCGGCCTCCACATGAGCGTGCTGCACCGCTGGCTTTCCCACTGCTGCCTGTCGAGAGGCAGGGAAAGCATTTGCACCTAGCGTGCCTGTCCTGCGAGCAGAGGTGGGCTTGGAGACGTGCGTGTGCCCTCAAACGGGGAATCCAGCAAAATAGGCTCTAGGGCCTGAGTCACGCTCTCTGCGGGGAACCCTATCATTGCACATCCAGCCTGAGACACTTTGGAGAGTGACATGCGGGGCTCTTAGTGAGGGTGGCGGCACAGCGGGGGGCATGGGTCAGCGGGACCTTCCTAGGACACCCCCCCGCCCCCCCCCCCGCCGGTGCTGTGGTGCCCCTGAAACCCAGGCAGGGCTGGAAGGAGGAACAGGCTGTTGATGGCACCATCCCTTCCGCAGGGGGGCTTCTTGGGAGCTGGTGACTGAGGGGACCTTTGCGAGTTCCCCCTCTGAATTGCAGGAGAAGCGGCCGAGGGCCCTCATTTCATGCGGTCCACACTCCCCGTCGCCCTGTGTGCCAGTTGCCAGTGTCGCAGGCGCCCAGGTGGTGAACGTGGTCCCCGAGTAGGGAACACCGAGGCCGTTTCTGCGTCCTCAAATGCTAACGTTCTCTGCTTGTGACCCGCGCCCTGGCTGGTCCCAGACCCTGAGCACAGGGCCTGCAGGAAGGGTGAAGGGTGCGAAGCTGTCTCCTGGTAGGTAGCTGCGGTGAGGTCGTTCCCGTTGGCCTGTGCTCACCTGCAGGGCACCTTGGAACCCAAAGCCACGACGTTTCCAGTGGTACAGAGTGCGCCGCAAGGGGAACCTGGGGAGTCACCAGGCCCTGAGGGTAGGCAGGCATGACCTTTATCCATGGGCCTTTTGATCGGAGCGCCCTGTTTGCTAGGTATCGTCAGGGCAGCCTCTTTGGTAGACAGAGGGCAGGTTGTGGACAGTTGTAGAGCATCCTTCCTGCTGGTATGTGTCGTAAGGGCTCTGACCTTGCGGAAATGGGCGGGGATGGGTAGAGTGGACTCCTGAATGGAACCTTCCCCGGGCACCTGGGTGGTTCAGTGGGTTGAGCTTCCGACTTGGGCTCAGGTCACGCCCTCGCGGTTCCTGAGTTCCAGCCCTGCGCTGGGCTCTGTGCCCACAGCTCAGGCCCTGGAGCCTGTTTTCAGATTCTGCGTGTGTCTGTCTCTGCTTCTCTGCCCCTCCCCCACTGGCGGTCACTGGCTTGCCGGCTTGCTCTCTGGCTCCCTGTGTCTCCAGAGTGAAGACACATGAACAAATAGGAAATAGAACGTTCCCCAGGGCAGGTGCTGGCCACGGGCACAGCCATTCATTCGCTGTAGTCATGAACTCGACGGTGTTCCTTTAGTGTTCTCATTTGAGGTTCTTTGTTTCTTTCATTCATTCTGAGAGACAGAGAGAGAGTGGACGCATGCACGTGTGCCTGTGAGCAGGGATAGGGCAGACAGGGAGGGAGAGAGAGAGGAGGGCCAGCGGGCTCCGCATCGTTGGCGCCCATCTTGAGGTGGGGCTCCTTGTGGAGGCTCAGCCTCACAAACTGTGAGATCGTGACGTGAGGCGAGATCCAGAGCCACATGCTATGGTTTCTTTTTTAACGTTCACCTCTGAGAGAAAGCGAGAGAGACAGAGAGAGCACAAGCGAGGGAGGGGCAGGGAGAGAGAGAGGAAACCCAGAAGGGAATCAGGTTCCAGGCTCTGAGCTGTCAGCAGGGGGAATTGGCGTGACTCAGCTCAGGAACCCTGAGAGCCTGACGTGACCCGAAGTCGGACCATTACCCAGCTGAGTCATCCAAGCGGCCCACAGAGTTTTCAGTGTGTATTTTCAAAAGAAAAAACAGCTACATTTATATATACATCTAGCTACCTGTGTGTCCATAGGGATACCTGTGTACATACGCATACGTGTCAACATATACATACACGTATTCGTGAATGTGTATATATACGTATATGCACACACACTCGCGCGCGCACACACACACACACAGACACACACACACACACACACACCATGTAAACTGAGCCAAACGGTCTTCTGGGTGGAGACGCGGAGCCAGGAGGGAGGCATCAGCACAAAGTTCAAAACGAAAGGGAAACGTCATTCTCGTATGTATCAGTACGTGCCATGACAGGGAGACACACGTGAGGGTTCTGGTAGGATAGGAAGCTGCTCCCACGGAGAATGCAGGCAAATGGTCCCTGTGGAGCCAATGGAACCCTGGTGCACTTGTGGTATGAGACTGATAAAGAGGCGGAAAACTGGTGACCTTTCTAATGCTAGCAGAGGTCATTTGCATTTGTATAGCATGCGATCATTGACGTTGCCCCTGGGGGGAGAAAGGTTTTGCATCTCTGTTCTCCTAGGTTTGTGGCTTAGTTTGCTCTTCCCTTGTGCACTTGAAAGAGTCCTGACAGGTCCTGATGGTACACAGTAAGGCCAAGTCCCCAGAGTCCAGAGTCCCTTGGTGGGGCTTGTGGGATGGTGTCCTTCCCATGACCATGAAGTCCACAGAGCAGTCTTGTGCTTTTGCTGTAAGTCCTGTTTCTACCAGGTCCAGTCTGGGCGTGCCTCTTTGCAAGTCCTCAGGTGAGGACACGTGATGAAGGCTGCCCATTGGGACTGGCCTTCGATGATCCATCTGGCCGTGACCCCCTGCTCTCCTTCCAGGGCTGCGTAGGTTCGTGCCCTCGATGCTCGTTTCGTAGAAAGCCTTCACTGCTTGGTCTCTCTACTCCTCCTCACCCTGGACGGTAGTCCTGTGGCTCCCCTTGAATCCTCAGGCATACGTTTCCTTGCCCACCTCTGCACACTGGCCCTCCAGAGCAGGGTCTGGTACGCCTTGCACGTTCAGTCGATGCTTGCTGCACAATCGCATGGGTGATGGCCTCTCTCTCTCTCTCTCTCCCTCTCTCTCTCACCAAAAGAAAGAAACGTTGAGAAGCAATGGAAACCCAAGAAAACAAAAATGGCACGGAGGAGTTGGGATCTGAGGCACACTGTGAAGAAAACACGGGGGTTGGGAGGTAGTGGAGGTGGACAGGCGGTTCCACAGAGTTGAAGGACGTGCCACAGTCAGCGGTGGCAGGGTGGACTTAGGGGTGGGACCGCTGGTGGTGCGGTCCAGGTAGGGCCATGGGAAGGGCATGCAGAGCTGAAAAGCACCGGCCTTTCATGGAGAAGGGAGGCGGAAGGAGTCTCGTGTGCCCAGCGTGTCTCCCTGTCCCTTAGGGCTGCCCTTGCGGTCACGGGTGACGAGCGAGGAGGGTGCACGGCTGTAGATGGCCACGGTTGGCGGGAATGGGAGGCAGAGTGAAGAAGAAACACAGAGGCCTAGGATGCAAGAGGGATCACTGGGTTCACGTGCAGCCACGTCCCTGGGAAACCAGCAATGCAAAAGGTTCCTGGGTCTCTTGAGGGGTGACAGGGAGGTGTCCACCTTGGGAGGAGACACCTGCCGGTCCCTGTCCCACTGGCCTGGTGTCTGGAGCCCTCTGCCTGGCTCGCGGCTGTCAGGCTGGCGGGCAGTCGGTCAGAGCATCTGGTGGGCACAGGGAGGTGCGGTGGTGCAGACCCTGGTGCCCAGGAGCTGTGCCCCCTGTGGGGGGGTGGCGGTGGGGGTGGGGTGGGGGATGGGGCGGCTTGGATCCTGGGCCCAAGCAGGTGTGCGGGAGCGCGCGCTCGAGCGCGCGCATGCGCGTGGGCCAGGGCCGGAGCCCGGTGAGGGACACAGCTGAGGCTGCAGCCGTGCCGTGAGTTGGCTCCCAGCCCGCCTGCCGCCCCAAGCCCCCAAGTGTCTGGGCCAGCCAGGGACGGACGCCCACCTCAGCCCCCGACCTGGGACATGCTGCTGCCTGGCGCCTGCGACCCGGCAGCCATGGCTTTGGCGGTAGGGGTAGCGGTAGCGCTCGCGGGAGCGCTGGCGGGAGCGCAGGCGGGGCCCCGCGTGGAGAAGACTGGGAGCCATGAGCCTCCAGCCTCGGAGGGTGGCGGCCCTGCTGCTCCTGCTGCTCCTGGAGCCAGAGGCCAGGGCGCGGGACGCGCTTCCCGGGCGCCTCGGTCTTTGGCCGCGCTGGTGGAGTGCCAGCACTGGCTGGGGCAGAGCGCGATGCGATGCCCCCCCTCCCCCGGCGCCCTTGAAAGTCCATCTGGGAGAAGCCTAAAGGTGGAGCAGCTGAGACACACAGCCTCCCTCCAGGACCTGCCTCAGTCGCGGTGCTGCCAAGGTAAGGTCCCTAGCGACGAGGTCGCACGTGGCCTTCCCCTCTGCCCCTCTCTGTCTTCCCCTCCCATGAGAACCCTCCCCCCGCCCTGGGGCTCCGGGCTTCTTCTTGGGCTCCTTTGCGGCTGCGGTCTGGACGCCTCAGGAGTGGGCTTTCTGGGTTGGACCCTGCTTCCCTGGAAGAGGAGGGCCCCAGATCGAGTAGGGGGTTAGGCTCAGGCGGTGGTGAGTGGCTCAGGTCGAGAGGGGGGGTGCCCTGAGTGCCCATGGAGGTCTGACTGGGTTGGTGTTTGGCGGGTGGAGGTGGGAAGGAACGAAGGGACGAACGAAGGGAGGAAGGAAGGAAGGAAAGCGTGGACCGGCGGCTGTGGGCAAGTGTCAAGGCAGGGCCAGGGAAGTGGCAGCCATGAGCAGGAGGAATCATTCCTGCCTGTGAAAATGAAGTACAAGGGACCTGAGACTCCAGAGAAACATTCCAGGGAGAGTCAGGGTGGTGGGCCTGAGTTGCTGGAGGCCAGCAGGGGACGGTGTTGAAGGGATTGAGAGTGGAAGCAGCAGGTGAACACAGGCCTCCTGCCTCCCCCCTCCGCACCTGCTCTCCTGCCCTGCCCAGCCCGCCGCGCCGCGCCCCGCCCCGCCCCTGGTGGCAGAGTTGCACCCTCTGATGGGGAGGGGGAGATCTCACCCCGCTTGTGGCGAAAGGGGGTCCTCTCTCGTGGGAGTCAATGGGACTAGGGGGTAGGAGTCTGGATGAGGGCAAGTGCAACTCCCTGTTGAGCTCTTCATCTCTGAAGGCAATGTGCATTCCATCAATGAAGTGGGAGCCCGGGAGCCAGGAATCAGTGGCGCTTGTGTGTTTTCGAGGGTGGTCCAGACTCTTTCCTGATGGGAGATGTGTGCTGAAGAGAACTGGGTGTTGTGGATGGAGTCCAAAGTCATCTCTTTGGGACACGTTGGGTGGGAACGTCTTCTTCGCACTCTGGCGACGAAGGTGGATGGAAAAGCTCCTTGTCCAAGGCAGACTGGTGGGTTTTGTTCTTCCTCTCCGTGGGGCGTGGTGCTTCCCGTTTCCGTGGAGCGCCTCCTGTCTTGCATTCGTTCCGTGTTTCAAGAGTTTCAGTCCTTGGCAATCGCGTCTCCTCAGGGACTCACCAGGCAGCACGAGGGAGAAGTGACTGGGAGCCCACCGGGTCCCTAGAAACCAGTGCGTGTGTACTGGAGCAGGCAGTGCTCCTCTCTCAGCCTCCTTGGGAAATGAGGTCTTGAGCAAACGGTCTTTCATTGCATAGGGTTGTACCTCTCCCCGGTTGTTGGGGGGAGTGTGTGTGCGTGAGTGTGGTGCTGTGGCCCGTGTGGAGTCCGGACCGCGTCAGGGACCCAGTTCTTGGCAAGGAATGCGTTTTGTTGCATGGGAATATCTCATTGCACGAGAGAGTTCCAATCCTGTCTCAAAGGCTGAAAACATCCTGAAGGCAGCACTGTGACCTCACTGAAAGCAAAGGCCTAAGAGCAGAGGCTTTCCCACACTTCCATATGGAGCTGACTGGTGCTTTATGTTTTCAGGAAGATGGTGTGGTGTAGGCCACTTGGAGCAGCTCAGGCTCCTGAGCGTGTGTTTGGTCCCCGAGGGGTGAGTTGTGTCTCTCCGGAATGAAGGAGATTATGGGGACCTTGAGTATCGTTACCTTCATGATTACCGTGATGATTCTGCCTAAGTCATCGCATGGATATTGATCCATGAGCTCGCCATGTGAGAGGTTTCCTTGGTAACATAGTCGCCGTGCGTGGCCTCGAAACTTGGTTGTGGTCCGAACACCTTTGATGCTTTGCAAGTCCCGAAGCGGCTCCACGGGTGTGCAGTCCCTGTTGCCATATAGGTGAGGAGGCAGAGTCTGTTGACCTGAAGCCCGTGCAAGTATCCAGGGAGATGTGCGAGGGCCTCTCCCTGAGGCACTGGGTTCCTAGCCGGCTCCACCCAGAATCAGGCAGGGAGGTTTTGTTGATGCCAGCGGGAAGTCCTGAGGAGGGAGGGGGAGCCGGACACCGTCGGGGGAAGGAAGGGATCCCTCCCCTGCCTCACCATCCCCAGCAGTTGCCTAGGTGCTGGCCACGAGGGAGGGGACTGCCTATGCGTGTTTGTTTTCCTTGGTCTTACCCCACCTTGGTAGAGGGCTTAGCCTGTTCCAGGCACTGTTCTGAGCACTTGAGAGATCTATGCAGACGACACAGAGTACCTCGGCAAGGACTCTCGTCCCCGTTCGTATTTCCAAGGGAAGATGTGAAAGAATGTGTGCCGGGGGTCAGTGCTGTGAAGCGGGAGGACTCGAGGCATGAAGGCAGGCAGTCGGCCTCCACATGAGCGTGCTGCACCGCTGGCTTTCCCACTGCTGCCTGTCGAGAGGCAGGGAAAGCATTTGCACCTAGCGTGCCTGTCCTGCGAGCAGAGGTGGGCTTGGAGACGTGCGTGTGCCCTCAAACGGGGAATCCAGCAAAATAGGCTCTAGGGCCTGAGTCACGCTCTCTGCGGGGAACCCTATCATTGCACATCCAGCCTGAGACACTTTGGAGAGTGACATGCGGGGCTCTTAGTGAGGGTGGCGGCACAGCGGGGGGCATGGGTCAGCGGGACCTTCCTAGGACACCCCCCCGCCCCCCCCCCCCCGCCGGTGCTGTGGTGCCCCTGAAACCCAGGCAGGGCTGGAAGGAGGAACAGGCTGTTGATGGCACCATCCCTTCCGCAGGGAGGCTTCTTGGGAGCTGGTGACTGAGGGGACCTTTGCGAGTTCCCCCTCTGAATTGCAGGAGAAGCGGCCGAGGGCCCTCATTTCATGCGGTCCACACTCCCCGTCGCCCTGTGTGCCAGTTGCCAGTGTCGCAGGCGCCCAGGTGGTGAACGTGGTCCCCGAGTAGGGAACACCGAGGCCGTTTCTGCGTTCTCAAATGCTAACGTTCTCTGCTTGTGACCCGCGCCCTGGCTGGTCCCAGACCCTGAGCACAGGGCCTGCAGGAAGGGTGAAGGGTGCGAAGCTGTCTCCTGGTAGGTAGCTGCGGTGAGGTCGTTCCCGGTGGCCTGTGCTCAGCTGCAGGGCACCTTGGAACCCAAAGCCACGACGTTTCCAGTGGGACAGAGTGCGCCGCAAGGGGAACCTGGGGAGTCACCAGGCCCTGAGGGGAGGCAGGCATGACCTTTATCCATGGGCCTTTTGATCGGAGCGCCCTGTTTGCTAGGTATCGTCAGGGTAGCCTCTTTGGTAGACAGAGGGCAGGTTGTGGACAGTTGTAGAGCATCCTTCCTGCTGGTATGTGTCGCAAGGGCTCTGACCTTGCGCAAATGGGCGGGGATGGGTAGAGTGGACTCCTGAATGGAACCTTCCCCGGGCGCCTGGGTGGTTCAGTGGGTTGAGCTTCCGACTTGGGCTCAGGTCACGCCCTCGCGGTTCCTGAGTTCCAGCCCTGCGCTGGGCTCTGTGCCCACAGCTCAGGCCCTGGAGCCTGTTTTCAGATTCTGCGTGTGTCTGTCTCTGCTTCTCTGCCCCTCCCCCACTGGCGGTCACCGGCTTGCCGGCTTGCTCTCTGGCTCCCTGTGTCTCCAGAGTGAAGACACATGAACAAATAGGAAATAGAACGTTCCCCAGGGCAGGTGCTGGCCACGGGCACAGCCATTCATTCGCTGTAGTCATGAACTCGACGGTGTTCCTTTAGTGTTCTCATTTGAGGTTCTCTGTTTCTTTCATTCATTCTGAGAGGCAGAGAGAGAGTGGACGCATGCACGTGTGCCTGTGAGCAGGGATAGGGCAGACAGGGAGGGAGAGAGAGAGGAGGGCCAGCGGGCTCCGCATCGTTGGCGCCCATCTTGAGGTGGGGCTCCTTGTGGAGGCTCAGCCTCACAAACTGTGAGATCATGACGTGAGGCGAGATCCAGAGCCACATGCTTTGGTTTCTTTTTTAACGTTCACCTCTGAGAGAAAGCGAGAGAAACAGAGAGAGCACAAGCGAGGGAGGGGCAGGGAGAGAGAGAGGATACCCAGAAGGGAATCAGGTTCCAGGCTCTGAGCTGTCAGCACGGAGCACTAGGCGTGACTCAGCTCAGGAACCCTGAGAGCCTGACGTGACCCGAAGTCGGACCATTACCCAGCTGAGTCATCCAAGCGGCCCACAGAGTTTTCAGTGTGTATTTTCAAAAGAAAAAACAGCTACATTTATATATACATCTAGCTACCTGTGTGTCCTTAGGGATACCTGTGTACATACGCATACGTGTCTACATATACGTACACGTATTCGTGTATGTGTATATATACGTATATGCACACACACACACACACACACCATGTAAACTGAGCCAAACGGTCTTCTGGGTGGAGACGCGGAGCCAGGAGGGAGGCATCAGCACAAAGTTCAAAACGAAAGGGAAACGTCATTCTCGTATGTATCAGTATGTGCCATGACAGGGAGACACACGCGAGGGTTCTGGTAGGATAGGAAGCTGCTCCCACGGAGAATGCAGGCAAATGGTCCCTGTGGAGCCAATGGAACCCTGGTGCACTTGTGGTATGAGACTGATAAAGAGGCCGAAAACTGGTGACCTTTCTAATGCTAGCAGAGGTCATTTGCATTTGTATAGCATGTGATCATTGACGTTGCCCCTGGGGGGAGAAAGGTTTTGCATCTCTGTTCTCCTAGGTTTGTGGCTTAGTTTGCTCTTCCCTTGTGCACTTGAAAGAGTCCTGACAGGTCCTGATGGTACACAGTAAGGCCAAGTCCCCAGAGTCCAGAGTCCCTTGGTGGGGCTTGTGGGATGGTGTCCTTCCCATGACCATGAAGTCCACAGAGCAGTCTTGTGCTTTTGCTGTAAGTCCTGTTTCTACCAGGTCCAGTCTGGGCGTGCCTCTTTGCAAGTCCTCAGGTGAGGACACGTGATGAAGGCTGCCCATTGGGACTGGCCTTCGATGATCCATCTGGCCGTGACCCCCTGCTCTCCTTCCAGGGCTGCGTAGGTTCGTGCCCTCGATGCTCGTTTCGTAGAAAGCCTTCACTGCTTGGTCTCTCTACTCCTCCTCACCCTGGACGGTAGTCCTGTGGCTCCCCTTGAATCCTCAGGCATACGTTTCCTTGCCCACCTCTGCACACTGGCCCTCCAGAGCAGGGTCTGGTACGCCTTGCACGTTCAGTCGATGCTTGCTGCACAATCGCATGGGTGATGGCCTCTCTCTCTCTCTCTCTCTCTCTCTCTCTCTCTCTCACCAAAAGAAAGAAACGTTGAGAAGCAATGGAAACCCAAGAAAAGAAAAATGGCACGGAGGAGTTGGGATCTGAGGCACACTGTGAAGAAAACACGGGGGTTGGGAGGTAGTGGAGGTGGACAGGCGGTTCCACAGAGTTGAAGGACGTGCCACAGTCAGCGGTGGCAGGGTGGACTTGAGGGTGGGACCGCTGGTGGTGCGGTCCAGGTAGGGCCATGGGAAGGGCATGCAGAGCTGAAAAGCACCGGCCTTTCAAGGAGAAGGGAGGTGGAAGGAGTCTCGTGTGCCCAGCGTGTCTCCCTGTCCCTTAGGGCTGCCCTTGCGGTCACGGGTGACGAGCGAGGAGGGTGCACGGCTGTAGATGGCCACGGTTGGCGGGAATGGGAGGCAGAGTGAAGAAGAAACACAGAGGCCTAGGATGCAAGAGGGATCACTGGGTTCACGTGCAGCCACGTCCCTGGGAAACCAGCAATGCAAAAGGTTCCTGGGTCTCTTGAGGGGTGACAGGGAGGTGTCCACCTTGGGAGGAGACACCTGCCGGTCCCTGTCCCACTGGCCTGGTGTCTGGAGCCCTCTGCCTGGCTCGCGGCTGTCAGGCTGGCGGGCAGTCGGTCAGAGCATCTGGTGGGCACAGGGAGGTGCGGTGGTGCAGACCCTGGTGCCCAGGAGCTGTGCCCCCTGTGGGGGGGTGGCGGTGGGGGTGGGGTGGGGGATGGGGCGGCTTGGATCCTGGGCCCAAGCAGGTGTGCGGGAGCGCGCGCTCGAGCGCGCGCATGCGCGTGGGCCAGGGCCGGAGCCCGGTGAGGGACACAGCTGAGGCTGCAGCCGTGCCGTGAGTTGGCTCCCAGCCCGCCTGCCGCCCCAAGCCCCCAAGTGTCTGGGCCAGCCAGGGACGGACGCCCACCTCAGCCCCCGACCTGGGACATGCTGCTGCCTGGCGCCTGCGACCCGGCAGCCATGGCTTTGGCGGTAGGGGTAGCGGTAGCGCTCGCGGGAGCGCTGGCGGGAGCGCAGGCGGGGCCCCGCGTGGAGAAGACTGGGAGCCATGAGCCTCCAGCCTCGGAGGGTGGCGGCCCTGCTGCTCCTGCTGCTCCTGGAGCCAGAGGCCAGGGCGCGGGACGCGCTTCCCGGGCGCCTCGGGCTTTGGCCGCGCTGGTGGAGTGCCAGCACTGGCTGGGGCAGAGCGCGATGCGATGCCCCCCCGGCGCCCTTGAAAGTCCATCTGGGAGAAGCCTAAAGGTGGAGCAGCTGAGACACACAGCCTCCCTCCAGGACCTGCCTCAGTCGCGGTGCTGCCAAGGTAAGGTCCCTAGCGACGAGGTCGCACGTGGCCTTCCCCTCTGCCCCTCTCTGTCTTCCCCTCCCATGAGAACCCTCCCCCCGCCCTGGGGCTCCGGGCTTCTTCTTGGGCTCCTTTGCGGCTGCGGTCTGGACGCCTCAGGAGTGGGCTTTCTGGGTTGGACCCTGGTTCCCTGGAAGAGGAGGGCCCCAGATCGAGTAGGGGGTTAGGCTCAGGCGGTGGTGAGTGGCTCAGGTCGAGAGGGGGGGTGCCCTGAGTGCCCATGGAGGTCTGACTGGGTTGGTGTTTGGCGGGTGGAGGTGGGAAGGAACGAAGGGACGAACGAAGGGAGGAAGGAAGGAAGGAAAGCGTGGACCGGCGGCTGTGGGCAAGTGTCAAGGCAGGGCCAGGGAAGTGGCAGCCATGAGCAGGAGGAATCATTCCTGCCTGTGAAAATGAAGTACAAGGGACCTGAGACTCCAGAGAAACATTCCAGGGAGAGTCAGGGTGGTGGGCCTGAGTTGCTGGAGGCCAGCAGGGGACGGTGTTGAAGGGATTGAGAGTGGAAGCAGCAGGTGAACACAGGCCTCCTGCCTCCCCCCTCCGCACCTGCTCTCCTGCCCTGCCCAGCCCGCCGCGCCGCGCCCCGCCCCGCCCCTGGTGGCAGAGTTGCACCCTCTGATGGGGAGGGGGAGATCTCACCCCGCTTGTGGCGAAAGGGGGTCCTCTCTCGTGGGAGTCAATGGGACTAGGGGGTAGGAGTCTGGATGAGGGCAAGTGCAACTCCCTGTTGAGCTCTTCATCTCTGAAGGCAATGTGCATTCCATCAATGAAGTGGGAGCCCGGGAGCCAGGAATCAGTGGCGCTTGTGTGTTTTCGAGGGTGGTCCAGACTCTTTCCTCATGGGAGATGTGTGCTGAAGAGAACTGGGTGTTGTGGATGGAGTCCAAAGTCATCTCTTTGGGACACGTTGGGTGGGAACGTCTTCTTCGCACTCTGGCGACGAAGGTGGATGGAAAAGCTCCTTGTCCAAGGCAGACTGGTGGGTTTTGTTCTTCCTCTCCGTGGGGCGTGGTGCTTCCCGTTTCCGTGGAGCGCCTCCTGTCTTGCATTCGTTCCGTGTTTCAAGAGTTTCAGTCCTTGGCAATCGCGTCTCCTCAGGGACTCACCAGGCAGCACGAGGGAGAAGTGACTGGGAGCCCACCGGGTCCCTAGAAACCAGTGCGTGTGTACTGGAGCAGGCAGTGCTCCTCTCTCAGCCTCCTTGGGAAATGAGGTCTTGAGCAAACGGTCTTTCATTGCATAGGGTTGTACCTCTCCCCGGTTGTTGGGGGGAGTGTGTGTGCGTGAGTGTGGTGCTGTGGCCCGTGTGGAGTCCGGACCGCGTCAGGGACCCAGTTCTTGGCAAGGAATGCGTTTTGTTGCATGGGAATATCTCATTGCACGAGAGAGTTCCAATCCTGTCTCAAAGGCTGAAAACATCCTGAAGGCAGCACTGTGACCTCACTGAAAGCAAAGGCCTAAGAGCAGAGGCTTTCCCACACTTCCATATGGAGCTGACTGGTGCTTTATGTTTTCAGGAAGATGGTGTGGTGTAGGCCACTTGGAGCAGCTCAGGCTCCTGAGCGTGTGTTTGGTCCCCGAGGGGTGAGTTGTGTCTCTCCGGAATGAAGGAGATTATGGGGACCTTGAGTATCGTTACCTTCATGATTACCGTGATGATTCTGCCTAAGTCATCGCATGGATATTGATCCATGAGCTCGCCATGTGAGAGGTTTCCTTGGTAACATAGTCGCCGTGCGTGGCCTCGAAACTTGGTTGTGGTCCGAACACCTTTGATGCTTTGCAAGTCCCGAAGCGGCTCCACGGGTGTGCAGTCCCTGTTGCCATATAGGTGAGGAGGCAGAGTCTGTTGACCTGAAGCCCGTGCAAGTATCCAGGGAGATGTGCGAGGGCCTCTCCCTGAGGCACTGGGTTCCTAGCCGGCTCCACCCAGAATCAGGCAGGGAGGTTTTGTTGATGCCAGCGGGAAGTCCTGAGGAGGGAGGGGGAGCCGGACACCGTCGGGGGAAGGAAGGGATCCCTCCCCTGCCTCACCATCCCCAGCAGTTGCCTAGGTGCTGGCCACGAGGGAGGGGACTGCCTATGCGTGTTTGTTTTCCTTGGTCTTACCCCACCTTGGTAGAGGGCTTAGCCTGTTCCAGGCACTGTTCTGAGCACTTGAGAGATCTATGCAGACGACACAGAGTACCTCGGCAAGGACTCTCGTCCCCGTTCGTATTTCCAAGGGAAGATGTGAAAGAATGTGTGCCGGGGTTCACTGCTGTGAAGCGGGAGGACTCGAGGCATGAAGGCAGGCAGTCGGCCTCCACATGAGCGTGCTGCACCGCTGGCTTTCCCACTGCTGCCTGTCGAGAGGCAGGGAAAGCATTTGCACCTAGCGTGCCTGTCCTGCGAGCAGAGGTGGGCTTGGAGACGTGCGTGTGCCCTCAAACGGGGAATCCAGCAAAATAGGCTCTAGGGCCTGAGTCACGCTCTCTGCGGGGAACCCTATCATTGCACATCCAGCCTGAGACACTTTGGAGAGTGACATACGGGGCTCTTAGTGAGGGTGGCGGCACAGCGGGGGGCATGGGTCAGCGGGACCTTCCTAGGACACCCCCCCGCCCCCCCCCCCGCCGGTGCTGTGGTGCCCCTGAAACCCAGGCAGGGCTGGAAGGAGGAACAGGCTGTTGATGGCACCATCCCTTCCGCAGGGAGGCTTCTTGGGAGCTGGTGACTGAGGGGACCTTTGCGAGTTCCCCCTCTGAATTGCAGGAGAAGCGGCCGAGGGCCCTCATTTCATGCGGTCCACACTCCCCGTCGCCCTGTGTGCCAGTTGCCAGTGTCGCAGGCGCCCAGGTGGTGAACGTGGTCCCCGAGTAGGGAACACCGAGGCCGTTTCTGCGTCCTCAAATGCTAACGTTCTCTGCTTGTGACCCGCGCCCTGGCTGGTCCCAGACCCTGAGCACAGGGCCTGCAGGAAGGGTGAAGGGTGCGAAGCTGTCTCCTGGTAGGTAGCTGCGGTGAGGTCGTTCCCGTTGGCCTGTGCTCACCTGCAGGGCACCTTGGAACCCAAAGCCACGACGTTTCCAGTGGTACAGAGTGCGCCGCAAGGGGAACCTGGGGAGTCACCAGGCCCTGAGGGTAGGCAGGCATGACCTTTATCCATGGGCCTTTTGATCGGAGCGCCCTGTTTGGTAGGTATCGTCAGGGCAGCCTCTTTGGTAGACAGAGGGCAGGTTGTGGACAGTTGTAGAGCATCCTTCCTGGTGGTATGTGTCGTAAGGGCTCTGACCTTGCGGAAATGGGCGGGGATGGGTAGAGTGGACTCCTGAATGGAACCTTCCCCGGGCGCCTGGGTGGTTCAGTGGGTTGAGCTTCCGACTTGGGCTCAGGTCACGCCCTCGCGGTTCCTGAGTTCCAGCCCTGCGCTGGGCTCTGTGCCCACAGCTCAGGCCCTGGAGCCTGTTTTCAGATTCTGCGTGTGTCTGTCTCTGCTTCTCTGCCCCTCCCCCACTGGCGGTCACCGGCTTGCCGGCTTGCTCTCTGGCTCCCTGTGTCTCCAGAGTGAAGACACATGAACAAATAGGAAATAGAACGTTCCCCAGGGCAGGTGCTGGCCACGGGCACAGCCATTCATTCGCTGTAGTCATGAACTCGACGGTGTTCCTTTAGTGTTCTCATTTGAGGTTCTTTGTTTCTTTCATTCATTCTGAGAGACAGAGAGAGAGTGGACGCATGCACGTGTGCCTGTGAGCAGGGATAGGGCAGACAGGGAGGGAGAGAGAGAGGAGGGCCAGCGGGCTCCGCATCGTTGGCGCCCATCTTGAGGTGGGGCTCCTTGTGGAGGCTCAGCCTCACAAACTGTGAGATCGTGACGTGAGGCGAGATCCAGAGCCACATGCTTTGGTTTCTTTTTTAACGTTCACCTCTGAGAGAAAGCGAGAGAGACAGAGAGAGCACAAGCGAGGGAGGGGCAGGGAGAGAGAGAGGAAACCCAGAAGGGAATCAGGTTCCAGGCTCTGAGCTGTCAGCACGGAGCACTAGGCGTGACTCAGCTCAGGAACCCTGAGAGCCTGACGTGACCCGAAGTCGGACCATTACCCAGCTGAGTCATCCAAGCGGCCCACAGAGTTTTCAGTGTGTATTTTCAAAAGAAAAAACAGCTACATTTATATATACATCTAGCTACCTGTGTGTCCATAGGGATACCTGTGTACATACGCATACGTGTCTACATATACGTACACGTATTCGTGTATGTGTATATATACGTATATGCACACACACACACACACACACCATGTAAACTGAGCCAAACGGTCTTCTGGGTGGAGACGCGGAGCCAGGAGGGAGGCATCAGCACAAAGTTCAAAACGAAAGGGAAACGTCATTCTCGTATGTATCAGTATGTGCCATGACAGGGAGACACACGCGAGGGTTCTGGTAGGATAGGAAGCTGCTCCCACGGAGAATGCAGGCAAATGGTCCCTGTGGAGCCAATGGAACCCTGGTGCACTTGTGGTATGAGACTGATAAAGAGGCGGAAAACTGGTGACCTTTCTAATGCTAGCAGAGGTCATTTGCATTTGTATAGCATGTGATCATTGACGTTGCCCCTGGGGGGAGAAAGGTTTTGCATCTCTGTTCTCCTAGGTTTGTGGCTTAGTTTGCTCTTCCCTTGTGCACTTGAAAGAGTCCTGACAGGTCCTGATGGTACACAGTAAGGCCAAGTCCCCAGAGTCCAGAGTCCCTTGGTGGGGCTTGTGGGATGGTGTCCTTCCCATGACCATGAAGTCCACAGAACAGTCTTGTGCTTTTGCTGTAAGTCCTGTTTCTACCAGGTCCAGTCTGGGCGTGCCTCTTTGCAAGTCCTCAGGTGAGGACACGTGATGAAGGCTGCCCATTGGGACTGGCCTTCGATGATCCATCTGGCCGTGACCCCCTGCTCTCCTTCCAGGGCTGCGTAGGTTCGTGCCCTCGATGCTCGTTTCGTAGAAAGCCTTCACTGCTTGGTCTCTCTACTCCTCCTCACCCTGGACGGTAGTCCTGTGGCTCCCCTTGAATCCTCAGGCATACGTTTCCTTGCCCACCTCTGCACACTGGCCCTCCAGAGCAGGGTCTGGTACGCCTTGCACGTTCAGTCGATGCTTGCTGCACAATCGCATGGGTGATGGCCTCTCTCTCTCTCTCTCTCTCTCTCTCTCTCACCAAAAGAAAGAAACGTTGAGAAGCAATGGAAACCCAAGAAAAGAAAAATGGCACGGAGGAGTTGGGATCTGAGGCACACTGTGAAGAAAACACGGGGGTTGGGAGGTAGTGGAGGTGGACAGGCGGTTCCACAGAGTTGAAGGACGTGCCACAGTCAGCGGTGGCAGGGTGGACTTGAGGGTGGGACCGCTGGTGGTGCGGTCCAGGTAGGGCCATGGGAAGGGCATGCAGAGCTGAAAAGCACCGGCCTTTCAAGGAGAAGGGAGGTGGAAGGAGTCTCGTGTGCCCAGCGTGTCTCCCTGTCCCTTAGGGCTGCCCTTGCGGTCACGGGTGACGAGCGAGGAGGGTGCACGGCTGTAGATGGCCACGGTTGGCGGGAATGGGAGGCAGAGTGAAGAAGAAACACAGAGGCCTAGGATGCAAGAGGGATCACTGGGTTCACGTGCAGCCACGTCCCTGGGAAACCAGCAATGCAAAAGGTTCCTGGGTCTCTTGAGGGGTGACAGGGAGGTGTCCACCTTGGGAGGAGACACCTGCCGGTCCCTGTCCCACTGGCCTGGTGTCTGGAGCCCTCTGCCTGGCTCGCGGCTGTCAGGCTGGCGGGCAGTCGGTCAGAGCATCTGGTGGGCACAGGGAGGTGCGGTGGTGCAGACCCTGGTGCCCAGGAGCTGTGCCCCCTGTGGGGGGGTGGCGGTGGGGGTGGGGTGGGGGATGGGGCGGCTTGGATCCTGGGCCCAAGCAGGTGTGCGGGAGCGCGCGCTCGAGCGCGCGCATGCGCGTGGGCCAGGGCCGGAGCCCGGTGAGGGACACAGCTGAGGCTGCAGCCGTGCCGTGAGTTGGCTCCCAGCCCGCCTGCCGCCCCAAGCCCCCAAGTGTCTGGGCCAGCCAGGGACGGACGCCCACCTCAGCCCCCGACCTGGGACATGCTGCTGCCTGGCGCCTGCGACCCGGCAGCCATGGCTTTGGCGGTAGGGGTAGCGGTAGCGCTCGCGGGAGCGCTGGCGGGAGCGCAGGCGGGGCCCCGCGTGGAGAAGACTGGGAGCCATGAGCCTCCAGCCTCGGAGGGTGGCGGCCCTGCTGCTCCTGCTGCTCCTGGAGCCAGAGGCCAGGGCGCGGGACGCGCTTCCCGGGCGCCTCGGGCTTTGGCCGCGCTGGTGGAGTGCCAGCACTGGCTGGGGCAGAGCGCGATGCGATGCCCCCCCGGCGCCCTTGAAAGTCCATCTGGGAGAAGCCTAAAGGTGGAGCAGCTGAGACACACAGCCTCCCTCCAGGACCTGCCTCAGTCGCGGTGCTGCCAAGGTAAGGTCCCTAGCGACGAGGTCGCACGTGGCCTTCCCCTCTGCCCCTCTCTGTCTTCCCCTCCCATGAGAACCCTCCCCCCGCCCTGGGGCTCCGGGCTTCTTCTTGGGCTCCTTTGCGGCTGCGGTCTGGACGCCTCAGGAGTGGGCTTTCTGGGTTGGACCCTGGTTCCCTGGAAGAGGAGGGCCCCAGATCGAGTAGGGGGTTAGGCTCAGGCGGTGGTGAGTGGCTCAGGTCGAGAGGGGGGGTGCCCTGAGTGCCCATGGAGGTCTGACTGGGTTGGTGTTTGGCGGGTGGAGGTGGGAAGGAACGAAGGGACGAACGAAGGGAGGAAGGAAGGAAGGAAAGCGTGGACCGGCGGCTGTGGGCAAGTGTCAAGGCAGGGCCAGGGAAGTGGCAGCCATGAGCAGGAGGAATCATTCCTGCCTGTGAAAATGAAGTACAAGGGACCTGAGACTCCAGAGAAACATTCCAGGGAGAGTCAGGGTGGTGGGCCTGAGTTGCTGGAGGCCAGCAGGGGACGGTGTTGAAGGGATTGAGAGTGGAAGCAGCAGGTGAACACAGGCCTCCTGCCTCCCCCCTCCGCACCTGCTCTCCTGCCCTGCCCAGCCCGCCGCGCCGCGCCCCGCCCCGCCCCTGGTGGCAGAGTTGCACCCTCTGATGGGGAGGGGGAGATCTCACCCCGCTTGTGGCGAAAGGGGGTCCTCTCTCGTGGGAGTCAATGGGACTAGGGGGTAGGAGTCTGGATGAGGGCAAGTGCAACTCCCTGTTGAGCTCTTCATCTCTGAAGGCAATGTGCATTCCATCAATGAAGTGGGAGCCCGGGAGCCAGGAATCAGTGGCGCTTGTGTGTTTTCGAGGGTGGTCCAGACTCTTTCCTCATGGGAGATGTGTGCTGAAGAGAACTGGGTGTTGTGGATGGAGTCCAAAGTCATCTCTTTGGGACACGTTGGGTGGGAACGTCTTCTTCGCACTCTGGCGACGAAGGTGGATGGAAAAGCTCCTTGTCCAAGGCAGACTGGTGGGTTTTGTTCTTCCTCTCCGTGGGGCGTGGTGCTTCCCGTTTCCGTGGAGCGCCTCCTGTCTTGCATTCGTTCCGTGTTTCAAGAGTTTCAGTCCTTGGCAATCGCGTCTCCTCAGGGACTCACCAGGCAGCACGAGGGAGAAGTGACTGGGAGCCCACCGGGTCCCTAGAAACCAGTGCGTGTGTACTGGAGCAGGCAGTGCTCCTCTCTCAGCCTCCTTGGGAAATGAGGTCTTGAGCAAACGGTCTTTCATTGCATAGGGTTGTACCTCTCCCCGGTTGTTGGGGGGAGTGTGTGTGCGTGAGTGTGGTGCTGTGGCCCGTGTGGAGTCCGGACCGCGTCAGGGACCCAGTTCTTGGCAAGGAATGCGTTTTGTTGCATGGGAATATCTCATTGCACGAGAGAGTTCCAATCCTGTCTCAAAGGCTGAAAACATCCTGAAGGCAGCACTGTGACCTCACTGAAAGCAAAGGCCTAAGAGCAGAGGCTTTCCCACACTTCCATATGGAGCTGACTGGTGCTTTATGTTTTCAGGAAGATGGTGTGGTGTAGGCCACTTGGAGCAGCTCAGGCTCCTGAGCGTGTGTTTGGTCCCCGAGGGGTGAGTTGTGTCTCTCCGGAATGAAGGAGATTATGGGGACCTTGAGTATCGTTACCTTCATGATTACCGTGATGATTCTGCCTAAGTCATCGCATGGATATTGATCCATGAGCTCGCCATGTGAGAGGTTTCCTTGGTAACATAGTCGCCGTGCGTGGCCTCGAAACTTGGTTGTGGTCCGAACACCTTTGATGCTTTGCAAGTCCCGAAGCGGCTCCACGGGTGTGCAGTCCCTGTTGCCATATAGGTGAGGAGGCAGAGTCTGTTGACCTGAAGCCCGTGCAAGTATCCAGGGAGATGTGCGAGGGCCTCTCCCTGAGGCACTGGGTTCCTAGCCGGCTCCACCCAGAATCAGGCAGGGAGGTTTTGTTGATGCCAGCGGGAAGTCCTGAGGAGGGAGGGGGAGCCGGACACCGTCGGGGGAAGGAAGGGATCCCTCCCCTGCCTCACCATCCCCAGCAGTTGCCTAGGTGCTGGCCACGAGGGAGGGGACTGCCTATGCGTGTTTGTTTTCCTTGGTCTTACCCCACCTTGGTAGAGGGCTTAGCCTGTTCCAGGCACTGTTCTGAGCACTTGAGAGATCTATGCAGACGACACAGAGTACCTCGGCAAGGACTCTCGTCCCCGTTCGTATTTCCAAGGGAAGATGTGAAAGAATGTGTGCCGGGGTTCACTGCTGTGAAGCGGGAGGACTCGAGGCATGAAGGCAGGCAGTCGGCCTCCACATGAGCGTGCTGCACCGCTGGCTTTCCCACTGCTGCCTGTCGAGAGGCAGGGAAAGCATTTGCACCTAGCGTGCCTGTCCTGCGAGCAGAGGTGGGCTTGGAGACGTGCGTGTGCCCTCAAACGGGGAATCCAGCAAAATAGGCTCTAGGGCCTGAGTCACGCTCTCTGCGGGGAACCCTATCATTGCACATCCAGCCTGAGACACTTTGGAGAGTGACATACGGGGCTCTTAGTGAGGGTGGCGGCACAGCGGGGGGCATGGGTCAGCGGGACCTTCCTAGGACACCCCCCCGCCCCCCCCCCCGCCGGTGCTGTGGTGCCCCTGAAACCCAGGCAGGGCTGGAAGGAGGAACAGGCTGTTGATGGCACCATCCCTTCCGCAGGGAGGCTTCTTGGGAGCTGGTGACTGAGGGGACCTTTGCGAGTTCCCCCTCTGAATTGCAGGAGAAGCGGCCGAGGGCCCTCATTTCATGCGGTCCACACTCCCCGTCGCCCTGTGTGCCAGTTGCCAGTGTCGCAGGCGCCCAGGTGGTGAACGTGGTCCCCGAGTAGGGAACACCGAGGCCGTTTCTGCGTCCTCAAATGCTAACGTTCTCTGCTTGTGACCCGCGCCCTGGCTGGTCCCAGACCCTGAGCACAGGGCCTGCAGGAAGGGTGAAGGGTGCGAAGCTGTCTCCTGGTAGGTAGCTGCGGTGAGGTCGTTCCCGTTGGCCTGTGCTCACCTGCAGGGCACCTTGGAACCCAAAGCCACGACGTTTCCAGTGGTACAGAGTGCGCCGCAAGGGGAACCTGGGGAGTCACCAGGCCCTGAGGGTAGGCAGGCATGACCTTTATCCATGGGCCTTTTGATCGGAGCGCCCTGTTTGGTAGGTATCGTCAGGGCAGCCTCTTTGGTAGACAGAGGGCAGGTTGTGGACAGTTGTAGAGCATCCTTCCTGGTGGTATGTGTCGTAAGGGCTCTGACCTTGCGGAAATGGGCGGGGATGGGTAGAGTGGACTCCTGAATGGAACCTTCCCCGGGCGCCTGGGTGGTTCAGTGGGTTGAGCTTCCGACTTGGGCTCAGGTCACGCCCTCGCGGTTCCTGAGTTCCAGCCCTGCGCTGGGCTCTGTGCCCACAGCTCAGGCCCTGGAGCCTGTTTTCAGATTCTGCGTGTGTCTGTCTCTGCTTCTCTGCCCCTCCCCCACTGGCGGTCACCGGCTTACCGGCTTGCCGGCTTGCTCTCTGGCTCCCTGTGTCTCCAGAGTGAAGACACATGAACAAATAGGAAATAGAACGTTCCCCAGGGCAGGTGCTGGCCACGGGCACAGCCATTCATTCGCTGTAGTCATGAACTCGACGGTGTTCCTTTAGTGTTCTCATTTGAGGTTCTTTGTTTCTTTCATTCATTCTGAGAGACAGAGAGAGAGTGGACGCATGCACGTGTGCCTGTGAGCAGGGATAGGGCAGACAGGGAGGGAGAGAGAGAGGAGGGCCAGCGGGCTCCGCATCGTTGGCGCCCATCTTGAGGTGGGGCTCCTTGTGGAGGCTCAGCCTCACAAACTGTGAGATCGTGACGTGAGGCGAGATCCAGAGCCACATGCTTTGGTTTCTTTTTTAACGTTCACCTCTGAGAGAAAGCGAGAGAGACAGAGAGAGCACAAGCGAGGGAGGGGCAGGGAGAGAGAGAGGAAACCCAGAAGGGAATCAGGTTCCAGGCTCTGAGCTGTCAGCACGGAGCACTAGGCGTGACTCAGCTCAGGAACCCTGAGAGCCTGACGTGACCCGAAGTCGGACCATTACCCAGCTGAGTCATCCAAGCGGCCCACAGAGTTTTCAGTGTGTATTTTCAAAAGAAAAAACAGCTACATTTATATATACATCTAGCTACCTGTGTGTCCATAGGGATACCTGTGTACATACGCATACGTGCCTACATATACGTACACGTATTCGTGTATGTGTATATATACGTATATGCACACACACACACACACACACACTATGTAAACTGAGCCAAACGGTCTTCTGGGTGGAGACGCGGAGCCAGGAGGGAGGCATCAGCACAAAGTTCAAAACGAAAGGGAAACGTCATTCTCGTATGTATCAGTACGTGCCATGACAGGGAGACACACGTGAGGGTTCTGGTAGGATAGGAAGCTGCTCCCACGGAGAATGCAGGCAAATGGTCCCTGTGGAGCCAATGGAACCCTGGTGCACTTGTGGTATGAGACTGATAAAGAGGCCGAAAACTGGTGACCTTTCTAATGCTAGCAGAGGTCATTTGCATTTGTATAGCATGCGATCATTGACGTTGCCCCTGGGGGGAGAAAGGTTTTGCATCTCTGTTCTCCTAGGTTTGTGGCTTAGTTTGCTCTTCCCTTGTGCACTTGAAAGAGTCCTGACAGGTCCTGATGGTACACAGTAAGGCCAAGTCCCCAGAGTCCAGAGTCCCTTGGTGGGGCTTGTGGGATGGTGTCCTTCCCATGACCATGAAGTCCACAGAGCAGTCTTGTGCTTTTGCTGTAAGTCCTGTTTCTACCAGGTCCAGTCTGGGCGTGCCTCTTTGCAAGTCCTCAGGTGAGGACACGTGATGAAGGCTGCCCATTGGGACTGGCCTTCGATGATCCATCTGGCCGTGACCCCCTGCTCTCCTTCCAGGGCTGCGTAGGTTCGTGCCCTCGATGCTCGTTTCGTAGAAAGCCTTCACTGCTTGGTCTCTCTACTCCTCCTCACCCTGGACGGTAGTCCTGTGGCTCCCCTTGAATCCTCAGGCATACGTTTCCTTGCCCACCTCTGCACACTGGCCCTCCAGAGCAGGGTCTGGTACGCCTTGCACGTTCAGTCGATGCTTGCTGCACAATCGCATGGGTGATGGCCTCTCTCGCTCTCTCTCTCCCTCTCTCTCTCACCAAAAGAAAGAAACGTTGAGAAGCAATGGAAACCCAAGAAAAGAAAAATGGCACGGAGGAGTTGGGATCTGAGGCACACTGTGAAGAAAACACGGGGGTTGGGAGGTAGTGGAGGTGGACAGGCGGTTCCACAGAGTTGAAGGACGTGCCACAGTCAGCGGTGGCAGGGTGGACTTGAGGGTGGGACCGCTGGTGGTGCGGTCCAGGTAGGGCCATGGGAAGGGCATGCAGAGCTGAAAAGCAACAGCCTTTCAAGGAGAAGGGAGGTGGAAGGAGTCTCGTGTGCCCAGCGTGTCTCCCTGTCCCTTAGGGCTGCCCTTGCGGTCACGGGTGACGAGCGAGGAGGGTGCACGGCTGTAGATGGCCACGGTTGGCGGGAATGGGAGGCGGAGTGAAGAAGAAACACAGAGGCCTAGGATGCAAGAGGGATCACTGGGTTCACGTGCAGCCACGTCCCTGGGAAACCAGCAATGCAAAAGGTTCCTGGGTCTCTTGAGGGGTGACAGGGAGGTGTCCACCTTGGGAGGAGACACCTGCCGGTCCCTGTCCCACTGGCGTGGTCTCTGGAGCCCTCTGCCTGGCTCGCGGCTGTCAGGCTGGCGGGCAGTCGGTCAGAGCATCTGGTGGGCACAGGGAGGTGCGGTGGTGCAGACCCTGGTGCCCAGGAGCTGTGCCCCCTGTGGGGGGGTGGCGGTGGGAGTGGGGTGGGGGATGGAGCGGCTTGGATCCTGGGCCCAAGCAGGTGTGCGGGAGCGCGCGCTCGAGCGCGCGCATGCGCGTGGGCCAGGGCCGGAGCCCGGTGAGGGACACAGCTGAGGCTGCAGCCGTGCCGTGAGTTGGCTCCCAGCCCGCCTGCCGCCCCAAGCCCCCAAGTGTCTGGGCCAGCCAGGGACGGACGCCCACCTCAGCCCCCGACCTGGGACATGCTGCTGTCTGGCGCCTGCGACCCGGCAGCCATGGCTTTGGCGGTAGGGGTAGCGGTAGCGCTCGCGGGAGCGCTGGCGGGAGCGCAGGCGGGGCCCCGCGTGGAGAAGACTGGGAGCCATGAGCCTCCAGCCTCGGAGGGTGGCGGCCCTGCTGCTCCTGCTGCTCCTGGAGCCAGAGGCCAGGGCGCGGGACGCGCTTCCCGGGCGCCTCGGTCTTTGGCCGCGCTGGTGGAGTGCCAGCACTGGCTGGGGCAGAGCGCGATGCGATGCCCCCCCTCCCCCGGCGCCCTTGAAAGTCCATCTGGGAGAAGCCTAAAGGTGGAGCAGCTGAGACACACAGCCTCCCTCCAGGACCTGCCTCAGTCGCGGTGCTGCCAAGGTAAGGTCCCTAGCGACGAGGTCGCATGTGGCCTTCCCCTCTGCCCCTCTCTGTCTTCCCCTCCCATGAGAACCCTCCCCCCGCCCTGGGGCTCCGGGCTTCTTCTTGGTCTCCTTTGCGGCTGCGGTCTGGACGCCTCAGGAGTGGGCTTTCTGGGTTGGACCCTGGTTCCCTGGAAGAGGAGGGCCCCAGATCGAGTAGGGGGTTAGGCTCAGGCGGTGGTGAGTGGCTCAGGTCGAGAGGGGGGGTGCCCTGAGTGCCCATGGAGGTCTCACTGGGTTGGTGTTTGGCGGGTGGAGGTGGGAAGGAACGAATGGACGAACGAAGGGAGGAAGGAAGGAAGGAAAGCGTGGACCGGCGGCTGTGGGCAAGTGTCAAGGCAGGGCCAGGGAAGTGGCAGCCATGAGCAGGAGGAATCATTCCTGCCTGTGAAAATGAAGTACAAGGGACCTGAGACTCCAGAGAAACATTCCAGGGAGAGTCAGGGTGGTGGGCCTGAGTTGCTGGAGGCCAGCAGGGGACGGTGTTGAAGGGATTGAGAGTGGAAGCAGCAGGTGAACACAGGCCTCCTGCCTCCCCCCTCCGCACCTGCTCTCCTGCCCTGCCCAGCCCGCCGCGCCGCGCCCCGCCCCGCCCCTGGTGGCAGAGTTGCACCCTCTGATGGGGAGGGGGAGATCTCACCCCGCTTGTGGCGAAAGGGGGTCCTCTCTCGTGGGAGTCAATGGGACTAGGGGGTAGGAGTCTGGATGAGGGCAAGTGCAACTCCCTGTTGAGCTCTTCATCTCTGAAGGCAATGTGCATTCCATCAATGAAGTGGGAGCCCGGGAGCCAGGAATCAGTGGCGCTTGTGTGTTTTCGAGGGTGGTCCAGACTCTTTCCTGATGGGAGATGTGTGCTGAAGAGAACTGGGTGTTGTGGATGGAGTCCAAAGTCATCTCTTTGGGACACGTTGGGTGGGAACGTCTTCTTCGCACTCTGGCGACGAAGGTGGATGGAAAAGCTCCTTGTCCAAGGCAGACTGGTGGGTTTTGTTCTTCCTCTCCGTGGGGCGTGGTGCTTCCCGTTTCCGTGGAGCGCCTCCTGTCTTGCATTCGTTCCGTGTTTCAAGAGTTTCAGTCCTTGGCAATCGCGTCTCCTCAGGGACTCACCAGGCAGCACGAGGGAGAAGTGACTGGGAGCCCACCGGGTCCCTAGAAACCAGTGCGTGTGTACTGGAGCAGGCAGTGCTCCTCTCTCAGCCTCCTTGGGAAATGAGGTCTTGAGCAAACGGTCTTTCATTGCATGGGTTGTACCTCTCCCCGGTTGTTGGGGGGAGTGTGTGTGCGTGAGTGTGGTGCTGTGGCCCGTGTGGAGTCCGGACCGCGTCAGGGACCCAGTTCTTGGCAAGGAATGCGTTTTGTTGCATGGGAATATCTCATTGCACGAGAGAGTTCCAATCCTGTCTCAAAGGCTGAAAACATCCTGAAGGCAGCACTGTGACCTCACTGAAAGCAAAGGCCTAAGAGCAGAGGCTTTCCCACACTTCCATATGGAGCTGACTGGTGCTTTATGTTTTCAGGAAGATGGTGTGGTGTAGGCCACTTGGAGCAGCTCAGGCTCCTAAGCGTGTGTTTGGTCCCCGAGGGGTGAGTTGTGTCTCTCCGGAATGAAGGAGAATATAGGGACCTTGAGTATCGTTACCTTCATGATTACCGTGATGATTCTGCCTAAGTCATCGCATGGATATTGATCCATGAGCTCGCCATGTGAGAGGTTTCCTTGGTAAAATAGTCGCCGTGCGTGGCCTCGAAACTTGGTTGTGGTCCGAACACCTTTGATGCTTTGCAAGTCCCGAAGCGGCTCCACGGGTGTGCAGTCCCTGTTGCCATATAGGTGAGGAGGCAGAGTCTGTTGACCTGAAGCCCGTGCAAGTATCCAGGGAGATGTGCGAGGGCCTCTCCCTGAGGCACTGGGTTCCTAGCCGGCTCCACCCAGAATCAGGCAGGGAGGTTTTGTTGATGCCAACGGGAAGTCCTGAGGAGGGAGGGGGAGCCGGACACCGTCGGGGGAAGGAAGGGATCCCTCCCCTGCCTCACCATCCCCAGCAGTTGCCTAGGTGCTGGCCACGAGGGAGGGGACTGCCTATGCGTGTTTGTTTTCCTTGGTCTTACCCCACCTTGGTAGAGGGCTTAGCCTGTTCCAGGCACTGTTCTGAGCACTTGAGAGATCTATGCAGACGACACAGAGTACCTCGGCAAGGACTCTCGTCCCCGTTCGTATTTCCAAGGGAAGATGTGAAAGAATGTGTGCCGGGGTTCACTGCTGTGAAGCGGGAGGACTCGAGGCATGAAGGCAGGCAGTCGGCCTCCACATGAGCGTGCTGCACCGCTGGCTTTCCCAATGCTGCCTGTCGAGAGGCAGGGAAAGCATTTGCACCTAGCGTGCCTGTCCTGCGAGCAGAGGTGGGCTTGGAGACGTGCGTGTGCCCTCAAACGGGGAATCCAGCAAAATAGGCTCTAGGGCCTGAGTCACGCTCTCTGCGGGGAACCCTATCATTGCACATCCAGCCTGAGACACTTTGGAGAGTGACATGCGGGGCTCTTAGTGAGGGTGGCGGCACAGCGGGGGGCATGGGTCAGCGGGACCTTCCTAGGACACCCCCCCGCCCCCCCCCCCGCCGGTGCTGTGGTGCCCCTGAAACCCAGGCAGGGCTGGAAGGAGGAACAGGCTGTTGATGGCACCATCCCTTCCGCAGGGGGGCTTCTTGGGAGCTGGTGACTGAGGGGACCTTTGCGAGTTCCCCCTCTGAATTGCAGGAGAAGCGGCCGAGGGCCCTCATTTCATGCGGTCCACACTCCCCGTCGCCCTGTGTGCCAGTTGCCAGTGTCGCAGGCGCCCAGGTGGTGAACGTGGTCCCCGAGTAGGGAACACCGAGGCCGTTTCTGCGTCCTCAAATGCTAACGTTCTCTGCTTGTGACCCGCGCCCTGGCTGGTCCCAGACCCTGAGCACAGGGCCTGCAGGAAGGGTGAAGGGTGCGAAGCTGTCTCCTGGTAGGTAGCTGCGGTGAGGTCGTTCCCGTTGGCCTGTGCTCACCTGCAGGGCACCTTGGAACCCAAAGCCACGACGTTTCCAGTGGTACAGAGTGCGCCGCAAGGGGAACCTGGGGAGTCACCAGGCCCTGAGGGTAGGCAGGCATGACCTTTATCCATGGGCCTTTTGATCGGAGCGCCCTGTTTGCTAGGTATCGTCAGGGCAGCCTCTTTGGTAGACAGAGGGCAGGTTGTGGACAGTTGTAGAGCATCCTTCCTGCTGGTATGTGTCGTAAGGGCTCTGACCTTGCGGAAATGGGCGGGGATGGGTAGAGTGGACTCCTGAATGGAACCTTCCCCGGGCACCTGGGTGGTTCAGTGGGTTGAGCTTCCGACTTGGGCTCATGTCACGCCCTCGCGGTTCCTGAGTTCCAGCCCTGGGCTGGGCTCTGTGCCCACAGCTCAGGCCCTGGAGCCTGTTTTCAGATTCTGCGTGTGTCTGTCTCTGCTTCTCTGCCCCTCCCCCACTGGCGGTCACCGGCTTGCCGGCTTGCTCTCTGGCTCCCTGTGTCTCCAGAGTGAAGACACATGAACAAATAGGAAATAGAACGTTCCCCAGGGCAGGTGCTGGCCACGGGCACAGCCATTCATTCGCTGTAGTCATGAACTCGACGGTGTTCCTTTAGTGTTCTCATTTGAGGTTCTTTGTTTCTTTCATTCATTCTGAGAGACAGAGAGAGAGTGGACGCATGCACGTGTGCCTGTGAGCAGGGATAGGGCAGACAGGGAGGGAGAGAGAGAGGAGGGCCAGCGGGCTCCGCATCGTTGGCGCCCATCTTGAGGTGGGGCTCCTTGTGGAGGCTCAGCCTCACAAACTGTGAGATCGTGACGTGAGGCGAGATCCAGAGCCACATGCTATGGTTTCTTTTTTAACGTTCACCTCTGAGAGAAAGCGAGAGAGACAGAGAGAGCACAAGCGAGGGAGGGGCAGGGAGAGAGAGAGGAAACCCAGAAGGGAATCAGGTTCCAGGCTCTGAGCTGTCAGCACGGAGCACTAGGCGTGACTCAGCTCAGGAACCCTGAGAGCCTGACGTGACCCGAAGTCGGACCATTACCCAGCTGAGTCATCCAAGCGGCCCACAGAGTTTTCAGTGTGTATTTTCAAAAGAAAAAACAGCTACATTTATATATACATCTAGCTACCTGTGTGTCCATAGGGATACCTGTGTACATACGCATACGTGTCAACATATACGTACACGTATTCGTGAATGTGTATATATACGTATATGCACACACACTCGCGCGCGCACACACACACACACAGACACACACACACACACACACACCATGTAAACTGAGCCAAACGGTCTTCTGGGTGGAGACGCGGAGCCAGGAGGGAGGCATCAGCACAAAGTTCAAAACGAAAGGGAAACGTCATTCTCGTATGTATCAGTACGTGCCATGACAGGGAGACACACGTGAGGGTTCTGGTAGGATAGGAAGCTGCTCCCACGGAGAATGCAGGCAAATGGTCCCTGTGGAGCCAATGGAACCCTGGTGCACTTGTGGTATGAGACTGATAAAGAGGCGGAAAACTGGTGACCTTTCTAATGCTAGCAGAGGTCATTTGCATTTGTATAGCATGCGATCATTGACGTTGCCCCTGGGGGGAGAAAGGTTTTGCATCTCTGTTCTCCTAGGTTTGTGGCTTAGTTTGCTCTTCCCTTGTGCACTTGAAAGAGTCCTGACAGGTCCTGATGGTACACAGTAAGGCCAAGTCCCCAGAGTCCAGAGTCCCTTGGTGGGGCTTGTGGGATGGTGTCCTTCCCATGACCATGAAGTCCACAGAGCAGTCTTGTGCTTTTGCTGTAAGTCCTGTTTCTACCAGGTCCAGTCTGGGCGTGCCTCTTTGCAAGTCCTCAGGTGAGGACACGTGATGAAGGCTGCCCATTGGGACTGGCCTTCGATGATCCATCTGGCCGTGACCCCCTGCTCTCCTTCCAGGGCTGCGTAGGTTCGTGCCCTCGATGCTCGTTTCGTAGAAAGCCTTCACTGCTTGGTCTCTCTACTCCTCCTCACCCTGGACGGTAGTCCTGTGGCTCCCCTTGAATCCTCAGGCATACGTTTCCTTGCCCACCTCTGCACACTGGCCCTCCAGAGCAGGGTCTGGTACGCCTTGCACGTTCAGTCGATGCTTGCTGCACAATCGCATGGGTGATGGCCTCTCTCTCTCTCTCTCTCTCTCTCTCACCAAAAGAAAGAAACGTTGAGAAGCAATGGAAACCCAAGAAAAGAAAAATGGCACGGAGGAGTTGGGATCTGAGGCACACTGTGAAGAAAACACGGGGGTTGGGAGGTAGTGGAGGTGGACAGGCGGTTCCACAGAGTTGAAGGACGTGCCACAGTCAGCGGTGGCAGGGTGGACTTGAGGGTGGGACCGCTGGTGGTGCGGTCCAGGTAGGGCCATGGGAAGGGCATGCAGAGCTGAAAAGCACCGGCCTTTCAAGGAGAAGGGAGGTGGAAGGAGTCTCGTGTGCCCAGCGTGTCTCCCTGTCCCTTAGGGCTGCCCTTGCGGTCACGGGTGACGAGCGAGGAGGGTGCACGGCTGTAGATGGCCACGGTTGGCGGGAATGGGAGGCAGAGTGAAGAAGAAACACAGAGGCCTAGGATGCAAGAGGGATCACTGGGTTCACGTGCAGCCACGTCCCTGGGAAACCAGCAATGCAAAAGGTTCCTGGGTCTCTTGAGGGGTGACAGGGAGGTGTCCACCTTGGGAGGAGACACCTGCCGGTCCCTGTCCCACTGGCCTGGTGTCTGGAGCCCTCTGCCTGGCTCGCGGCTGTCAGGCTGGCGGGCAGTCGGTCAGAGCATCTGGTGGGCACAGGGAGGTGCGGTGGTGCAGACCCTGGTGCCCAGGAGCTGTGCCCCCTGTGGGGGGGTGGCGGTGGGGGTGGGGTGGGGGATGGGGCGGCTTGGATCCTGGGCCCAAGCAGGTGTGCGGGAGCGCGCGCTCGAGCGCGCGCATGCGCGTGGGCCAGGGCCGGAGCCCGGTGAGGGACACAGCTGAGGCTGCAGCCGTGCCGTGAGTTGGCTCCCAGCCCGCCTGCCGCCCCAAGCCCCCAAGTGTCTGGGCCAGCCAGGGACGGACGCCCACCTCAGCCCCCGACCTGGGACATGCTGCTGCCTGGCGCCTGCGACCCGGCAGCCATGGCTTTGGCGGTAGGGGTAGCGGTAGCGCTCGCGGGAGCGCTGGCGGGAGCGCAGGCGGGGCCCCGCGTGGAGAAGACTGGGAGCCATGAGCCTCCAGCCTCGGAGGGTGGCGGCCCTGCTGCTCCTGCTGCTCCTGGAGCCAGAGGCCAGGGCGCGGGACGCGCTTCCCGGGCGCCTCGGGCTTTGGCCGCGCTGGTGGAGTGCCAGCACTGGCTGGGGCAGAGCGCGATGCGATGCCCCCCCGGCGCCCTTGAAAGTCCATCTGGGAGAAGCCTAAAGGTGGAGCAGCTGAGACACACAGCCTCCCTCCAGGACCTGCCTCAGTCGCGGTGCTGCCAAGGTAAGGTCCCTAGCGACGAGGTCGCACGTGGCCTTCCCCTCTGCCCCTCTCTGTCTTCCCCTCCCATGAGAACCCTCCCCCCGCCCTGGGGCTCCGGGCTTCTTCTTGGGCTCCTTTGCGGCTGCGGTCTGGACGCCTCAGGAGTGGGCTTTCTGGGTTGGACCCTGGTTCCCTGGAAGAGGAGGGCCCCAGATCGAGTAGGGGGTTAGGCTCAGGCGGTGGTGAGTGGCTCAGGTCGAGAGGGGGGGTGCCCTGAGTGCCCATGGAGGTCTGACTGGGTTGGTGTTTGGCGGGTGGAGGTGGGAAGGAACGAAGGGACGAACGAAGGGAGGAAGGAAGGAAGGAAAGCGTGGACCGGCGGCTGTGGGCAAGTGTCAAGGCAGGGCCAGGGAAGTGGCAGCCATGAGCAGGAGGAATCATTCCTGCCTGTGAAAATGAAGTACAAGGGACCTGAGACTCCAGAGAAACATTCCAGGGAGAGTCAGGGTGGTGGGCCTGAGTTGCTGGAGGCCAGCAGGGGACGGTGTTGAAGGGATTGAGAGTGGAAGCAGCAGGTGAACACAGGCCTCCTGCCTCCCCCCTCCGCACCTGCTCTCCTGCCCTGCCCAGCCCGCCGCGCCGCGCCCCGCCCCGCCCCTGGTGGCAGAGTTGCACCCTCTGATGGGGAGGGGGAGATCTCACCCCGCTTGTGGCGAAAGGGGGTCCTCTCTCGTGGGAGTCAATGGGACTAGGGGGTAGGAGTCTGGATGAGGGCAAGTGCAACTCCCTGTTGAGCTCTTCATCTCTGAAGGCAATGTGCATTCCATCAATGAAGTGGGAGCCCGGGAGCCAGGAATCAGTGGCGCTTGTGTGTTTTCGAGGGTGGTCCAGACTCTTTCCTCATGGGAGATGTGTGCTGAAGAGAACTGGGTGTTGTGGATGGAGTCCAAAGTCATCTCTTTGGGACACGTTGGGTGGGAACGTCTTCTTCGCACTCTGGCGACGAAGGTGGATGGAAAAGCTCCTTGTCCAAGGCAGACTGGTGGGTTTTGTTCTTCCTCTCCGTGGGGCGTGGTGCTTCCCGTTTCCGTGGAGCGCCTCCTGTCTTGCATTCGTTCCGTGTTTCAAGAGTTTCAGTCCTTGGCAATCGCGTCTCCTCAGGGACTCACCAGGCAGCACGAGGGAGAAGTGACTGGGAGCCCACCGGGTCCCTAGAAACCAGTGCGTGTGTACTGGAGCAGGCAGTGCTCCTCTCTCAGCCTCCTTGGGAAATGAGGTCTTGAGCAAACGGTCTTTCATTGCATGGGTTGTACCTCTCCCCGGTTGTTGGGGGGAGTGTGTGTGCGTGAGTGTGGTGCTGTGGCCCGTGTGGAGTCCGGACCGCGTCAGGGACCCAGTTCTTGGCAAGGAATGCGTTTTGTTGCATGGGAATATCTCATTGCACGAGAGAGTTCCAATCCTGTCTCAAAGGCTGAAAACATCCTGAAGGCAGCACTGTGACCTCACTGAAAGCAAAGGCCTAAGAGCAGAGGCTTTCCCACACTTCCATATGGAGCTGACTGGTGCTTTATGTTTTCAGGAAGATGGTGTGGTGTAGGCCACTTGGAGCAGCTCAGGCTCCTAAGCGTGTGTTTGGTCCCCGAGGGGTGAGTTGTGTCTCTCCGGAATGAAGGAGAATATAGGGACCTTGAGTATCGTTACCTTCATGATTACCGTGATGATTCTGCCTAAGTCATCGCATGGATATTGATCCATGAGCTCGCCATGTGAGAGGTTTCCTTGGTAAAATAGTCGCCGTGCGTGGCCTCGAAACTTGGTTGTGGTCCGAACACCTTTGATGCTTTGCAAGTCCCGAAGCGGCTCCACGGGTGTGCAGTCCCTGTTGCCATATAGGTGAGGAGGCAGAGTCTGTTGACCTGAAGCCCGTGCAAGTATCCAGGGAGATGTGCGAGGGCCTCTCCCTGAGGCACTGGGTTCCTAGCCGGCTCCACCCAGAATCAGGCAGGGAGGTTTTGTTGATGCCAACGGGAAGTCCTGAGGAGGGAGGGGGAGCCGGACACCGTCGGGGGAAGGAAGGGATCCCTCCCCTGCCTCACCATCCCCAGCAGTTGCCTAGGTGCTGGCCACGAGGGAGGGGACTGCCTATGCGTGTTTGTTTTCCTTGGTCTTACCCCACCTTGGTAGAGGGCTTAGCCTGTTCCAGGCACTGTTCTGAGCACTTGAGAGATCTATGCAGACGACACAGAGTACCTCGGCAAGGACTCTCGTCCCCGTTCGTATTTCCAAGGGAAGATGTGAAAGAATGTGTGCCGGGGTTCACTGCTGTGAAGCGGGAGGACTCGAGGCATGAAGGCAGGCAGTCGGCCTCCACATGAGCGTGCTGCACCGCTGGCTTTCCCAATGCTGCCTGTCGAGAGGCAGGGAAAGCATTTGCACCTAGCGTGCCTGTCCTGCGAGCAGAGGTGGGCTTGGAGACGTGCGTGTGCCCTCAAACGGGGAATCCAGCAAAATAGGCTCTAGGGCCTGAGTCACGCTCTCTGCGGGGAACCCTATCATTGCACATCCAGCCTGAGACACTTTGGAGAGTGACATGCGGGGCTCTTAGTGAGGGTGGCGGCACAGCGGGGGGCATGGGTCAGCGGGACCTTCCTAGGACACCCCCCCGCCCCCCCCCCGCCGGTGCTGTGGTGCCCCTGAAACCCAGGCAGGGCTGGAAGGAGGAACAGGCTGTTGATGGCACCATCCCTTCCGCAGGGGGGCTTCTTGGGAGCTGGTGACTGAGGGGACCTTTGCGAGTTCCCCCTCTGAATTGCAGGAGAAGCGGCCGAGGGCCCTCATTTCATGCGGTCCACACTCCCCGTCGCCCTGTGTGCCAGTTGCCAGTGTCGCAGGCGCCCAGGTGGTGAACGTGGTCCCCGAGTAGGGAACACCGAGGCCGTTTCTGCGTCCTCAAATGCTAACGTTCTCTGCTTGTGACCCGCGCCCTGGCTGGTCCCAGACCCTGAGCACAGGGCCTGCAGGAAGGGTGAAGGGTGCGAAGCTGTCTCCTGGTAGGTAGCTGCGGTGAGGTCGTTCCCGTTGGCCTGTGCTCACCTGCAGGGCACCTTGGAACCCAAAGCCACGACGTTTCCAGTGGTACAGAGTGCGCCGCAAGGGGAACCTGGGGAGTCACCAGGCCCTGAGGGTAGGCAGGCATGACCTTTATCCATGGGCCTTTTGATCGGAGCGCCCTGTTTGCTAGGTATCGTCAGGGCAGCCTCTTTGGTAGACAGAGGGCAGGTTGTGGACAGTTGTAGAGCATCCTTCCTGCTGGTATGTGTCGTAAGGGCTCTGACCTTGCGGAAATGGGCGGGGATGGGTAGAGTGGACTCCTGAATGGAACCTTCCCCGGGCACCTGGGTGGTTCAGTGGGTTGAGCTTCCGACTTGGGCTCATGTCACGCCCTCGCGGTTCCTGAGTTCCAGCCCTGGGCTGGGCTCTGTGCCCACAGCTCAGGCCCTGGAGCCTGTTTTCAGATTCTGCGTGTGTCTGTCTCTGCTTCTCTGCCCCTCCCCCACTGGCGGTCACCGGCTTGCCGGCTTGCTCTCTGGCTCCCTGTGTCTCCAGAGTGAAGACACATGAACAAATAGGAAATAGAACGTTCCCCAGGGCAGGTGCTGGCCACGGGCACAGCCATTCATTCGCTGTAGTCATGAACTCGACGGTGTTCCTTTAGTGTTCTCATTTGAGGTTCTTTGTTTCTTTCATTCATTCTGAGAGACAGAGAGAGAGTGGACGCATGCACGTGTGCCTGTGAGCAGGGATAGGGCAGACAGGGAGGGAGAGAGAGAGGAGGGCCAGCGGGCTCCGCATCGTTGGCGCCCATCTTGAGGTGGGGCTCCTTGTGGAGGCTCAGCCTCACAAACTGTGAGATCGTGACGTGAGGCGAGATCCAGAGCCACATGCTATGGTTTCTTTTTTAACGTTCACCTCTGAGAGAAAGCGAGAGAGACAGAGAGAGCACAAGCGAGGGAGGGGCAGGGAGAGAGAGAGGAAACCCAGAAGGGAATCAGGTTCCAGGCTCTGAGCTGTCAGCACGGAGCACTAGGCGTGACTCAGCTCAGGAACCCTGAGAGCCTGACGTGACCCGAAGTCGGACCATTACCCAGCTGAGTCATCCAAGCGGCCCACAGAGTTTTCAGTGTGTATTTTCAAAAGAAAAAACAGCTACATTTATATATACATCTAGCTACCTGTGTGTCCATAGGGATACCTGTGTACATACGCATACGTGTCAACATATACGTACACGTATTCGTGAATGTGTATATATACGTATATGCACACACACTCGCGCGCGCACACACACACACACAGACACACACACACACACACACACCATGTAAACTGAGCCAAACGGTCTTCTGGGTGGAGACGCGGAGCCAGGAGGGAGGCATCAGCACAAAGTTCAAAACGAAAGGGAAACGTCATTCTCGTATGTATCAGTACGTGCCATGACAGGGAGACACACGTGAGGGTTCTGGTAGGATAGGAAGCTGCTCCCACGGAGAATGCAGGCAAATGGTCCCTGTGGAGCCAATGGAACCCTGGTGCACTTGTGGTATGAGACTGATAAAGAGGCCGAAAACTGGTGACCTTTCTAATGCTAGCAGAGGTCATTTGCATTTGTATAGCATGCGATCATTGACGTTGCCCCTGGGGGGAGAAAGGTTTTGCATCTCTGTTCTCCTAGGTTTGTGGCTTAGTTTGCTCTTCCCTTGTGCACTTGAAAGAGTCCTGACAGGTCCTGATGGTACACAGTAAGGCCAAGTCCCCAGAGTCCAGAGTCCCTTGGTGGGGCTTGTGGGATGGTGTCCTTCCCATGACCATGAAGTCCACAGAGCAGTCTTGTGCTTTTGCTGTAAGTCCTGTTTCTACCAGGTCCAGTCTGGGCGTGCCTCTTTGCAAGTCCTCAGGTGAGGACACGTGATGAAGGCTGCCCATTGGGACTGGCCTTCGATGATCCATCTGGCCGTGACCCCCTGCTCTCCTTCCAGGGCTGCGTAGGTTCGTGCCCTCGATGCTCGTTTCGTAGAAAGCCTTCACTGCTTGGTCTCTCTACTCCTCCTCACCCTGGACGGTAGTCCTGTGGCTCCCCTTGAATCCTCAGGCATACGTTTCCTTGCCCACCTCTGCACACTGGCCCTCCAGAGCAGGGTCTGGTACGCCTTGCACGTTCAGTCGATGCTTGCTGCACAATCGCATGGGTGATGGCCTCTCTCTCTCTCTCTCTCTCTCTCTCACCAAAAGAAAGAAACGTTGAGAAGCAATGGAAACCCAAGAAAAGAAAAATGGCACGGAGGAGTTGGGATCTGAGGCACACTGTGAAGAAAACACGGGGGTTGGGAGGTAGTGGAGGTGGACAGGCGGTTCCACAGAGTTGAAGGACGTGCCACAGTCAGCGGTGGCAGGGTGGACTTGAGGGTGGGACCGCTGGTGGTGCGGTCCAGGTAGGGCCATGGGAAGGGCATGCAGAGCTGAAAAGCACCGGCCTTTCAAGGAGAAGGGAGGTGGAAGGAGTCTCGTGTGCCCAGCGTGTCTCCCTGTCCCTTAGGGCTGCCCTTGCGGTCACGGGTGACGAGCGAGGAGGGTGCACGGCTGTAGATGGCCACGGTTGGCGGGAATGGGAGGCAGAGTGAAGAAGAAACACAGAGGCCTAGGATGCAAGAGGGATCACTGGGTTCACGTGCAGCCACGTCCCTGGGAAACCAGCAATGCAAAAGGTTCCTGGGTCTCTTGAGGGGTGACAGGGAGGTGTCCACCTTGGGAGGAGACACCTGCCGGTCCCTGTCCCACTGGCCTGGTCTCTGGAGCCCTCTGCCTGGCTCGCGGCTGTCAGGCTGGCGGGCAGTCGGTCAGAGCATCTGGTGGGCACAGGGAGGTGCGGTGGTGCAGACCCTGGTGCCCAGGAGCTGTGCCCCCTGTGGGGGGGTGGCGGTGGGGGTGGGGTGGGGGATGGGGCGGCTTGGATCCTGGGCCCAAGCAGGTGTGCGGGAGCGCGCGCTCGAGCGCGCGCATGCGCGTGGGCCAGGGCCGGAGCCCGGTGAGGGACACAGCTGAGGCTGCAGCCGTGCCGTGAGTTGGCTCCCAGCCCGCCTGCCGCCCCAAGCCCCCAAGTGTCTGGGCCAGCCAGGGACGGACGCCCACCTCAGCCCCCGACCTGGGACATGCTGCTGCCTGGCGCCTGCGACCCGGCAGCCATGGCTTTGGCGGTAGGGGTAGCGGTAGCGCTCGCGGGAGCGCTGGCGGGAGCGCAGGCGGGGCCCCGCGTGGAGAAGACTGGGAGCCATGAGCCTCCAGCCTCGGAGGGTGGCGGCCCTGCTGCTCCTGCTGCTCCTGGAGCCAGAGGCCAGGGCGCGGGACGCGCTTCCCGGGCGCCTCGGTCTTTGGCCGCGCTGGTGGAGTGCCAGCACTGGCTGGGGCAGAGCGCGATGCGATGCCCCCCCTCCCCCGGCGCCCTTGAAAGTCCATCTGGGAGAAGCCTAAAGGTGGAGCAGCTGAGACACACAGCCTCCCTCCAGGACCTGCCTCAGTCGCGGTGCTGCCAAGGTAAGGTCCCTAGCGACGAGGTCGCACGTGGCCTTCCCCTCTGCCCCTCTCTGTCTTCCCCTCCCATGAGAACCGTCCCCCCGCCCTGGGGCTCCGGGCTTCTTCTTGGGCTCCTTTGCGGCTGCGGTCTGGACGCCTCAGGAGTGGGCTTTCTGGGTTGGACCCTGGTTCCCTGGAAGAGGAGGGCCCCAGATCGAGTAGGGGGTTAGGCTCAGGCGGTGGTGAGTGGCTCAGGTCGAGAGGGGGGGTGCCCTGAGTGCCCATGGAGGTCTGACTGGGTTGGTGTTTGGCGGGTGGAGGTGGGAAGGAACGAAGGACGAACGAACGGAGGAAGGAAGGAAGGAAAGCGTGGACCGGCGGCTGTGGGAAAGTGTCAAGGCAGGGCCAGGGAAGTGGCAGCCATGAGCAGGAGGAATCATTCCTGCCTGTGAAAATGAAGTACAAGGGACCTGAGACTCCAGAGAAACATTCCAGGGAGAGTCAGGGTGGTGGGCCTGAGTTGCTGGAGGCCAGCAGGGGACGGTGTTGAAGGGATTGAGAGTGGAAGCAGCAGGTGAACACAGGCCTCCTGCCTCCCCCCTCCGCACCTGCTCTCCTGCCCTGCCCAGCCCGCCGCGCCGCGCCCCGCCCCGCCCCTGGTGGCAGAGTTGCACCCTCTGATGGGGAGGGGGAGATCTCACCCCGCTTGTGGCGAAAGGGGGTCCTCTCTCGTGGGAGTCAATGGGACTAGGGGGTAGGAGTCTGGATGAGGGCAAGTGCAACTCCCTGTTGAGCTCTTCATCTCTGAAGGCAATGTGCATTCCATCAATGAAGTGGGAGCCCGGGAGCCAGGAATCAGTGGCGCTTGTGTGTTTTCGAGGGTGGTCCAGACTCTTTCCTAATGGGAGATGTGTGCTGAAGAGAACTGGGTGTTGTGGATGGAGTCCAAAGTCATCTCTTTGGGACACGTTGGGTGGGAACGTCTTCTTCGCACTCTGGCGACGAAGGTGGATGGAAAAGCTCCTTGTCCAAGGCAGACTGGTCAGGGACCCAGTTCTTGGCAAGGAATGCGTTTTGTTGCATGGGAATATCTCATTGCACTAGAGAGTTCCAATCCTGTCTCAAAGGCTGAAAACATCCTGAAGGCAGCACTGTGACCTCACTGAAAGCAAAGGCCTAAGAGCAGAGGCTTTCCCACACTTCCATTTGGAGCTGACTGGTGCTTTATGTTTTCAGGAAGATGGTGTGGTGTAGGCCACTTGGAGCAGGTCAGGCTCCTAACAGTCTGTTTTGTCCTCGGGGGGTTAGTTGTCTCTGTCAGCAATTGAGAAGATTAAGATTATCTTGAAGGTCATTATTTTCTTGATTACCACGATTACTATATTCTGCCTAATCCGTGGCATGGAATTTGATAAGGAGCTCGATAACCGGAACGTTTTCGTCACCAAAGCTCACTACAACAAGGAGTAAAACAATCACTGTTGTGCAATGGACAATGCACCTTACCTTTATTGTACTATTTTAGAGGTATGTACATACGTTTAGAGTAATGAAAGTGTCCACTTAGATCTAAGGAGTTTTTTGTGACATCACGGTACTTCAAGAAACCATAAAAGTAATGGAAAATCTAAGTTACCTAGTAATCTCAACACTGTGTTCTTTTGGATACGAAATCCTAAGTAAAGAACACATCATGCAAACACTGTCAAGTCCTGATAATTCCTTATTATTCTAGTAGGTCTAGTGAATGGAAGGGACTGAACTAAGGTCTCTGAAAAAGAGGAAACTAGAATTTGAGATATTGAGTCACCTTTACTCTCCCTTTCCCTGTTGACATGGTCTTTTTTTATTCGGTGATGTCTTTTGACCTTTACCCTATTTCCCTCCTCCTGCCCCCCCCCCACCTTTGCAATCATCTTTATGTATTGATGGGCTTGTTTCCTTCTGTTATGAGGATTTTTGTTTTTTGTTTTCTTAGTTTTTGTTTCAGATTTCCTATATATGTGCGAGCATTTATATGTGTTTTTTTCTGTGTGAGTTCTTTCACTAGGCATAATGCCCTCCAGGCTATTATAAACACTGTGGCATGATAACAGGTGTGAAGTCATTTTTGGGAGTTAGTGATTTCATGTGTTCCGAGTTGTACCTAGGGGGGTAATTGAGGGAAGTTGCTGGACGATATGGATGTTCTCCTCTGAATTGTGTAGGAAACTTTAGATTGTTTGCGACTGCCCCTGCACCAAGTTCCAATGCCACCAAGAGGGCACAATGATTCGCTTTCTTCCATATTGTACCCGACGCTTGTGTTTTCTTGTCTTTTTGATAAGACCGTTCAGACAGGTTTCAGGTGATATCTCTTTGGCTTTGGACTTTCATTTCCCGAATGTGGAGTGACTTGGAACTTCTCTTCATGTATGTGGTGGCCATCTGTATGTCTTCATTGGAAGAATGCCTCTTCAGGACTCTGCCAGGTCCGTCATTGCTCTTTGCTTTTGCATTGTTGCGCTGTAGGAGATCTTGATTTCTTTTGTGTTTTAACCCTTGACCATGTACGTAGTTTGCAAGTATTTTCGCCCATTCACTATGTTGCCTTCCCATTCTGAAAAGATACTGTTGCTGTGCAGAACTTGTTTTTTTAGTTTCATGTAGTCCCACTTGTTTAGTTTTCCTTTGTGGCTTTGGCTTCTGGTGTCAAATCCCAAAACTCAAGTCAAGACTGAGATCCAAACATTCTCGTGGGTTTGGCATTTGGCTTTGTCCAGCAAAGCCAAGGACAGCAGAAAGGATTGCTTCAGACTCCACACAAGTCAAGAGGCGAGAGGGGTTTAAGGGATGTCTCCGCGAGCTGCTCTCAGGATCCCGCATTCATTAAGCCTACAAACGATGTACAACACATCAGCGGGCCACATGCTAGAAAGAACGTATTGAAGACATGGTACGAACCACATGGAGACAGGATAAAATATTCCACGCGACAACACGGTCCAAGGACTTGGTGAGCCCGTGCCGAACCCAACCCCTAGATACACACGCACTAGATCAGCCAAGTCTCGCCTGCCCCCCAGATACACACCAACTAGGTAAGTGAGCTGCTGCTGGCTGTTTGCAGGAAGGCCAGAGAGCAGTGATCTGCTCTGCCAAGCGTTCCCTATAATCTCCCAACTCAGGACATCGTTGTGCGATTTCCCACACCTCCTGCCCAAGGTCTTATCCAGGACTTTCTGGTTTCAGGTCTCAAGTGTGTAATACATTTTAACTTCGTTTCTGTGTGTGATGCTAAATGGGTGTCAGGTTGTTTTTCCGCGCCTGTTGTTTTTGTATGCCCAGTGTTTCTGGGCACCACCTATTGAGGAGACTGCCTTTGCCTCAGGTTATATTCCTGGTTCTTTTGTTGTGAAATAATTGGTTACGTATGTGTGGGTTTCTTCCTGGACCTTCAGTTCTGGTCCAGTGACCTCTGTCTCTGCATTTACCCCAATACTGTACTGCTTGGGTTATTGTAGCTTTGATATCTAGTTTCCAATCAGAAAGCATGGTGCTTCCAGCTGTTTTCTTCCTTCTCACAATGACTTTGGTATTCAGAGCCTTTTGTGGTTCTGTCCACCTTGAAGGATTATTCTATTTTTGGGAACGTGCTTAAGCTTTGATAGGGATTGCACCTAGGGAATGTGTAGATGGCTTTGAGTAGTGTGGACATTTTGATAATCTTAATTCTTGGGATCCACGAGCATAGAAGGTCTTTCTGCTTATTTCTCTTTTCAAATTCTTTCTCCAGTGATTTCTTCTTTTCAGGAAAGAGGTCTCACTCCTTCATGGTTAAAGTCATTCTTTTCTTTTTTAAGTTTTCTATGTTTTTTCTTGAGAGAGATACATGGAAACACACACATACACACACACACACACACACAAACAGAGAAACAGAGAGAGAGAGAGAGAGCGAGCGCATATGAGTGGGGACGAACTGAGAGAAAGGAGACACAGAATCTAAAGTAGGCTCCAGACTCTGAGTTGTCAGCACAGAGCCCCACACAGGGCTCAAAACAACATCATGAGATCACGACCTTAGCCAAAGTCAGATGCTTCACTGACTGTGTCACCCAGGTGTTTGTAGGCTAAATTTCCTCTGAAGCTTTTTCTTCTCTTGGAGTGATTTTAAATTATTTTCTTAATTTCTCTCTCTGAGACTTTGTGTGTCGTGTATAGAATTGAAGCACATTATGTACAACCACATACATATCTTAACATGACTGAATTCATTTATCAGGTCTACCAGTAAGGTTGTGGAGTCACTGCGGTCTCTCTAGAGCATATCATGCACTCCCAATAAGTGAAAAAGTACACATGCACTCGATCCGCCAGGTCTCGCCTGCTCCCCAGATACACACCAACTAGGTAAGTGAGCTGCTGCTGGCTGTTTGCAGGAAGGCCAGAGAGCACTGATTGCTCTGCCAAGCGTTCCCTATAATCTCCCAACTCAGGACATCGTTGTGCGATTTCCCACACCTCCTGTCCAAGGTCTTATCCAGGTCCTTTGTGGTTTCAGGTATCAAGTCTGTAATACATTTCAACTTCGTTTCTGTGTGTGAAGTTAAATAGGTGTCAGGTTGTTTTTCTGCGCCTGTTGTTTTTGTGTGCCCAGTGATTCTGGGCACCACCTATTGAGGAGACTGCCTTTGCCTCAGGTTGTATTCTTGCTTCTTTGGTTGTGAAATAATTGGTTACATATGTGTGGGTTTCTTCCTGGGCCTTCAGTTCTGTTCCAGTGACCTGTGTGTCTGCTATTAGCCGAATAGTGTACAGCTTGTGTTATTGTAGTTTTGAGATCTAGTTTCTTTTTTTTTTTTTTTTTTTTTTTAAATTTTTTTTTTTTCAACGTTTTTTTATTTTTGGGACAGAGAGAGACAGAGCATGAACGGGGGAGGGGCAGAGAGAGAGGGAGACACAGAATCGGAAACAGGCTCCAGGCTCCGAGCCATCAGCCCAGAGCCCGACGCGGGGCTCGAACTCGCGGACCGCGAGATCGTGACCTGGCTGAAGTCGGACGCTCAACCGACTGTGCCACCCAGGCGCCCCTTTGAGATCTAGTTTCAAATCAGAAAGCATGATGCTTCCAGCTGTGTTTCTCCTTCTAAAACTGACTTTGGTATTCAGAGGCTTTTGTGGTTCTGTCCACCTTGAAGGATTTTTCTATTTTTGGGAATGTGCTTCCACTTTCATAGGGATTGCACGTAGGAAATGTGTAGATGCTTAAGTAGTGTGGACATTTTTTTTTTCAAAGTTTTTATTTATTTTTGGGACAGAGAGAGACAGAGCATGAACGGGGGAGGGGCAGAGAGAGAGGGAGACACAGAATCGGAAACAGGCTCCAGGCTCTGAGCCATCAGCCCAGAGCCCGACGCGGGGCTCGAACTCACGGACCGCGAGATCGTGACCTGGCTGAAGTCGGACGCTTAACCGACTGCGCCACCCAGGCGCCCCTTTTTAATTTTTTTTTTCAACGTTTTTATTTATTTTTGGGACAGAGAGAGACAGAGCATGAACGGGGGAGGGGCAGAGAGAGAGGGAGACACAGAATCGGAAACAGGCTCCAGGCTCTGAGCCATCAGCCCAGAGCCCGAAGTAGTGTGGACATTTTGAGAATCTTAATTCTTGGGATCCTCTAGCATAGAATGTCTTTCTGCTTATTTCTGTCTTTTCAAACTCTTTCTCCACTGATTTCTCATTTTCAGGAAAGAGGTCTTTCTCCTTCATGGTTAAAGTCATTCTTTTCTTTTTTAAGTTTTCTATGTTTTTCCTTGACAGAGAGAGATACATGGAAACACACGCACACACACACACACACACACACACACACACACAGGGAGAGACAGAGAGAGCGCCTATGAGTTGGGAAGAACTGAGAGAAAGGAGACACAGAATCTAAAGTAGGCTCCAGACTCTGAGTTGTCAGCACAGAGCCCCACACAGGGCTCAAAACAACATCATGAGATCACGACCTTAGCCAAAGTCAGATGCTTCACTGACTGTGCCACCCAGGTGTTTGTAGGCGAAATTTCCTCTGAAGCTTTTTCTTCTCTTGGAGTGATTTTAAATTATTTTCTTAATTTCTCTCTCTGAGACTTTGTGTTTCGTGTATAGAATTGAAGCACATTATGTACAACCACATACATATCTTAACATGACCGAATTCATTTATCAGGTCTACCAGTAAGGTTGTGGAGTCACTGCGGTCTCTCTGGAGCATATCATGCACTCCCAATGAGTGAAAAAGTACCTGGGAACATAAGATGATGCGATCGAATTTAGATGAGAGTAAGCAGATATATGGAGTGAGAGTGTGCAAATTTTCTGAAATGTTTTGTGGTTGATACAATCCAACAAGTCCATAAACATGGTTTGTTTGGATATATGTTTTCTTTAAACCAGACCCAGAGAGCTGGGACATAAATATATGCTTCCCAACACATTGCCACAACACGCCCTGTGCATCTTGGGAGGGAGCCACCTTGTCTCCCTTTTCTGTCCTGGAACCCAGTGCCTGACTCCACCACTCAGTGAATTCGTCTCAGAATACTGCAGTTGGGAAGAGACCTATGTTTTTCATAGACTTCCTGAAAGGCACCTCAAAAACATTGGATTTTACAGAGTTGTGTGTGATCTGTCTGGAATCGTCTGAGGATGTGTCGGTTGGAATGGCACTTTCTTTGCTGGGAGATCAGGGAGCCCTGCAGTATTCCTGTGTGCCTTGTGGTCGGTCACCAGAGGGTGCTGTGTGGCTGCTCATGACAGGGACACTGCTCCCCAAAGATGGGGCTGGCAGGTGCCGGGCGTCACTGCTTGAGGAGCCTGAAGGGTTGAGCGGCTTGACTCGCTATCAAAAGCCTTGACTGAGTCTCCATCCTGCAGTCTCCTTGAGCTCCTGATGTGCTGTGTAAAGGACTCTCTGGCTTGCCGAGGTTCAAGTGGTTCTTGCTGTTGCCACTCAGTCGTCAGGACGAAGACATTCAGGTCCTGGTCTTTAACTCATTGACCTGATCTGCACTTAGAGGTACTTTCCTGAGAGTAAGCGACCCAGCCTGGGAGGAGGACCAGCAAGCAGACAGCAGTGGTCCAGCCTGCATCCTCCCCTGGCCTGAAAGCAAGGACTGGCTGCACTACTGAGAAGCAGAGCTATGGAACAGGAGGTGCACAGGCAGCTGGGGTTTGTCATGGGATGGGGCCTGAATGAGTGTGTTCCAGGGCATGGGGCAGGGATGCTGTGCAGGAGGTCAGAATGAGGGAGTGTGGTTTCTTTCTTTCCCCATGGGTCACTCCTAGGTACCCTGATGGCCTCAGTGCTGGCTTGTCCTCCTGATTCTTCAGGGATCCACCTAGTCCCAGGGGTCCCTGCTTTTCACATAAGACCCCAACGGAATAAAGAGTCTGTAGATATTGTAAACTGGAGGCAGCCCCCGAAAAATGCCTATAAATTATGTCCCCAAAGTTGTGCTTGGTGTACACGCCTACAGAGAGTTTGGTACACATGTGCCCTTGTGTACAGTGATGAGAGACAAAATATTGGAATTGGCCCAGTCATTCAGCTTCTGGAGACGCAGAGTAAAGGATGATGTGTGGCCCCTGAGAATGCAGAAGGGGACAGGACTCTGCCTGTCCACTGTGGCGACATCCCATAGTACAAGACCATAGTCCTGGATGGATGCCCAACCTGTCACACTACTCGTGAACACAAACACAGTCACCTCCTGCACTCAAAGCCAAAGGAGTGTGAAGATGACACCATGTCTTGGGGGCCATTATTTCTTCAAAGAATATACGGGTTTTTTTTTTACCGTATGTATTTGTTGTTTCCTATTTAGTTTTTTGGAAAGAGCAAGAAGGGGAATCCTGACCAGGGAGGGCTTCAAGCTGTCATTGCAGAGCCTGACTTGGGACTTGATCTCAAGAACCAAGAGATCGTGACCTGAGCCAAAGTCGACTCGGAAACTCGCCCATTGAGCCACCTTGGTGCCTGTCCTCATTATTTAAATCTTCATTTTACTGAATACGTGTCACCTGTAGGAACCCTTCCAGAACTTTATACTTTACTGCCTAATAGATTAGCGTAAATGGCATATTGACGGTTTCATTTGGGTAGTTTTATAATATGCACGTTAGACCAATATCACCATGGCCAGTCGAGGAAAATGAAAGATTTTCAAGGTATTCGCTCTGGTCCAGACATTTGTCTTCTGGCTTCTGCTCTTGTGTCAAACCTCAGAGGGTCCCCATGCCAGCTAATGAAGATATTTCAAGTGGGGGCTTCACCTAATCTTTGTTCTTTGAGGACTATGCCTCTGTCATAAAAAATATTAGTGCCATTGAATATTTAAGCAATTATTAATCAGTCTCCTGTCATGTAGCCAGACACAACAGGCCGTGTTGTGTGTTTGCACACACATGGAAATCCGAGAGGAGCTAAAGCAGCAGACACCGAGATCGCTGGTTGCAGAGACTGGGGTGAGGGAATGAGCCGTGGGTGATTAGTTGTCCACGTGTCTCTGTGAAGGTAATGTTCTAGGAGTACATAGTGGTCACGGGTGTAAAATCCTGCGAATGTACGTACTGACACTTGAAGTTGTAATTTCAAAGGATCAGAGTAAATTGTTTGGAATTTAGTTTATCTTTTATTTATAAAACACTAATATATAAGGAGAGTAAATACCTCTATAACAACTACAGAAATGACAAAGAACGCAATGACAAGGTCAGGGAATTCATCCTTTGGGGCTGCAGCAGACATGAGCCGCTGTTGAGGAGCTGAGGCTGGTTGCTCAGCTGCAGGAGGTGGTTGCTCCAGCCCTTCCGTGACCCCGCCGGCTGGGGCTGGGGGCTGCTCATGCTCTGAGGCCACCAAAGGGGCAGGTGGCTCTTCCAGCTCCTGACTGTCAGCCAGAGCTGGGAGTACCTCCTGTCCTGGTGGGGACGCTGCAGTGAGGGTCTCCGATTCTCGCACGCGCTGAGCTCCAGGAGAACTGGTGGCTTCAGGCAGCCTGGGCTGCGAGGCTGCAGTGGGCACCACAGAGATAGCGGGGGCTCGCTCCTGAGGGTCGTCTGAACGTGGCTCTGGAGCTGGTGCCATGGCTTCAAGAATAGAAAGTGTCATCACCGTGATTGCCATTCCATGGCAGGAAACCTCTCCCGCAGACATTGTCATCTGAGTCAAAGAACCCACCAGGAGGAAATCTCCCAGACGGCAGGCTAATGGAGCAGTGATCTGAGACTAGTCCCTACGCCTGGCCCACCTGCAGTCTCAGGAAACGTGTTCTCTGTGGCATACCCCGTCCCCTCCACATGCCCACATCTCCCACCCAGAGTCCTCCTCGCCCAGAGACTCTGGCTCATTGGGCTCACGGTGTTTCCGCCATGAGTAGAGAAGGCGGGCGCGGCGCTGCAGCTCGGAGCCCGGCATGTGGACCCCTACGTATGCCTGCAGCAATTTCAAGCTGGTGAAATCTGGAGGCTGGAAAAAGTCCTCGGGGTAGTGATCCAGCCAGGTGCCCAGGATGGAGGAGATGGCCCTGGGGATACAAAAGTAGCCAGAACAATCACCATGGGGTGTTCCCCCCACTGATGTCTCAGGACAGGCCTGTGGGACCTGGCCTCTATGCCTCCTGGTCCTGGATGTCCAGAGGGTGGTTCTATACGTTGTCCACCTGTGAGTTGGCAGTCCCGCCTACGAGAGACCTGGTCACTGAAGAGGGACCGTCAAGATTCTGTTTGACGGGAACCCCTTCACCAATGATGTGGTCGTCTCTGTCCTTCTTGGGGAAGCCAGCCAGACTCCTCGGTGTCTCCCCCTGCCTACCTCCCACCGGAATTCAAGTCCGCGCGTGAGTGGAGGGGTGGTGTCGGGGTGAGTGAGTGCCTTCACTGCATACCCTAGCGCTCCATGAAAATCTGCGCAAATACGGGACAACGGACTCTGTCTCTTACCTGGGCTTGCTGGGACCCTCCTGATGCCTTCCACGTGACGACCTGTGCCTCTGTGCTGCCTCATGCACTCAGTGCACATGTGGGTGTCCTCCCGCTGACACCGTTCTCCCATCGTGTGGGTGATATGTGCTCCTTGAGCCCTCACTGTGTCTCCTGTACCCTTGCTAAGCACGCACTGTGGATGTTCCCCAAGGTGGTGAGCGTGATGCTCCCCAAAACCGTTATTCTGGGTCCCCTGATGGGGGTCTAGGCAAGGCTGTGAGTGGGAGGGGACGGGGTTGGACTCTCTAAGGGGCTGACGCGGTCCTCTGGCGCTCTCTGGGGCCTCCCTGTGCCCACAGCCCATCCTCTACCAGACAGGACAGGACCCCTTTCCTTGCTTCCAAGAGAAAGCCCTCAGAACTTTGCCCTCTCACAGGACTCTCAGACGTGTGGGATGCTGGGTCCTGCAGCCCCTCCCACGCACAGTCTCAGCACTGCCCTCTTGGAGAAGGAAGGCCCTCCAGCCTGAGCTCAGCCTACTCACAGTTTCTCCTGCTCCCGGGGTCCACCATCGTCCTCAGCCTCCGAATGGAAGCCTCCGTATCTGGAGGAGGCCAGAAGGACATCATATGAGCTGTCCTGTGGATGCTACGTCTTGTCCTATCCAGAGTCACTGACTGCTGACTAGAATGAAGCTCTGGAGGGGAGGGTCCTGTCCGCTCTGCTCCTTGGATCCCAGTGAGCTCCTACAGAAGTGCCTGCACCTAGTGGGGCTTCCTGCGTGTTTGAAGAATGATAGGGCCCCAGTCAGCTCCGTCACACATATTGGTGTGGGTCTGGGCGTCTTGCTCATCCTGGCATCCTTGACAGGTTTGAGCCAGGACTCAGATACACAGATAGAGCCTCCAATCTCCTTTTCCAATGGGAAAACAGCCCAACTCAACACCTGGCGACAGTGAGGGATGAGGCAGAAACTTGATCATGCGGAAGAGGACAAAGATGACCCAGCAGAGACACAGCCCTGCCAGCAGACCTTTCCACAGGCCAGGGTGACTTTCCCTGTAGTGCCCCCACTGAGGACCTGGAGTTATTCTATCCCGATCAGAGAAACAAAGGGAGACTCCAGGACGTTTGGTGACTTTCCTAAGACTCAAGCTTTAAGGGGTGTATCACACTGGGCTGTGAAGGGCAGGGTGCTCACCTCATAAACAACACTTCCAAGACCTTTTGGGTGGTAGTAAAGGTTGTGTACGTGCCCAAGAAGGTGGAGACATATGTGGGGTCTCTCCCCAGGAAGGCGGGCACCAGGTGTTCCACTCGCCGCTTCAGCAGGCCTGCATCGATGGTCCACCGCACACAGTTCTCATTATCATCCCCCGGTGTGACCTTTGTACCCTGAGGTAGAACACAGGAAGGACATAGAATCAGACACAGCACTATGGCCAACAGGAGGGTTGGAGTCCAGAATGCAGACCAAACCCCCAGACCCCAGTGACTTGTCGCAAGCCTGAGACGTGGGTGCCCAGAGTAGGAAAAGGATCTTGGCATTCACACGAGAATTTGAGGTGGGAAATGACTGAACACATTAGGATCTCAGGTCAGATTGTTAGATGAGTATGGACAGCAGCTCCCTGCATTAACAGCAGTGTCCCTGTGATTTCTAACAGCACAGTGCATTCTGGGGATCCGAAGAGAGGGACAGTAGCTGGCAGACGTTGGATCAGGATAATAGGACATGTAGGATGTTCAGTGCAGCACTGTGACATGGCAAGAGAAGGGAATCCTGTCACAGTCCCACATTTCTGAAGGGCTGAATGGGTGAGGTGAGTGGTCTCATTTCCAGAATGTTGTCTAGGTGGTAAGGCCCTTGCTCCTGACTGGAGGGGCCCCAGGGGCGTGTTGCTTGGCCACCAAAGTGCAGAGCATTAGACATAATGCACTGAGCCCCATGTCCTTTGAGTAAAAATCTCCCTGCTCTCACGAACGTGTGTCAGACGTGGAGAAGGTGTGGAAGGATGGTCGGGCGAACCGGGACACCTGGGAACGTTCGTCGGGGAAACGTGTACAACAATGCCAATATATTCTAGACAGAATGGGACGTGAAATGGTCTCACGCATCTTTTCTGATCTTCTTCCAATTAAGTGGAGAGTGACGTTGTGTCTGGCCGTTGCAGGGGCTGGGCCCTGAGGGCATGTTTGGGGAGCAGATGGGGTTCCAGGTTCATCTGGGACCAGGAGTCTCCGAGAGCTACCAGGGGAGCAGCAGTGTGTTTTCTGGGCCCTGGGTGTTGGGTTTCCCTGGTACCTGCACTCACCCTGAGCCAGCGCGGCTTCCTACTGATGGCATGGGGCTTCCTCCTTTCCTTCGGGGAAGTAGAGCAGGGGCTCTCATTCAGCTTCTCCTCCATCTGTGGCATGTGGCTCTGTAAAGACAGTGCCCAGCAGGCAGGCAGCCAGGCAGGCAGGCAGGCAGGCGGGCAGGAGTCCTCAAAGCCGTGTCTGCTTGCTTTCGCTTGTCCTCAGACCCATATGAATTCATTCCAGGTACGACACCACAGTGTGCACTCACCTCCCCCACGGAGGAGAAGCAAGGTGGCTTGAGGGCCTTGGATTCAACCTGTTACAGGTTAGAGGCACCTCAGAGATCCCTTTTCCCTCCTTCCCAGCATGACACGTGCATGGCCATGATGGGTCCACCAGGTGGTCCACTGCCATCGAACCTGCTCCGGTCCCGGGGAGGACCGGCCCCCATGTCCCCCTTTCCCCGAAACTGAACATGAGGGGATGGGGGTGCCCAGGGAAGGCTCCGAGCTGTGATCTGACCTGACCTGGCCTGCTCTAGGCTGCTCTGTGTTACCTTATGTGACGTCCTGGAAAACATCGTGAGGCATCGCCAGCGTGGGTTAAGGAAACCTCTGCAACCTCTGAGTAATCCTGCGCACTGGGGTTTCTGGCATCCAGAGCCCCGGTACCTGGGAAAACAACAAGAGAACATCCTAAAGTCTCTGGGTCTGTAGGCAAGTGAGCCAGGTATGGGACCTTCCTAGAACATGGATGCCAGGTTACAGGAGTTCCAAGCTTTCCTGGGGCCTATTGTGAGCAAAGTGATGTCACTGCCTAGGATCCACCTCCTGAGTCCCCCTCTGGGATAACACCTTTGCAAATAGTCCTCTCTTTGCTGACTGCTCACCCCCATTCTCCATGAAATGTCACATCGGTACACAGTTCCACCAATGCACCCCTCTCCGCAGTCCCCTGGGAAGGTCTGGGGCAGCCAGGGTCCCAGCTGTGAGACCTATCTGGGTTGAGACAGAACTCTTCTTTCTTACCTCTTTCTGGTCCCAGATTCGCGACTGTGCTTCTCAGGGATGGTCCGTGTCTTTTCCGCCCAATGGAGATCATTCTAGCATGTCCTCAGGATGTCCTCAGGCATATGTGGGATGATACCTGTGAAATTGGAGCAGCGGTGTCACCTGTTGGAAGTTTATCCAACCACATTGACTTCAACTTCTCACCTCCTCTGATTCTGCTGCTCCTCTGATCCCAGCCCACAGTCCTTCCAGGTGTGCGTACGTGCGTGAGTGTGTGTGTGTATGTGTGTTTACCAGTGCTTGTTTTCTGGGGTCCCAGAAGGTCACATCCCCACCTAGGGAAGGATGGCCAAACATTTCCTAGGAGCTTAGGTTCTCTACTTTCTAAAGCAATCCCTACAGAAGGGATTGGAGTCGGGGCCTAGTAGGACAGAACTCTCATTTACGTAGACTTTGTCAGTAGTGTGCCACGAGCCATTCCCTGCCTTTCCACTGGGTACATACGATGGGGACAGGGTGGCACTCAGTGGGTTGCCCTGGCCTGGGGGTCCTCCTCAGGGAAGAACGTGCCGGGATGTCTTCTGTGACGCTCCTCTTCAGCCTCACCCCCACACCACCTCCGTGTCTTCACCCAGTGACAGTAACACATCCTTTTCCAGACCCCCTCCGAAATCCTGGGTCGAATCCAGGACCCCATTGTGAGGACATGAAGTTGGGGTCATGCCCAACTTGGCTTCTGACTTTCTACCAGTCTGTGATTCTGGGCAAGGCACTGACCCTGGCAGGGTCTCCACTTTCTCCTCCCCTCAGTGGCTCCCTGGGATGCCCACATCCTGTCAACACATCCTTGTGGGATTTCCTTCCTGGAGTGTGGTATGGACGTAGTGTTTGATTTCTGTTGCAAAGAAGATGGCACCGTGACCCCAGACCAAACAAGTTTAGGTGATAAAATGTGCATGGCACGGCCACGTGCTCACTGTCACTCTCTGTGTTGTCTCTCAGCTCCTGACAGTGGGGACCAACCCCCGTGTTGAGTCGTGACATGGACAGGTACACACAGCCTAGCCCTGAGAGACAACGACAGACAGGGAAGAACTAAGGCACTCGATGTGGACTGAATCCTGCCACCACCCTGAAGTGGGCTCAGGGGTTGAGTGAAGCAGGTTCTGTCTGAGTGATGACAGCAGCCCCAAGCTCCTGAGAGGCTCTGGCAGGAGCGCTCAGCTGAGCCCTGCTGAACTCCTGGTCCCCTGGGCCTGTGAGGTGGGAAGTTGATGGGGAAGCCAGTAAGGGTGGGGGAATATTGTCCCACGGCGCTAGAGCAGAGTAGGGACAACGTCCTCCTGCCCCAGGCCCTGGCCCTCCTCACCCTCCCTCTCTGCTGTCCTCCGCAGCTCTTTCCGGTCTCCCCGGTCTCCTTTCACACGTCCCCTCTGAAACAACGACCCCTGCCTCCGAGTGTCCGCCGCACTGTGCCTTCTGCCGGGCTACATACCCTCGACTTGTGCAGGGCTGACTCGTTCTTGCACTGCGGCAGGAAATATTAACGTTTCCTCAGCACAGCCTTGTCAGACCCTCCCCTGGGGGAGCTCAGGACCCAGTTGTCGCACCTTGAAGTTTTCTATGGAGTCCTTGCTCATGTCATTCCCATTTTTGTTTCGTGTTCTTTCCATCTTCCTGGCTAGACCTTGAACTCCTAGAGGGAAGACGTGGCTGCCTTACCAGCACTGGCACTATGTGAATGCTCAGATGCTCATTCCCGGGGGCTGACTGAGGACGTAAAGGGATCCCACCCACCAATTAGCAGCTCAGTCATCGTAGCCTAATTTACCTGGGTCATTTTCCAATACTTATTTTATCGTATATCTGTTGAGTCCACTCTAGTCGTAATTTGGGGCGTGAAATCACACTCCAAGATCAAGAGTCTCATGCCCCACTGACTGAAACAGCCAATTTTCATGGAACTAGACTGATCTCTAAGTTATCTTGCGGGTTAACATTTCGTACGTGTATGAGCTTATGCTGAATTACCAGAGAACGCGCCACATTTCTAAAAGCATGTCCCCATAGATTTCCTCACATGACAGAGCTGGGTGTGTGTTTAGATTGGAGACTAAAGTCCTTCATGTGGTCACTGAGGACCCCAGAGTTCCTCCATTTTACCCTTCTCCCTCCCAAGGATATCAGGTACTTGCACAACCAGCAGCACAAGGGGCGATAAAGGGGAAAGAGAACAAGGAAATGCACCTGGGAGCATGTTATCAGCCTGGTCTAGAGTGCCTAAAATATCCACCTTTTCACTGATTCCTTGTTTTAAAGGCACGGATTTTTAAGTAGTGATCTGTGAGAACCTATGTCGCACAAATCGTAGAAAATGCATCCCTACAAATGCACCACAAAACACACGAAGGTAATTCCTGAACTGAAGGAAAATATTCTTCCTCCGGGACACACTGTATGAAGGAAGTAAGAAGAGTAAACATCTATGTGTGTGTTTGTGTGTGATGTCTACATATTAATGAATGTGACGTTGTATCGCTATCTCTGAATATCTTTAAGAAGTGAAGATCATTGACTTTTAAATACAAGAATTAGGAAAACAATAAGTAAAAAATCGTAATTAGTGAGTTTACAGACATATAGTAGTAAGATATATGAGAGTCTCGGGGCGCCAGGGTGGCTCTGTGGGTTGAGCGTCCGCCTTCGTCTCAGAACATGATCTCACGGTTCGTGGGTTCGAGCCCCGCATCGGGCTCTGTGCTGACAGGCTGTTTCCGATTCTGTGTCTCCCTCTCTCTCTGCCCCTCCCCCACTCACGCTTTATCTCCCTCTGTCTCAAAAATAAATAACCATTCAAAAACATTTAAAGAAATTCCATTAAGATCTAGGCCAGTAGAAAGTAAACGACTGGTGGTTGAGAAGTCAATGAAGTGCCTCTTAAGATGGATTGTTTTCAAGTACAAAAACTCATAAACCACATGACCGCAAGTATAGTGTAAATATTGAAACTGCAGCCCAGTTAGCCAGTTAAATGGAAAGAATTCCATATATATGTGTTCAGTTACACTTTGCCATCCATAGCAGGGTCTGGTACACCTTGCACGTTCAGTAGACGCTTGCTGAAAAATTGCAAGGGTGATGGCCTGTCTCTCTCACCAAAAGAAAGAAACGCTGAAAAGCGATGAAAAGCAAGAAAAGGAAAATGGCACGGAGGAGTTGGGGTCTGAGGCACACTGTGAAGAAAACACGGGGGTTGGGAGGTAGTGGAGGTGGACAGGCGGTTCCACAGAGTTGAAGGACGTGCCACAGTCAGCGGTGGCAGGGTGGACTTGAGGGTGGGACCGCTGGTGGTGCGGTCCAGGTAGGGCCATGGGAAGGGCATGCAGAGCTGAAAAGCACCGGCCTTTCAAGGAGAAGGGAGGTGGAAGGAGTCTCGTGTGCCCAGCGTGTCTCCCTGTCCCTTAGGGCTGCCCTTGCGGTCACGGGTGACGAGCGAGGAGGGTGCACGGCTGTAGATGGCCACGGTTGGCGGGAATGGGAGGCAGAGTGAAGAAGAAACACAGAGGCCTAGGATGCAAGAGGGATCACTGGGTTCACGTGCAGCCACGTCCCTGGGAAACCAGCAATGCAAAAGGTTCCTGGGTCTCTTGAGGGGTGACAGGGAGGTGTCCACCTTGGGAGGAGACACCTGCCAGTCCCTGTCCCACTGGCCTGGTCTCTGGAGCCCTCTGCCTGGCTCGCGGCTGTCAGGCTGGCGGGCATTCGGTCAGAGCATCTGGTGGGCACAGGGAGGTGCGGTGGTGCAGACCCTGGTGCCCAGGAGCTGTGCCCCCTGCGAGGGGTGGGGGTGGGGGTGGGGGTGGAGGGATGGGGCAGCTTGGATCCTGGGCCCAAGCAGGTGTGCGGGAGCGCTCGCACGAGTGCGCGCATGCGCGTGGGCCAGGGCCGGAGCCCGGTGAGGGACACAGCTGAGGCTGCAGCTGTGCCGTGAGTTGGCTCCCAGCCCGCCTGCCGCCCCAAGCCCCCAAGTGTCTGGGCCAGCCAGGGACTGAAGCCCACCTCAGCCCCCGCCCGGGGACATGCTGCTGCCTGGCGCCTGCGACCCTGTAGCCATGGCTTTGGCGGCAGGGGTAGCGGCAGTGCTCGCGGGAGCGCTGGTGGGAGCGCAGGCGGGGCCCCGCGTGGAGAAGACTGGGAGCCATGAGCCTCCAGCCTCGGAGGGTGGCGGCCCTGCTGCTCCTGCTGCTCCTGGAGCCAGAGGCCAGGGCGCGGGACGCGCTTCCCGGGCGCCTGGGTCTCTGGCAGCGCTGGTGGAGTGCCAGCACTGGCTGGGGCAGAGCGAGATGCGATGCCCCCCCCCCCCCCCCGACGCCCTTGCAAGACCATCTGGGAGAAGCCTAAAGGTGGAGCAGCTGAGACCCACAGCCTCCCTCCAGGACCTGCCTCAGTCGCGGTGCTGCCACGGTAGGGACCCTAGCGACAAGGTCGCAGGTCGCTTTCCCCTCTGCCCCTCTCTGTCTTTCCCTCCCATGAGAACCCTCCCCCGCCTTGGGGCTCCGGGCTTCTTCTTGGGCTCCATTGTGGCTGAGGTCTGGAGGCCTCAGGAGTGGGCTTTCTGGGTTGGACCCCGGTTCCCTGGAGGAGGAGGGCCCCAGATCGAGTAGGGGGTTAGGCTCAGGCGGTGGGGAGTGGCTCAGGTCGAGAGGGGGGGCGCCCTGAGTGCCCATGGATGTCTGACTGGGTTGGTGGTTGGCGGGTGGAGGTGGGAACGAACGAAGGGACGAAGGAACGGAGGAAGGAAGGAAGGAAAGCGTGGTCCGGCGGCTGTGGGAAAGTGTCAAGGCAGGGCCAGGAAAGTGGCAGCCATGAGCAGGAGGAATCATTGCTGCCTGTGAAAATGAAGTACAAGGGACCTGAGACTCCAGAGAAACATTCCAGGGAGAGTCAGGGTGGTGGGCCTGAGTTGCTGGAGGCCAGCAGGGGACGGTGTTGAAGGGATTGAGAGTGGAAGCAGCAGGTGAACACAGGCCTCCTCCCTCCGCCCTCCGCACCTGCTCTCCTGCCCTGCCCAGCCCGCTGCGCCGCGCCCCGCCCCTGGTGGCAGAGTTGGACCCTCTGATGGGGAGCGGGAGATCTCACCCCGCTTGTGGCGAAAGGGGGTCCTCTCTCGTGGGAGTCAATGGGACTAGGGGGTAGGAGTCTGGATGAGGGCAAGTGCAACTCCCTGTTGAGCTCTTCATCTCTGAAGGCAATGTGCATTCCATCAATGAAGTGGGAGCCCGGGAGCCAGGAATCAGTGGCGCTTGTGTGTTTTCGAGGGTGGTCCAGACTCTTTCCTAATGGGAGATGTGTGCTGAAGAGAACTGGGTGTTGTGGATGGAGTCCAAAGTCATCTCTTTGGGACACGTTGGGTGGGAACGTCTTCTTCGCACTCTGGCGACGAAGGTGGATGGAAAAGCTCCTTGTCCAAGGCAGACTGGTGGGTTTTGTTCTTCCTCTCCGTGGGGCGTGGTGCTTCCCGTTTCCGTGGAGCACCTCCTGTCTTGCATTCGTTCCGTGTTTCAAGAGTTTCAGTCCTTGGCAATCGCGTCTCCTCAGGGACTCACCAGGCAGCACGAGGGAGAAGTGACTCGGAGCCCACCGGGTCCCTAGAAACCAGTGCGTGTGTACTGGAGCAGGCAGTGCTCCTCTCTCAGCCTCCTTGGGAAATGAGGTCTTGAGCAAACGGTCTTTCATTGCATGGGTTGTACCTCTCCCCGGTTGTTGGGGGGAGTGTGTATGCGTGAGTGTGGTGCTGTGGCCCGTGTGGAGTCCGGACCGCGTCAGGGGCCCAGTTCTTGGCAAGGAATGCGTTTTGTTGCATGGGAATATCTCATTGCACGAGAGAGTTCCAATCCTGTCTCAAAGGCTGAAAACATCCTGAAGGCAGCACTGTGACCTCACTGAAAGCAAAGGCCTAAGAGCAGAGGCTTTCCCACACTTCCATATGGAGCTGACTGGTGCTTTATGTTTTCAGGAAGATGGTGTGGTGTAGGCCACTTGGAGCAGCTCAGGCTCCTAAGCGTGTGTTTGGTCCCCGAGGGGTGAGTTGTGTCTCTCCGGAATGAAGGAGATTATGGGGACCTTGAGTATCGTTACCTTCATGATTACCGTGATGATTCTGCCTAAGTCATCGCATGGATATTGATCCATGAGCTCGCCATGTGAGAGGTTTCCTTGGTAAAATAGTCGCCGTGCGTGGCCTCGAAACTTGGTTGTGGTCCGAACACCTTTGATGCTTTGCAAGTCCCGAAGCGGCTCCACGGGTGTGCAGTCCCTGTTGCCATATAGGTGAGGAGGCAGAGTCTGTTGACCTGAAGCCCGTGCAAGTATCCAGGGAGATGTGCGAGGGCCTCTCCCTGAGGCACTGGGTTCCTAGCCGGCTCCACCCAGAATCAGGCAGGGAGGTTTTGTTGATGCCAGCGGGAAGTCCTGAGGAGGGAGGACTTGATTACCACGATTACTATATTCTGCCTAATCCATGGCATGGAATTTGATAAGGAGCTCGATAACCGGAACGTTTTCGTCACCAAAGCTCACTACAACAAGGAGTAAAACAATCACTCTTGTGCAATGGACAATGCACCTTACCTTTATTGTACTATTTTAGAGGTATGTACATACGTTTAGAGTAATGAAAGTGTCCACTTACATCTAAGGAGTTTTTTGTGACATCATGGTACTTCAAGAAACCATAAAAGTAATGGAAAATCTAAGTTACCTAGTAATCTCAGCACTGTGTTCTTTTGGATACGAAATCCTAAGAACACATCATGCAAAAACTGTCAAGTCCTGATAATTCCTTATTATTCTAGTAGGTCTAGTGAATGGAATGGACTGAACTAAGGTCTCTGAAAAAGAGGAAACTAGAATTTGAGATATTGAGTCACCTTTACTCTCCCTTTCCCTGTTGACATGGTCTTTTTTTAGACCGGTGATGTCTTTTGACCTTTACCCTATTTCCCTCCTTCCTCCCACCCCCCACCTTTGCAATCATCTTTATGTATTGATGGACTTGTTTCCTTCTGTTATGAGGATTTTTGTTTTTTGTTTTCTTAGTTTTTGTTTCGGATTTCCTATATATGTGCGAGCATTTATATGTGTGTTTTTCTGTGTGAGTTCTTTCACTAGGCATAATGCCCCCCAGGCTATTATAAACACTGTGGCATGATAACAGGTGTGAAGTCATTTTTGGGAGTTAGTGATTTCGTGTGTTCCGAGTTGTACCTAGGGGGGTAATTGAGGGAAGTTGCTGGATGATATGGATGTTCTCCTCTGAATTGTGTAGGAAACTTTAGATTGTTTGCGACTGCCTCTGCGCCAAGTTCCAATGCCACCAAGAGGGCACAATGATTCGCTTTCTTCCATATTGTACCCGACGCTTGTGTTTTCTTGTCTTTTTGATAAGACCGTTCAGACAGGTTTCAGGTGATATCTCTTTGGCTTTGGACTTTCATTTCCCGAATGTGGAGTGACTTGGAACTTCTCTTCATGTATGTGGTGGCCATCTGTATGTCTTCATTGGAAGAATGCCTCTTCAGGACTCTGCCAGGTCCGTCATTGCTCTTTGCTTTTGCATTGTTGCGCTGTAGGAGATCTTGATTTCTTTTGTGTTTTAACCCTTGACCATGTACGTAGTTTGCAAGTATTTTCGCCCATTCACTATGTTGCCTTCCCATTCTGAAAAGATACTGTTGCTGTGCAGAACTTGTTTTTTTAGTTTCATGTAGTCCCACTTGTTTAGTTTTCCTTTGTGGCTTTGGCTTCTGGTGTCAAATCCCAAAACTCAAGTCAAGACTGAGATCCAAACATTCTCGTGGGTTTGGCATTTGGCTTTGTCCAGCAAAGCCAAGGACAGCAGAAAGGATTGCTTCAGACTCCACACAAGTCAAGAGGCGAGAGGGGTTTAAGGGATGTCTCCGCGAGCTGCTCTCAGGATCCCGCATTCATTAAGCCTACAAACGATGTACAACACATCAGCGGGCCACATGCTAGAAAGAACGTATTGAAGACATGGTGCGAACCACATAGAGACAGGATAAAATATTCCATGTGACAGCACGATCCAAGAACTTGGTGAGCCCGTGCAGAACCCAACCCCTAGATACACACGCACTAGATCAGCCAAGTCTCGCCTGCCCCCCAGATACACACCAACTAGGTAAGTGAGCTGCTGCTGGCTGTTTGCAGGAAGGCCAGAGAGCAGTGATCTGCTCTGCAAAGCTTTCCCTATAACCTCCCAACTCAGGACATCGTTGTGCGATTTCCCACACCTCCTGCCCAAGGTCTTATCCAGGACTTTCTGGTTTCAGGGCTCAAGTCTGTAATACATTTTAACTTCGTTTTTGTGTGTAATGCTAAATAGGTGTCAGGTTGTTTTTCCGCGCCTGTCGTTTTTCTGTGCCCAGTGATTCTGACACCACCTGTTGTGGAGACTGCCTTTGCCTCAGGTTATACTCTTGGTTCTTTTGTTGTGAATTAATTGGTTACATATGTGTGGGTTTCTTCCTGGGCCTTCAATTCTGGTCCAGTATCCTGTGTGTCTGCTTTTACCCCAATAGTGTACTGCTTGGGTTATTGTTGCTTTGATCTAGTTTCAAATCAGAAAGCATGGTGCTTCCAGCTGTTTTCTTCCTTCTCACAATGACTTTGGTATTCAGAGCCTTTTGTGGTTCTGTCCACCTTGAAGGATTATTCTATTTTTGGGAACGTGCTTAAGCTTTGATAGGGATTGCACCTAGGGAATGTGTAGATGGCTTTAAGTAGGGTGGACATTTTGATAATCTTATTTCTTGGGATCCAGGAGCATAGAATGTCTTTCTGCTTATTTCTGTCTTTTCAAATTCTTTCTCCACTGATTTCTTTTTTTCAGGAAAAAGGTCTTTTTCCTTCATGGTTAAAGTCATTGTTTTCTTTTTTAAGTTTTCTATCTTTTTCTTGACAGAGAGAGATACATGGAAACACACACGTACACACACACACACACACACACACACAAACAGAGAGAGAGAGACAGATAAAGAGAGAGAGACAGAGAGAGCGCATATGAGTGGGGATGAACTGAGAGAAAGGAGACACAGAATCTAAAGTAGGCTCCAGACTCTGAGTGGTCAGCACAGAGCCCCACACAGGGCTCAAAACAACATCATGAGATCACGACCTTAGCTAAAGTCAGATGCTTCACTGACTGTGCCACCCAGGTGTTTGTAGGCTAAATTTACTCTTAAGTTTTTTCTTCTCTTGCAGTGATTTTAAATTATTTTCTTAATTTCCCTCTCCGATACTTTATTATTCATGTATAGAATTGAAGGATGTTATGTACAACGACATAGATATCTTAACATGACTGAATTCATTTATTAGGTCTACCAGTAAGGTTGTGGAGTTTCTGCAGTCTCTCTAGAGCATATCATGCACTCCCAATAAGTGAAAAAGTACCTGGGAACATAGGATGATGTGATCGAATTTAGATGAGAGTAAGAAGATATATGGAGTGAGAGTATGCAAGTTTTCTGAAATGTTTTGTGGTTGATATAATCCAACAAGTCCATAAACAAGGTTTGTTTGGATATATGTTTCCTTTACACCAACAAGTCCATAAACAAGGTTTGTTTGTATATATGTTTTCTTTAAACCAGAACCAGAGAGCTGTGACATTGACATATGCTTCCCAACACATTCCCACAGTGCGCCCTGTGCATTTGGGAGGTAGCCCCTTGTCTCTCTTTTCTGTCCTGGAACCCAGTGCCTGACTCCACCACTCAGTGATTTCATCTCAGAATACTGCATTTGGGAAGAGGCCTATGTTTTTCATAGACTTCCTGAAAGGCACCTCAAAAACATTGGATTTTACAGAGTTGTGTGTGATCTGTCTGGAATCGTCTGAGGATGTGTCGGTTGGAATGGCACTTTCTTTGCTGGGAGATCAGGGAGCCCTGCAGTATTCCTGTGTGCCTTGTGGTCGGTCACCAGAGGGTGCTGTGTGGCTGCTCATGACAGGGACACTGCTCCCCAAAGATGGGGCTGGCAAGTGCAGGGCGTCACTGCTGGAGGAGCCTGAAGGGTGGAGGGGCTTGACTCGCTATCAGAAGCCTGACTGAGTCTCCATCCTGCAGTCTCCTTGAGCTCCTGATGTGCTGTGTAAAGGACTCTCTGGCTTGCCGAGGTCCAAGTGGTTCTTGCTGTTGCCACTCAGTCGTCAGGATGAACACATTCAGGTCCTGGTCTTCAACTCATTGACCTGACCTGCACTTAAGGTGCTTTCCTGAGAGTAAGCGACCCAGCCTGCGAGGAGAGCCAGCAACAGACAGCAGTGGCCCAGCCTGTATCCTCCACTGGCCTGAAAGCAGGGACTGGCTGCTCTACTGAGAAGCAGAGCTATGGAACAGGAGGTGCACAGGCAGTTGGGGTTTGTCATGGGATGGGGCCTGGATGGGTGTGTTCCAGGACATGGGGCAGGGATGCTGTGCAGGAGGTCAGAATGAGGGAGTGTGGTTTCTTTCCTTCCCCATGGGTCACTCCTAGGTACCCTGATGGCCTCAGTGCTGGCTTGTCCTCCTGATTCTTCAGGGATCCACTCAGTCCCAGGGGTCCCTGCTTTTCACATAAAGACCCCAACGGAATCAAGGGTCTGTAGACATTGGAACCTGGAGGCAGCGCCCGAAAAATGCATATAAATTATGTCCCCAAAGTTGTGCTAGGCGTACACGCCTACAGAAAGGGAGAGTTTCGGTACACATGTACCTTTCTGTACAATGATGAGAGTCAAAATATTGGAATCGGCCCAGTCATTCAGCTTCTGGAGACGCAGAGTAAAGGATGATGTGTGGCCCCTGAGAATGTAGAAGGGGACAGGACTGTGCCTGTCCACTGTGGGGACATCCCATAATACAAGACCATAGTCCTGGAGGGATGCCCAACCTGTCACACCACTCATGAACACAAACACAGACACCTGCTGCACTCAAAGCCAAAGGACTGTGAAGATGACACCGTGTGTTCTGGGCCAATATTTCTTGAAAGAATATACATTTTTTTTCTGCGTATGTACGCGTTGTTTCCTATTTATTTATTTATTTATTTGGAGAGCGCGAGAAGACTCCTGACCAGGGCTTCAAGCTGTCATTGTAGAGCCTGACTTGGGACTTGATCTCCAGTACCGTGAGATCATGACCCGAGCCAAAGTCGACGCGGAAACTTGCCCATTGAGCCACCTTGGTGCCTGTCCTCATTATTAAATCTTCATTTTACTGAATACATGTCACCTGTAGGAAACCTTTCAGAACTTTATACCTTATTGCCTAATAGATTAGCATAAATGGCATATTGACGGATTCATTTGGGTGTTTTTATAATATGCACGTTAGACCAATATCACCATGTCGGTCCAGGAAAATGAAAGATTTTCAAGGTATTCGCTCTAGTCCAGACATTTGTCTTCTGGCTTCTGCTCTTGTGTCAAACCTCAGAGGGTCCCCATGCCAGCTAATGAAGATATTTCAAGTGGGGGCTTCACCTAATCTTTGTTCTTTGAGGACTATTCCTCTGTCATAAAAAATATTAGTGCCATTGAATATTTAAGCAATTATTAATCAGTCTCCTGTCATGTAGCCAGACACAACAGGCCATGTTGTGTGTTTGCACACACATGGAAATCCCAGAGGAGCTAAAGCAGCAGAAACGGAGATCGCTGGTTGCAGAGACTGGGGTGAGGGAATGAGCCGTGGGTGATTAGTAGTGCACGTGTCTCTGTGATGGAAATGTTCTAGGAGTACATAGTGGTCACGGGTGTAAAATCCTGCGAATGTACGTACTGACACTTGAAGTTGTAATTTCAAAGGATCAGAGTAAATTGTTTGGAACTTAGTTTATCTTTTATTTATAAAACACTAATATATAAGTACAGTAAATACCTCTATAACAACTACAGAAATGACAAAGAACGCAATGACAAGGTCAGGGAATTCATCCTTTGGGGCTTCAGCGGACATGAGCCGCTGTTGGGGAGCTGAGGCTGGTTGCTCAGCTGCAGCAGGTGGTTGTTCCAGCCCTTCCGTGACCCTGCCGGCTGGGGCTGGGGGCTGCTCATGCTCTGGGGCCACCAAAGGGGCAGGTGGCTCTTCCAGCTCCTGACTGTCAGCCAGAGCTGGGAGTACCTCCTGCCCTGGTGGGGACGCTGCAGTGAGGGTCTCTGATTCTCCTACGCGCTGAGCTCCAGGAGAACTGGTGGCTTCAGGCAGCGTGGGCTGCGAGGCTGCAGTGGGCACCACAGAGATAGCGGGGGCTCGCTCCTGAGGGACGTCTGAACGTGGCTCTGGAGCTGGTGCCATGGCTTCAAGAATAGAAAGTGTCATCACCATGATTGCCATTCCATGGCAGGAAACCTCTCCTGCAGACATTGTCATCTGAGTCAAAGAACCCACCAGGAGGAAATCTCCCAGACGGCAGGCTAATGGAGCAGTGATCTGAGACTAGTCCCTACGCCTGGCCCACCTGCAGTCTCAGGAAACGTGTTCTCTGTGGCATACCTCATCCCCTCCACATGCCCACATCTCCCACCCAGAGTCCTCCTCGCCCAGAGACTCTGGCTCATTGGGCTCACGGTGTTTCCGCCATGAGTAGAGAAGGCGGGCGCGGCGCTGCAGCTCGGAGCCTGGCATGTGGACCCCTACGTATGCCTGCAGCAATTTCAAGCTGGTGAAATCTGGAGGCTGGAAAAATTCCTCGGGGTAGTGATCCAGCCAGGTGCCCAGGATGGAGGAGATGGCCCTGGGGATACAAAAGTAGCCAGAACAATCACCATGGGGTGTTCCCCCCACTGATGTCTCAGGACAGGCCTGTGGGACCTGGCCTCTATGCCTCCTGGTCCTGGACGTCCAGAGGGTGGTTCTGTACGTTGTCCACCTGTGAGTTGGCAGTCCCGCCTACGAGAGACCTGGTCACTGAAGAGGGACCGTCAAGATTCTGTTTGACGGGAACCCCTTCACCAATGATGTGGTCGTCTCTGCCCTTCTTGGGGAAGCCAGCCAGACTCCTCGGTGTCTCCCCCTGCCTACCTCCCACCAGAATTCAAGTCCGTGCGTGAGTGGAGGGGTGGTGTCGGGGTGAGTGAGTGCCTTCACTGCATACCCTAGCGCTCCATGAAAATCTGCGCAAATACGGGACAAGGGGACTCTGTCTCTTACCTGGGCTTGCTGGGACCCTCCTGCTGCCTTCCACGTGACGACCTGTGCCTCTGTGCTGCCTCATGCACTCAGTGCACATGTGGGTGTCCTCCCGCTGACACCGTTCTCCCATCGTGTGGGTGATGTGTGCTCCTTGAGCCCTCACTGTGTCTCCTGTACCCTTGCTAAGCACGCACTGTGGATGTTCCCCAAGGTGGTGAGCGTGATGCTCCCCAAAACCGTTATTCTGGGTCCCCTGATGGGGGTGGAAGCAAGGGTGTGAGTGGGAAGGGATGGGGTTGGACTCTCTAAGGGGCTGACGTGGTCCTCTGGTGCCCTCTGCTGCCTTCTTGTGCCCACAGCTGTACCTCTACCAGACAGGAGAGAAGCCCTCAGAACTTTGCCCTCTTACAGGACTCTCAGACATGTGGGATGGTGGGTCCTGCAGCCCCTCCCACGCACAGTCTCAGCACTGCCCTCTTGGAGAAGGAAGGCCCTCCAGCCTGAGCTCAGCCTACTCACAGTTTCTCCTGCTCCCGGGGTCCGCCATCGTCCTCAGCCTCCGAAAGGAAGCATCCGTATCTGGAGGAGGCCAGAAGGACATCATATGAGCTGTCCTGTGGATGCTACGTCTTGTCCTATCCAGAGTCACTGACTGCTGACTAGAATGGAGCTCTGGAGGGGAGGGTCCTGTCTGCTCTGCGCATTGGATCCCAGTCAGCTCCTACAGAAGTGCCTGCACCTAGTGGGGCTTCCTGCGTGTTTGAAGAATGATAGGGCCCCAGTCAGCTCCATCACACATATTGGTGTGGGTCTGGGCGTCCTGCTCATCCTGGGCATCCTTGATAGGTTTGAGCCAGGACTCAGACACACAGATAGAGCCTCCAATCTCCTTTTCCAATGGGAAAACAGCCCAACTCAACACCTAGCGACAGTGAGGGATGAGGCAGAGAGTTGATCGTGGGCAAGAGGACAAAGATGACCCAGCAGAGAGGCAGCCCTGCCAGCAGAGCTTTCCACAGGCCAGGGTGACTTTCCCTGCAGTGCCCCCACTGAGGACCTGGAGTGTTTCCACCCGGATCAGAGGCACAATGTGAGACGCCAGGACGTTTGGTGACTTTCCTGAGACTCAGAGCTTTCAGGGGCTGAATCACACACTGGGCTGTGAAGGGCAGGGTGCTCACCTCATAAACAGTATTTCCAGGACCTTCTGGGTGGTAGCAAAAGCTCTGTACGTGCTCAAGAATGTGAAGAGGTAGGAGGGGTCTCTACCCAGGAAAGCAGGTACTAGGTGCTCCACTCGCTGTTCTAGTAGCATCCAGCCTCCTTCGATGGTCCACTCGACACAGTTCTCAGTGTCGGGCATGGCTGAGATATTCGTACCCTGAGGTAGAACACAGGAGGGACACAGAGTCAGACACAGCACCATGGACATCAGGAGGCTTGGGGTCCAGAATGCAGACCAAACCCCCAAGCCGTCAATGACTCGTGGCAAGAGTGAGACCTGGGTGCCCAGAGTCCGAAGAAGCATCTTGGAATTCACACGAGAATTTGACGTGGGATACGGCTGAACACGTTAGGATCTCCGATCAGACATCCCCACAGGCGAGGGAATTAAAAGCAAAAATGAACTATTGGGACTCATGATGATAAAAAGCTTCTGCACAACAAAGGAAACAACCAAGAAAACTTAGAGGCAACCAATGGATTGGGAAAAGGTATTTGCAAATGACATATCGGACAAAGGACTAATATCCAAAATGTATAAAGAGCTCACGAAACTCCACACCTGAAAAACAAACAATCCACTGAAGAAGTGGGCAGAAAACATGAATAGACACTTGTCTAAAGAAGACATCCTGATGGCCAACAGGCACATGAAAAGCTGCTCAACGTCGCTCCCATCAGGGAAATAGAAATCAAAACCACACTCAGCTATCACGTCACGCCAGTCAGAGTGGCCAAAATGAACAAATCAGGAGACTATAGATGCTGGAGAGGATGTGGAGAAACGGGACCCCTCTTGCACTGTTGGTGGGAATGCAAACTGCTGCAGCCGCTCTGGAAAACAGTGTGGAGGTTCCAAACAATTAAAAATAGACCTACCCTATGACCCAGCAGTAGCACTACTAGGAATTTACCCAAGGGATACAGGAGTGCTGATGCAGAGGGGCACTTGTACCCCAATGTTTATAGCAGCACTCTCAACAATCGCCAAATTATGGAAAGAGCCTAAATGTCCATCAACTGATAAGTGGATAAAGAAATTGTGGCTTATATACACAATGGAGTACTACGTGGCAATGAGAAAGAATGAAATATGGCCCTTTTGTAGCAATGTGGATGGAACTGGAGAGTTTTATTCTACATGAAATAAGCCATACAGGGAAAGAGAAATGCCATACGTGTCCACCCTTATGTGGATCCTGAGAAACGTAAACGGAACACGTGGGGGAGGGGAAGAAAAAAAAAAAGAGCTTAGAGTGGGAGAGAGCCAAAGCATAGAGACTCCTAAAAACTGAGAACAAACTGAGAGTTGATGGGGGGTGGGAGGGAGGGGAGCGTGGGTGATGGGTACTGAGGAGGGCACGTGTTGGGATGAGCACTGGGTGTTGTATGGAAACCAGTTTGGCAATAAATTTCAAATATTTTTTTTTAAAAAACCATCAAGGAAAAAGAATCTCAGGTCAGATTGTTAGATGAGTATGCACGGCACCTCCCTGCATGAACAGCAGCGTCCCTGTGATTTCTAACAGTACAGTCCATTCTGGGTATCCGAAGAGAGGGACAGTACCTGGCAGAAGTTGGATCAGGATAATAGGACATGTAGGATGTTCAGTGCAGCACTGTGACATGGCAAGAGAAGGGAATGCTGTCACAATCCCCCATTTGTGAAGGGTTGAATGGGTGAGGTGAGTGGTCACATTTCCAGAATGTTGTCTAGGTGGTAAGGCCCTTGCTCCTGACTGGAGGGGCCCCAGGGGCGTGTTGCTTGGCCACCAAAGTGCAGAGCATTAGACATAATGCACTGAGCCCCATGGCCTTTGGGTAAAAATCTCCCTGCTCTCACGAACGTGTGTCAGACGTGGAGAAGGTGTGGAAGGATGGTCGGGCGAACCGGGACACCTGGGAACGTTCGTCGGGGAAACGTGTGCAACAATGCCAATATATTCTAGACAGAATGGGACGTGAAATGGTCTCACGCCTCTTCTCTGATCTTCTTCCAATTAAGTGGAGAGTGACGTTGTGTCTGGCCGTTGCAGGGGCTGGGCCCTGAGGGCATGTTTGGGGAGCAGATGGGGTTCCAGGTTCATCTGGGACCAGGAGTCTCCGAGAGCTACCAGGGGAGCAGCAGTGTGTTTTCTGGGCCCTGGGTGTTGGGTTTCCCTGGTACCTGCACTCACCCTGAGCCAGCGCGGCTTCCTGCTGATGGCATGGGGCTTCCTCCTTTCCTTCGGGGAAGTAGAGCAGGGGCTCTCATTCAGCTTCTCCTCCATCTGTGGCATGTGGCTCTGTAAAGACAGTGCCCAGCAGGCAGGCAGCCAGGCAGGCAGGCAGGCAGGCAGGCAGGAGTCCTCAAAGCCGTGTCTGCTTGCTTTCACTTGTCCTCAGACCCATATGAATTCATTCCAGGTACGACACCACAGTGTGCACTCACCTCCCCCACGGAGGAGAGAAGCAAGGTGGCTTGAGGGCCTTGGATTCAACCTGTTACAGGTTAGAGGCACCTCAGAGATCCCTTTTCCCTCCTTCCCAGCATGACACGTGCATCCACTGCCATCGAACCTGCTCCGGTCCCGGGGAGGACCGGCCCCCATGTCCCCCTTTCCCCGAAACAGAACATGAGGGGATGGGGGTGCCCAGGGAAGGCTCCGAGCTGTGACCTGACCTGATCTGGCCTGCTCTGGGCTGCTCTGTGTTACCTTATGTGACGTCCTGGAAAACATCCTGAGGCATCGCCAGCGTGGGTTAAGGAAACCTCTGCAACCTCTGAGTAATCCTGCGCACTGGGGTTTCTGGCATCCAGAGCCCCGGTACCTGGGAAAACAACAAGAGAACATCCTAAAGTCTCTGGGTCTGTAGGCAAGTGAGCCAGGTATGGGACCTTCCTAGAACATGGGTGCCAGGTTACAGGAGTTCCAAGCTTTCCTGGGGCCTATTGTGAGCAAAGTGATGTCACTGCCTAGGATCCACCTCCTGAGTCCCCCTGTGGGATAACACCTTTGCAAATAGTCCTCTCTTTGCTGACTGCTCACCCCCATTCTCCATGAAATGTCACATCGGTACACAGTTCCACCAATGCACCCCTCTCCACAGTCCCCTGAGAAGGTCTGGGGCAGCCAGGGTCCCAGCTGTGAGACCTATCTGGGTTGAGACAGAACTCTTCTTTCTTACCTCTTTCTGGTCCCAGATTCGCGACTGTGCTTCTCAGGGATGGTCCGTGTCTTTTCCGCCCAATGGAGATCATTCTAGCATGTCCTCAGGATGTCCTCAGGATGTCCTCAGGCATATGTGGGATGATACCTGTGAAATTGGAGCAGCGGTGTCACCTGTTGGAAGTTTATCCAACCACATTGACTTCAACTTCTCACCTCCTCTGATTCTGCTGCTCCTCTGATCCCAGCCCACAGTCCTTCCAGGTGTGCGTACGTGCGTGAGTGTGTGTGTGTATGTGTGTTTACCAGTGCTTGTTTTCTGGGGTCCCAGAAGGTCACATCCCCACCTAGGGAAGGATGGCCAAACATTTCCTAGGAGCTTAGGTTCTCTACTTTCTAAAGCAATCCCTACAGAAGGGATTGGAGTCGGGGCCTAGTAGGACAGAACTCTCATTTACGTAGACTTTGTCAGTAGTGTGCCACGAGCCATTCCCTGCCTTTCCACTGGGTACATACGATGGGGACAGGGTGGCACTCAGTGGGTTGCCCTGGCCTGGGGGTCCTCCTCAGGGAAGAACGTGCCGGGATGTCTTCTGTGACGCTCCTCTTCAGCCTCACCCCCACACCACCTCCGTGTCTTCACCCAGTGACAGTAACACATCCTTTTCCAGACCCCCTCCGAAATCCTGGGTCGAATCCAGGACCCCATTGTGAGGACATGAAGTTGGGGTCATGCCCAACTTGGCTTCTGACTTTCTACCAGTCTGTGATTCTGGGCAAGGCACTGACCCTGGCAGGGTCTCCACTTTCTCCTCCCCTCAGTGGCTCCCTGGGATGCCCACATCCTGTCAACACATCCTTGTGGGATTTCCTTCCTGGAGTGTGGTATGGACGTAGTGTTTGATTTCTGTTGCAAAGAAGATGGCACCGTGACCCCAGACCAAACAAGTTTAGGTGATAAAATGTGCATGGCACGGCCACGTGCTCACTGTCACTCTCTGTGTTGTCTCTCAGCTCCTGACAGTGGGGACCAACCCCCGTGTTGAGTCGTGACATGGACAGGTACACACAGCCTAGCCCTGAGAGACAACGACAGACAGGGAAGAACTAAGGCACTCGATGTGGACTGAATCCTGCCACCACCCTGAAGTGGGCTCAGGGGTTGAGTGAAGCAGGTTCTGTCTGAGTGATGACAGCAGCCCCAAGCTCCTGAGAGGCTCTGGCAGGAGCGCTCAGCTGAGCCCTGCTGAACTCCTGGTCCCCTGGGCCTGTGAGGTGGGAAGTTGATGGGGAAGCCAGTAAGGGTGGGGGAATATTGTCCCACGGCGCTAGAGCAGAGTAGGGACAACGTCCTCCTGCCCCAGGCCCTGGCCCTCCTCACCCTCCCTCTCTGCTGTCCTCCGCAGCTCTTTCCGGTCTCCCCGGTCTCCTTTCACACGTCCCCTCTGAAACAACGACCCCCTGCCTCCGAGTGTCCGCCGCACTGTGCCTTCTGCCGGGCTACATACCCTCGACTTGTGCAGGGCTGACTCGTTCTTGCACTGCGGCAGGAAATATTAACGTTTCCTCAGCACAGCCTTGTCAGACCCTCCCCTGGGGGAGCTCAGGACCCAGTTGTCGCACCTTGAAGTTTTCTATGGAGTCCTTGCTCATGTCATTCCCATTTTTGTTTCGTGTTCTTTCCATCTTCCTGGCTAGACCTTGAACTCCTAGAGGGAAGACGTGGCTGCCTTACCAGCACTGGCACTATGTGAATGCTCAGATGCTCATTCCCGGGGGCTGACTGAGGACGTAAAGGGATCCCACCCACCAATTAGCAGCTCAGTCATCGTAGCCTAATTTACCTGGGTCATTTTCCAATACTTATTTTATCGTATATCTGTTGAGTCCACTCTAGTCGTAATTTGGGGCGTGAAATCACACTCCAAGATCAAGAGTCTCATGCCCCACTGACTGAAACAGCCAATTTTCATGGAACTAGACTGATCTCTAAGTTATCTTGCGGGTTAACATTTCGTACGTGTATGAGCTTATGCTGAATTACCAGAGAACGCGCCACATTTCTAAAAGCATGTCCCCATAGATTTCCTCACATGACAGAGCTGGGTGTGTGTTTAGATTGGAGACTAAAGTCCTTCATGTGGTCACTGAGGACCCCAGAGTTCCTCCATTTTACCCTTCTCCCTCCCAAGGATATCAGGTACTTGCACAACCAGCAGCACAAGGGGCGATAAAGGGGAAAGAGAACAAGGAAATGCACCTGGGAGCATGTTATCAGCCTGGTCTAGAGTGCCTAAAATATCCACCTTTTCACTGATTCCTTGTTTTAAAGGCACGGATTTTTAAGTAGTGATCTGTGAGAACCTATGTCGCACAAATCGTGGAAAATGCATCCCTACAAATGCACCACAAAACACACGAAGGTAATTCCTGAACTGAAGGAAAATATTCTTCCTCCGGGACACACTGTATGAAGGAAGTAAGAAGAGTAAACATCTATGTGTGTGTTTGTGTGTGATGTCTACATATTAATGAATGTGACGTTGTATCGCTATCTCTGAATATCTTTAAGAAGTGAAGGATCATTGACTTTTAAATACAAGAATTAGGAAAACAATAAGTAAAAAATCGTAATTAGTGAGCTTACAGACATATAGTAGTAAGATATATGAGAGTCTCGGGGCGCCAGGGTGGCTCCGTGGGTTGAGCGTCCGCCTTCGTCTCAGAACATGATCTCACGGTTCGTGGGTTCGAGCCCCGCATCGGGCTCTGTGCTGACAGGCTGTTTCCGATTCTGTGTCTCCCTCTCTCTCTGCCCCTCCCCCACTCACGCTTTATCTCCCTCTGTCTCAAAAATAAATAACCATTCAAAAACATTTAAAGAAATTCCATTAAGATCTAGGCCAGTAGAAAGTAAACGACTGGTGGTTGAGAAGTCAATGAAGTGCCTCTTAAGATGGATTGTTTTCAAGTACGAAAACTCATAAACCACATGACCGCAAGTATAGTGTAAATATTGAAACTGCAGCCCAGTTAGCCAGTTAAATGGGAAGAATTCCATATATCTGTGTTCACTTACACTTCGCCGACCAGAGCAGGGTCTGGTACACCTTGCACGTTCAGTCGATGCTTGCTGCACAATCGCATGGGTGATGGCCTCTCTCTCTCTCTCACCAAAAGAAAGAAACGTTGAAAAGCAATGGAAACCCAAGAAAAGAAAAATGGCACGGAGGAGTTGGGATCTGAGGCACACTGTGAAGAAAACACGGGGGTTGGGAGGTAGTGGAGGTGGACAGGCGGTTCCACAGAGTTGAGGGACGTGCCACAGTCAGCGGTGGCAGGGTGGACTTGAGGGTGGGACCGCTGGTGGTGCGGTCCAGGTAGGGCCATGGGAAGGGCATGCAGAGCTGAAAAGCACCGGCCTTTCAAGGAGAAGGGAGGTGGAAGGAGTCTCGTGTGCCCAGCGTGTCTCCCTGTCCCTTAGGGCTGCCCTTGCGGTCCCGGGTGACGAGCGAGGAGGGTGCACGGCTGTAGATGGCCACGGTTGGCGGGAATGGGAGGCAGAGTGAAGAAGAAACACAGAGGCCTAGGATGCAAGAGGGATCACTGGGTTCACGTGCAGCCACGTCCCTGGGAAACCAGCAATGCAAAAGGTTCCTGGGTCTCTTGAGGGGTGACAGGGAGGTGTCCACCTTGGGAGGAGACACCTGCCGGTCCCTGTCCCACTGGCGTGGTCTCTGGAGCCCTCTGCCTGGCTCGCGGCTGTCAGGCTGGCGGGCAGTCGGTCAGAGCATCTGGTGGGCATAGGGAGGTGCGGTGGTGCAGACCCTGGTACCCAGGAGCTGTGCCCCCTGTGGGGTGGCGGGGGTGGGGGGATGGGGCGGCTTGGATCCTGGGACCAAGCAGGTGTGCGGGAGCGCGCGCACGAGTGCGCGCATGCGCGTGGGCGCGCATGCGCGTGGGCCAGGGCCGGAGCCTGGAGAGGGACACAGCTGAGGTCTCAGCGGTGCTGTGAGTTGGCTCCCAGCCCGCCTGCCGCCCCAAACCCCCAAGTGTATGGGCCAGCCAGGGACTGACGCCCACCTCAGCCCCCGACCTGGGACATGCTGCTGCCTGGCGCCTGCGACCCGGCAGCCGTGGCTTTGGCGGTTGGGGTACCGTTAGTGCACGCGGGAGCGCTGGCGGGAGCGCAGGCGGGGCCCCGCGTGGAGAAGACTGGGAGCCATGAGCCTCCAGCCTCGGAGGGTGGCGGCCCTGCTGCTCCTGCTGCTCCTGGAGCCAGAGGCCAGGGCGCGGGACGCGCTTCCCGGGCGCCTCGGTCTTTGGCCTCGCTGGTGGAGTGCCAGCACTGGCTGGGGCAGAGCGCGATGCGATGCCCCCCCCCCCCCCCCCCCCCCCCCCCCGGCGCCCTTGAAAGTCCATCTGGGAGAAGCCTAAAGGTGGAGCAGCTGAGACTCACAGCCTCCCTCCAGGACCTGCCTCAGTCGCGGTGCTTCCAAGGTAGGGACCCTAGCGACAAGGTCGCACGTGGCCTTCCCCTCTGCCCCTCTCTGTCTTCCCCTCCCATGAGAACCCTCCCCCCGCCCTGGGACTCCGGGCTTCTTCTTGGGCTCCGTTGCGGCTTCGGTCTGGAGGCCTCAGGAGTGGGCTTTCTGGGTTGACCCTGGTTCCCTGGAAGAGGAGGGCCCCAGATCGAGTAGGGGGTTAGGCTGAGGCGGTGGGGAGTGGCTCAGGTCGAGAGGAGGGGCGCCCTGAGTGCCCATGGAGGTCTGACTGGGTTGGTGGTTGGCGGGTGGAGGTGAGAAGGAACGAAGGACGAACGAACGGAGGAAGGAAGGAAGGAAGGAAAGCGTGGACCTGCGGCTGTGGGCAAGTGTCAAGGCAGGGCCAGGGAAGTGGCAGCCATGAGCAGGAGGAATCATTCCTGCCTGTGAAAATGAAGTACAAGGGACCTGAGACTCCAGAGAAACATTCCAGGGAGAGTCAGGGTGGTGGGCCTGAGTTGCTGGAGGCCAGCAGGGGACGGTGTTGAAGGGATCGAGAGTGGAAGCAGCAGGTGAACACAGGCCTCCTGCCTCCCCCCTCCGCACCTGCTCTCCTGCCCTGCCCAGCCCGCCGCGCCGCGCCCCGCCCCGCCCCTGGTGGCAGAGTTGCACCCTCTGATGGGGAGGGGGAGATCTCACCCCGCTTGTGGCGAAAGGGGGTCCTCTCTCGTGGGAGTCAATGGGACTAGGGGGTAGGAGTCTGGATGAGGGCAAGTGCAACTCCCTGTTGAGCTCTTCATCTCTGAAGGCAATGTGCATTCCATCAATGAAGTGGGAGCCCGGGAGCCAGGAATCAGTGGCGCTTGTGTGTTTTCGAGGGTGGTCCAGACTCTTTCCTCATGGGAGATGTGTGCTGAAGAGAACTGGGTGTTGTGGATGGAGTCCAAAGTCATCTCTTTGGGACACGTTGGGTGGGAACGTCTTCTTCGCACTCTGGCGACGAAGGTGGATGGAAAAGCTCCTTGTCCAAGGCAGACTGGTGGGTTTTGTTCTTCCTCTCCGTGGGGCGTGGTGCTTCCCGTTTCCGTGGAGCGCCTCCTGTCTTGCATTCGTTCCGTGTTTCAAGAGTTTCAGTCCTTGGCAATCGCGTCTCCTCAGGGACTCACCAGGCAGCACGAGGGAGAAGTGACTGGGAGCCCACCGGGTCCCTAGAAACCAGTGCGTGTGTACTGGAGCAGGCAGTGCTCCTCTCTCAGCCTCCTTGGGAAATGAGGTCTTGAGCAAACGGTCTTTCATTGCATGGGTTGTACCTCTCCCCGGTTGTTGGGGGGAGTGTGTGTGCGTGAGTGTGGTGCTGTGGCCCGTGTGGAGTCCGGACCGCGTCAGGGACCCAGTTCTTGGCAAGGAATGCGTTTTGTTGCATGGGAATATCTCATTGCACGAGAGAGTTCCAATCCTGTCTCAAAGGCTGAAAACATCCTGAAGGCAGCACTGTGACCTCACTGAAAGCAAAGGCCTAAGAGCAGAGGCTTTCCCACACTTCCATATGGAGCTGACTGGTGCTTTATGTTTTCAGGAAGATGGTGCGGTGTAGGCCACTTGGAGCAGCTCAGGCTCCTGAGCGTGTGTTTGGTCCCCGAGGGGTGAGTTGTGTCTCTCCGGAATGAAGGAGATTATGGGGACCTTGAGTATCGTTACCTTCATGATTACCGTGATGATTCTGCCTAAGTCATCGCACGGATATTGATCCATGAGCTCGCCATGTGAGAGGTTTCCTTGGTAACATGGTCGCCGTGCGTGGCCTCGAAACTTGGTTGTGGTCCGAACACCTCTGATGCTTTGCAAGTCCTGAAGCGGCTCCACGGGTGTGCAGTCCCTGTTGCCATATAGGTTAGGAGGCAGAGTCTGTTGACCTGAAGCCCGTGCAAGTATCCAGGGAGATGTGCGAGGGCCTCTCCCTGAGGCACTGGGTTCCTAGCCGGCTCCACCCAGAATCAGGCAGGGAGGTTTTGTTGATGCCAGCGGGAAGTCCTGAGGAGGGAGGGGGCGCCGGACACCTTCGGGGGAAGGAAGGGATCCCTCCCCTGCCTCACCATCCCCAGCAGTTGCCTAGGTGCTGGCCACGAGGGAGGGGACTGCCTATGCGTGTTTGTTTTCCTTGGTCTTACCCCACCTTGGTAGAGGGCTTAGCCTGTTCCAGGCACTGTTCTGAGCACTTGAGAGATCTATGCTGACGACACAGAGTACCTCGGCAAGGACTCTCGTCCCCGTTCGTATTTCCAAGGGAAGATGTGAAAGAATGTGTGCCGGGGTTCACTGCTGTGAAGCGGGAGGACTCGAGGCATGAAGGCAGGCAGTCGGCCTCCACATGAGCGTGCTGCACCGCTGGCTTTCCCACTGCTGCCTGTCGAGAGGCAGGGAAAGCATTTGCACCTAGCGTGCCTGTCCTGCGAGCAGAGGTGGGCTTGGAGACGTGCGTGTGCCCTCAAACAGGGAATCCAGCAAAATAGGCTCTAGGGCCTGAGTTACGCTCTCTGCGGCGAACCCTATCATTGCACATCCAGCCTGAGACACTTTGGAGAGTGACATGCGGGGCTCTTAGTGAGGGTGGCGGCACAGCGGGGGGCATGGGTCAGCGGGACCTTCCTAGGACCCCCCCCTTACCCCCTTACCCCCCCCCCGCCGGTGCTGTGGTGCCCCTGAAACCCAGGCAGGGCTGGAAGGAGGAACAGGCTGTTGATGGCACCATCCCTTCCGCAGGGAGGCTTCTTGGGAGCTGGTGACTGAGGGGACCTTTACGAGTTCCCCCTCTGAATTGCAGGAGAAGCGGCCGAGGGCCCTCATTTCATGCGGTCCACACTCCCCGTCGCCCTGTGTGCCAGTTGCCAGTGTCGCAGGCACCCAGGTGGTGAACGTGGTCCCCGAGTAGGGAACCCCGAGGCCGTTTCTGCGTCCTCAAATGCTAACGTTCTCTGCTTGTGTCCCGCGCCCTGGCTGTTCCCAGACCCTGAGCACAGGGCCTGCAGGAAGGGTGAAGGGTGCGAAGCTGTCTCCTGGTAGGTAGCTGCGGTGAGGTCGTTCCCGGTGGCCTGTGCTCAGCTGCAGGGCACCTTGGAACCCAAAGCCACGACGTTTCCAGTGGGACAGAGTGCGCCGCAAGGGGAACCTGGGGAGTCATCAGGCCCTGAGGGGAGGCAGGCATGACCTCTATCCATGGGCCTTTTGATCGGAGCGCCCTGTTTGCTAGGTATCGTCAGGGCAGCCTCTTTGGTAGACAGAGGGCAGGTTGTGGACAGTTGTAGAGCATCCTTCCTGCTGGTATGTGTCGTAAGGGCTCTGACCTTGAGGAAATGGGCGGGGATGGGTAGAGTGGACTCCTGAATGGAACCTTCCCCGGGCGCCTGGGTGGTTCAGTGGGTTGAGCTTCCGACTTGGGCTCAGGTCACGCCCTCGCGGTTCCTGAGTTCCAGCCCTGCGCTGGGCTCTGTGCCCACAGCTCAGGCCCTGGAGCCTGTTTTCAGATTCTGCGTGTGTCTGTCTCTGCTTCTCTGCCCCTCCCCCACTGGCGGTCACCGGCTTGCCGGCTTGCTCTCTGGCTCCCTGTGTCTCCAGAGTGAAGACACATGAACAAATAGGAAATAGAACGTTCCCCAGGGCAGGTGCTGGCCACGGGCACAGCCATTCATTCGCTGTAGTCATGAACTCGACGGTGTTCCTTTAGTGTTCTCATTTGAGGTTCTCTGTTTCTTTCATTCATTCTGAGAGACAGAGAGAGAGTGGACGCATGCACGTGTGCCTGTGAGCAGGGATAGGGCAGACAGGGAGGGAGAGAGAGAGGAGGGCCAGCGGGCTCCGCATCGTTGGCGCCCATCTTGAGGTGGGGCTCCTTGTGGAGGCTCAGCCTCACAAACTGTGAGATCGTGACGTGAGGCGAGATCCAGAGCCACATGCTTTGGTTTCCTTTTTAACGTTCACCTCTGAGAGAAAGCGAGAGAGACAGAGAGAGCACAAGCGAGGGAGGGGCAGGGAGAGAGAGAGGAAACCCAGAAGGGAATCAGGTTCCAGGCTCTGAGCTGTCAGCACGGAGCACTAGGCGTGACTCAGCTCAGGAACCCTGAGAGCCTGACGTGACCCGAAGTCGGACCATTACCCAGCTGAGTCATCCAAGCGGCCCACAGAGTTTTCAGTGTGTATTTTCAAAAGAAAAAACAGCTACATTTATATATACATCTAGCTACCTGTGTGTCCAGAGGGATACCTGTGTACATACGCATACGTGTCTACATATACGTACACGTATTCGTGTATGTGTATATATACGTATATGCACACACACTCGCGCGCGCGCACACACACACACAGACACACACACACACACACACAGACACAGACACACACACACACACACACACACACACCATGTAAACTGAGCCAAACGGTCTTCTGGGTGGAGACGCGGAGCCAGGAGGGAGGCATCAGCACAAAGTTCAAAATGAAAGGGAAACGTCATTCTCGTATGTATCAGTACGTGCCATGACAGGGAGACACACGTGAGGGTTCTGGTAGGATAGGAAGCTGCTCCCACGGAGAATGCAGCAAATGGTCCCTGTGGAGCCAATGGAACCCTGGTGCACTTGTGGTATGAGACTGATAAAGAGGCGGAAAACTGGTGACCTTTCTAATGCTAGCAGAGGTCATTTGCATTTGTATAGCATGCGATCATTGACGTTGCCCCTGGGGGGAGAAAGGTTTTGCATCTCTGTTCTCCTAGGTTTGTGGCTTAGTTTGCTCTTCCCTTGTGCACTTGAAAGAGTCCTGACAGGTCCTGATGGTACACAGTAAGGCCAAGTCCCCAGAGTCCAGAGTCCCTTGGTGGGGCTTGTGGGATGGTGTCCTTCCCATGACCATGAAGTCCACAGAGCAGTCTTGTGCTTTTGCTGTAAGTCCTGTTTCTACCAGGTCCAGTCTGGGCGTGCCTCTTTGCAAGTCCTCAGGTGAGGACACGTGATGAAGGCTGCCCATTGGGACTGGCCTTCGATGATCCATCTGGCCGTGACCCCCTGCTCTCCTTCCAGGGCTGCGTAGGTTCGTGCCCTCGATGCTCGTTTCGTAGAAAGCCTTCACTGCTTGGTCTCTCTACTCCTCCTCACCCTGGACGGTAGTCCTGTGGCTCCCCTTGAATCCTCAGGCATACGTTTCCTTGCCCACCTCTGCACACTGGCCCTCCAGAGCAGGGTCTGGTACGCCTTGCACGTTCAGTCGATGCTTGCTGCACAATCGCATGGGTGATGGCCTCTCTCTCTCTCTCTCTCCCTCTCTCTCTCACCAAAAGAAAGAAACGTTGAAAAGCAATGGAAACCCAAGAAAAGAAAAATGGCACGGAGGAGTTGGGATCTGAGGCACACTGTGAAGAAAACACGGGGGTTGGGAGGTAGTGGAGGTGGACAGGCGGTTCCACAGAGTTGAAGGACGTGCCACAGTCAGCGGTGGCAGGGTGGACTTGGGGGTGGGACCGCTGGTGGTGCGGTCCAGGTAGGGCCATGGGAAGGGCATGCAGAGCTGAAAAGCACCGGCCTTTCATGGAGAAGGGAGGTGGAAGGAGTCTCGTGTGCCCAGCGTGTCTCCCTGTCCCTTAGGGCTGCCCTTGCGGTCACGGGTGACGAGCGAGGAGGGTGCACGGCTGTAGATGGCCACTGTTAGCGGGAATGGGAGGCAGAGTGAAGAAGAAACACAGCGGCCTAGGATGCAAGAGGGATCACTGGGTTCACGTGCAGCCACGTCCCTGGGAAACCAGCAATGCAAAAGGTTCCTGGGTCTCTTGAGGGGTGACAGGGAGGTGTCCACCTTGGGAGGAGACCCCTGCCAGTCCCTGTCCCACTGGCCTGGTGTCTGGAGCCCTCTGCCTGGCTCGCGGCTGTCAGGCTGGCGGGCAGTCGGTCAGAGCATCTGGTGGGCACAGGGAGGTGCGGTGGTGCAGACCCTGGTGCCCAGGAGCTGTGCCCCCTGTGGGGGGGTGGGGGTGGGGGTGGGGTGGGGGATGGGGCGGCTTGGATCCTGGGCCCAAGCAGGTGTGCGGGAGCGCGCGCTCGAGCGCGCGCATGCGCGTGGGCCAGGGCCGGAGCCCGGTGAGGGACACAGCTGAGGCTGCAGCCGTGCCGTGAGTTGGCTCCCAGCCCGCCTGCCGCCCCAAACCCCCAAGTGTATGAGCCAGCCAGGGACGGACGCCCGCCTCAGCCCCCGACCTGGGACATGCTGCTGCCTGGCGCCTGCGACCCGGCAGCCATGGCTTTGGCGGTAGGGATAGCGGTAGTGCTCGCGGGAGCGCTGGCGGGAGCGCAGGCGGGGCCCCGCGTGGAGAAGACTGGGAGCCATGAGCCTCCAGCCTCGGAGGGTGGCGGCCCTGCTGCTCCTGCTGCTCCTGGAGCCAGAGGCCAGGGCGCGGGACGCGCTTCCCGGGCGCCTCGGTCTTTGGCCGCGCTGGTGGAGTGCCAGCACTGGCTGGGGCAGAGCGCGATGCGATGCCCCCCACCCCCCGGCGCCCTTGAAAGTCCATCTGGGAGAAGCCTAAAGGTGGAGCAGCTGAGACACACAGCCTCCCTCCAGGACCTGCCTCAGTCGCGGTGCTGCCAAGGTAAGGTCCCTAGCGACGAGGTCGCACGTGGCCTTCCCCTCTGCCCCTCTCTGTCTTCCCCTCCCATGAGAACCCTCCCCCCGCCCTGGGGCTCCGGGTTTCTTCTTGGGCTCCTTTGCGGCTGCGGTCTGGACGCCTCAGAAGTGGGCTTTCTGGGTTGGACCCTGGTTCCCTGGAAGAGGAGGGCCCCAGATCGAGTAGGGGGTTAGGCTCAGGCGGTGGTGAGTGGCTCAGGTCGAGAGGGGGGGTGCCCTGAGTGCCCATGGAGGTCTGACTGGGTTGGTGTTTGGCGGGTGGAGGTGGGAAGGAACGAAGGGACGAACGAAGGGAGGAAGGAAGGAAGGAAAGCGTGGACCGGCGGCTGTGGGAAAGTGTCAAGGCAGGGCCAGGGAAGTGGCAGCCATGAGCAGGAGGAATCATTCCTGCCTGTGAAAATGAAGTACTAGGGACCTGAGACTCCAGAGAAACATTCCAGGGAGAGTCAGGGTGGTGGGCCTGAGTTGCTGGAGGCCAGCAGGGGACGGTGTTGAAGGGATTGAGAGTGGAAGCAGCAGGTGAACACAGGCCTCCTGCCTCCCCCCTCCGCACCTGCTCTCCTGCCCTGCCCAGCCCGCCGCGCCGCGCCCCGCCCCGCCCCTGGTGGCAGAGTTGCACCCTCTGATGGGGAGGGGGAGATCTCACCCCGCTTGTGGCGAAAGGGGGTCCTCTCTCGTGGGAGTCAATGGGACTAGGGGGTAGGAGTCTGGATGAGGGCAAGTGCAACTCCCTGTTGAGCTCTTCATCTCTGAAGGCAATGTGCATTCCATCAATGAAGTGGGAGCCCGGGAGCCAGGAATCAGTGGCGCTTGTGTGTTTTCGAGGGTGGTCCAGACTCTTTCCTGATGGGAGATGTGTGCTGAAGAGAACTGGGTGTTGTGGATGGAGTCCAAAGTCATCTCTTTGGGACACGTTGGGTGGGAACGTCTTCTTCGCACTCTGGCGACGAAGGTGGATGGAAAAGCTCCTTGTCCAAGGCAGACTGGTGGGTTTTGTTCTTCCTCTCCGTGGGGCGTGGTGCTTCCCGTTTCCGTGGAGCGCCTCCTGTCTTGCATTCGTTCCGTGTTTCAAGAGTTTCAGTCCTTGGCAATCGCGTCTCCTCAGGGACTCACCAGGCAGCACGAGGGAGAAGTGACTGGGAGCCCACCGGGTCCCTAGAAACCAGTGCGTGTGTACTGGAGCAGGCAGTGCTCCTCTCTCAGCCTCCTTGGGAAATGAGGTCTTGAGCAAACGGTCTTTCATTGCATGGGTTGTACCTCTCCCCGGTTGTTGGGGGGAGTGTGTGTGCGTGAGTGTGGTGCTGTGGCCCGTGTGGAGTCCGGACCGCGTCAGGGACCCAGTTCTTGGCAAGGAATGCGTTTTGTTGCATGGGAATATCTCATTGCACGAGAGAGTTCCAATCCTGTCTCAAAGGCTGAAAACATCCTGAAGGCAGCACTGTGACCTCACTGAAAGCAAAGGCCTAAGAGCAGAGGCTTTCCCACACTTCCATATGGAGCTGACTGGTGCTTTATGTTTTCAGGAAGATGGTGTGGTGTAGGCCACTTGGAGCAGCTCAGGCTCCTGAGCGTGTGTTTGGTCCCCGAGGGGTGAGTTGTGTCTCTCCGGAATGAAGGAGATTATGGGGACCTTGAGTATCGTTACCTTCATGATTACCGTGATGATTCTGCCTAAGTCATCGCATGGATATTGATCCATGAGCTCGCCATGTGAGAGGTTTCCTTGGTAACATGGTCGCCGTGCGTGGCCTCGAAACTTGGTTGTGGTCCGAACACCTTTGATGCTTTGCAAGTCCCGAAGCGGCTCCACGGGTGTGCAGTCCCTGTTGCCATATAGGTGAGGAGGCAGAGTCTGTTGACCTGAAGCCCGTGCGAGTATCCAGGGAGATGTGCGAGGGCCTCTCCCTGAGGCACTGGGTTCCTAGCCGGCTCCACCCAGAATCAGGCAGGGAGGTTTTGTTGATGCCAGCGGGAAGTCCTGAGGAGGGAGGGGGAGCCGGACACCGTCGGGGGAAGGAAGGGATCCCTCCCCTGCCTCACCATCCCCAGCAGTTGCCTAGGTGCTGGCCACGAGGGAGGGGACTGCCTATGCGTGTTTGTTTTCCTTGGTCTTACCCCACCTTGGTAGAGGGCTTAGCCTGTTCCAGGCACTGTTCTGAGCACTTGAGAGATCTATGCAGACGACACAGAGTACCTCGGCAAGGACTCTCGTCCCCGTTCGTATTTCCAAGGGAAGATGTGAAAGAATGTGTGCCGGGGGTCAGTGCTGTGAAGCGGGAGGACTCGAGGCATGAAGGCAGGCAGTCGGCCTCCACATGAGCGTGCTGCACCGCTGGCTTTCCCACTGCTGCCTGTCGAGAGGCAGGGAAAGCATTTGCACCTAGCGTGCCTGTCCTGCGAGCAGAGGTGGGCTTGGAGACGTGCGTGTGCCCTCAAACGGGGAATCCAGCAAAATAGGCTCTAGGGCCTGAGTCACGCTCTCTGCGGGGAACCCTATCATTGCACATCCAGCCTGAGACACTTTGGAGAGTGACATGCGGGGCTCTTAGTGAGGGTGGCGGCACAGCGGGGGGCATGGGTCAGCGGGACCTTCCTAGGACACCCCCCCGCCCCCCCCCCCCCCCGCCGGTGCTGTGGTGCCCCTGAAACCCAGGCAGGGCTGGAAGGAGGAACAGGCTGTTGATGGCACCATCCCTTCCGCAGGGAGGCTTCTTGGGAGCTGGTGACTGAGGGGACCTTTGCGAGTTCCCCCTCTGAATTGCAGGAGAAGCGGCCGAGGGCCCTCATTTCATGCGGTCCACACTCCCCGTCGCCCTGTGTGCCAGTTGCCAGTGTCGCAGGCGCCCAGGTGGTGAACGTGGTCCCCGAGTAGGGAACACCGAGGCCGTTTCTGCGTTCTCAAATGCTAACGTTCTCTGCTTGTGACCCGCGCCCTGGCTGGTCCCAGACCCTGAGCACAGGGCCTGCAGGAAGGGTGAAGGGTGCGAAGCTGTCTCCTGGTAGGTAGCTGCGGTGAGGTCGTTCCCGTTGGCCTGTGCTCACCTGCAGGGCACCTTGGAACCCAAAGCCACGACGTTTCCAGTGGGACAGAGTGCGCTGCAAGGGGAACCTGGGGAGTCACCAGGCCCTGAGGGTAGGCAGGCATGACCTTTATCCATGGGCCTTTTGATCAGAGCGCCCTGTTTGGTAGGTATCGTCAGGGCAGCCTCTTTGGTAGACAGAGGGCAGGTTGTGGACAGTTGTAGAGCATCCTTCCTGCTGGTATGTGTCGTAAGGGCTCTGACCTTGCGCAAATGGGCGGGGATGGGTAGAGTGGACTCCTGAATGGAACCTTCCCCGGGCGCCTGGGTGGTTCAGTGGGTTGAGCTTCCGACTTGGGCTCAGGTCACGCCCTCGCGGTTCCTGAGTTCCAGCCCTGCGCTGGGCTCTGTGCCCACAGCTCAGGCCCTGGAGCCTGTTTTCAGATTCTGCGTGTGTCTGTCTCTGCTTCTCTGCCCCTCCCCCACTGGCGGTCACCGGCTTGCCGGCTTGCTCTCTGGCTCCCTGTGTCTCCAGAGTGAAGACACATGAACAAATAGGAAATAGAACGTTCCCCAGGGCAGGTGCTGGCCACGGGCACAGCCATTCATTCGCTGTAGTCATGAACTCGACGGTGTTCCTTTAGTGTTCTCATTTGAGGTTCTCTGTTTCTTTCATTCATTCTGAGAGACAGAGAGAGAGTGGACGCATGCACGTGTGCCTGTGAGCAGGGATAGGGCAGACAGGGAGGGAGAGAGAGAGGAGGGCCAGCGGGCTCCGCATCGTTGGCGCCCATCTTGAGGTGGGGCTCCTTGTGGAGGCTCAGCCTCACAAACTGTGAGATCGTGACGTGAGGCGAGATCCAGAGCCACATGCTTTGGTTTCTTTTTTAACGTTCACCTCTGAGAGAAAGCGAGAGAGACAGAGAGAGCACAAGCGAGGGAGGGGCAGGGAGAGAGAGAGGAAACCCAGAAGGGATTCAGGTTCCAGGCTCTGAGCTGTCAGCACGGAGCACTAGGCGTGACTCAGCTCAGGAACCCTGAGAGCCTGACGTGACCCGAAGTCGGACCATTACCCAGCTGAGTCATCCAAGCGGCCCACAGAGTTTTCAGTGTGTATTTTCAAAAGAAAAAACAGCTACATTTATATATACATCTAGCTACCTGTGTGTCCATAGGGATACCTGTGTACATACGCATACGTGTCTACATATACGTACACGTATTCGTGTATGTGTATATATACGTATATGCACACACACACACACACACACACACACACACACACACACACACACACCATGTAAACTGAGCCAAACGGTCTTCTGGGTGGAGACGCGGAGCCAGGAGGGAGGCATCAGCACAAAGTTCAAAATGAAAGGGAAACGTCATTCTCGTATGTATCAGTACGTGCCATGACAGGGAGACACACGCGAGGGTTCTGGTAGGATAGGAAGCTGCTCCCACGGAGAATGCAGGCAAATGGTCCCTGTGGAGCCAATGGAACCCTGGTGCACTTGTGGTATGAGACTGATAAAGAGGCCGAAAACTGGTGACCTTTCTAATGCTAGCAGAGGTCATTTGCATTTGTATAGCATGCGATCATTGACGTTGCCCCTGGGGGGAGAAAGGTTTTGCATCTCTGTTCTCCTAGGTTTGTGGCTTAGTTTGCTCTTCCCTTGTGCACTTGAAAGAGTCCTGACAGGTCCTGATGGTACACAGTAAGGCCAAGTCCCCAGAGTCCAGAGTCCCTTGGTGGGGCTTGTGGGATGGTGTCCTTCCCATGACCATGAAGTCCACAGAGCAGTCTTGTGCTTTTGCTGTAAGTCCTGTTTCTACCAGGTCCAGTCTGGGCGTGCCTCTTTGCAAGTCCTCAGGTGAGGACACGTGATGAAGGCTGCCCATTGGGACTGGCCTTCGATGATCCGTCTGGCCGTGACCCCCTGCTCTCCTTCCAGGGCTGCGTAGGTTCGTGCCCTCGATGCTCGTTTCGTAGAAAGCCTTGACTGCTTGGTCTCTCTACTCCTCCTCACCCTGGACGGTAGTCCTGTGGCTCCCCTTGAATCCTCAGGCATACGTTTCCTTGCCCACCTCTGCACACTGGCCCTCCAGAGCAGGGTCTGGTACGCCTTGCACGTTCAGTCGATGCTTGCTGCACAATCGCATGGGTGATGGCCTCTCTCTCTCTCTCTCTCCCTCTCTCTCTCACCAAAAGAAAGAAACGTTGAAAAGCAATGGAAACCCAAGAAAAGAAAAATGGCACGGAGGAGTTGGGATCTGAGGCACACTGTGAAGAAAACACGGGGGTTGGGAGGTAGTGGAGGTGGACAGGCGGTTCCACAGAGTTGAAGGACATGCCACAGTCAGCGGTGGCAGGGTGGACTTAGGGGTGGGACCGCTGGTGGTGCGGTCCAGGTAGGGCCATGGGAAGGGCATGCAGAGCTGAAAAGCACCGGCCTTTCATGGAGAAGGGAGGTGGAAGGAGTCTCGTGTGCCCAGCGTGTCTCCCTGTCCCTTAGGGCTGCCCTTGCGGTCACGGGTGACGAGCGAGGAGGGTGCACGGCTGTAGATGGCCACGGTTGGCGGGAATGGGAGGCAGAGTGAAGAAGAAACACAGAGGCCTAGGATGCAAGAGGGATCACTGGGTTCACGTGCAGCCACGTCCCTGGGAAACCAGCAATGCAAAAGGTTCCTGGGTCTCTTGAGGGGTGACAGGGAGGTGTCCACCTTGGGAGGAGACACCTGCCGGTCCCTGTCCCACTGGCCTGGTCTCTGGAGCCCTCTGCCTGGCTCGCGGCTGTCAGGCTGGCGGGCAGTCGGTCAGAGCATCTGGTGGGCACAGGGAGGTGCGGTGGTGCAGACCCTGGTGCCCAGGAGCTGTGCCCCCTGTGGGGGGGTGGCGGTGGGGGTGGGGTGGGGGATGGGGCGGCTAGGATCCTGGGCCCAAGCAGGTGTGCGGGAGCGCGCGCTCGAGCGCGCGCATGCGCGTGGGCCAGGGCCGGAGCCCGGTGAGGGACACAGCTGAGGCTGCAGCCGTGCCGTGAGTTGGCTCCCAGCCCGCCTGCCGCCCCAAGCCCCCAAGTGTCTGGGCCAGCCAGGGACGGACGCCCACCTCAGCCCCCGACCTGGGACATGCTGCTGCCTGGCGCCTGCGACCCGGCAGCCATGGCTTTGGCGGTAGGGGTAGCGGTAGCGCTCGCGGGAGCGCTGGCGGGAGCGCAGGCGGGGCCCCGCGTGGAGAAGACTGGGAGCCATGAGCCTCCAGCCTCGGAGGGTGGCGGCCCTGCTGCTCCTGCTGCTCCTGGAGCCAGAGGCCAGGGCGCGGGACGCGCTTCCCGGGCGCCTCGGTCTTTGGCCGCGCTGGTGGAGTGCCAGCACTGGCTGGGGCAGAGCGCGATGCGATGCCCCCCCGGCGCCCTTGAAAGTCCATCTGGGAGAAGCCTAATGGTGGAGCAGCTGAGACACACAGCCTCCCTCCAGGACCTGCCTCAGTCGCGGTGCTGCCAAGGTAAGGTCCCTAGCGACGAGGTCGCACGTGGCCTTCCCCTCTGCCCCTCTCTGTCTTCCCCTCCCATGAGAACCCTCCCCCCGCCCTGGGGCTCCGGGCTTCTTCTTGGGCTCCTTTGCGGCTGCGGTCTGGACGCCTCAGGAGTGGGCTTTCTGGGTTGGACCCTGGTTCCCTGGAAGAGGAGGGCCCCAGATCGAGTAGGGGGTTAGGCTCAGGCGGTGGTGAGTGGCTCAGGTCGAGAGGGGGGGTGCCCTGAGTGCCCATGGAGGTCTGACTGGGTTGGTGTTTGGCGGGTGGAGGTGGGAAGGAACGAAGGGAGGAACGAAGGGAGGAAGGAAGGAAGGAAAGCGTGGACCGGCGGCTGTGGGCAAGTGTCAAGGCAGGGCCAGGGAAGTGGCAGCCATGAGCAGGAGGAATCATTCCTGCCTGTGAAAATGAAGTACAAGGGACCTGAGACTCGAGAGAAACATTCCAGGGAGAGTCAGGGTGGTGGGCCTGAGTTGCTGGAGGCCAGCAGGGGACGGTGTTGAAGGGATTGAGAGTGGAAGCAGCAGGTGAACACAGGCCTCCTGCCTCCCCCCTCCGCACCTGCTCTCCTGCCCTGCCCAGCCCGCCGCGCCGCGCCCCGCCCCGCCCCTGGTGGCAGAGTTGCACCCTCTGATGGGGAGGGGGAGATCTCACCCCGCTTGTGGCGAAAGGGGGTCCTCTCTCGTGGGAGTCAATGGGACTAGGGGGTAGGAGTCTGGATGAGGGCAAGTGCAACTCCCTGTTGAGCTCTTCATCTCTGAAGGCAATGTGCATTCCATCAATGAAGTGGGAGCCCGGGAGCCAGGAATCAGTGGCGCTTGTGTGTTTTCGAGGGTGGTCCAGACTCTTTCCTGATGGGAGATGTGTGCTGAAGAGAACTGGGTGTTGTGGATGGAGTCCAAAGTCATCTCTTTGGGACACGTTGGGTGGGAACGTCTTCTTCGCACTCTGGCGACGAAGGTGGATGGAAAAGCTCCTTGTCCAAGGCAGACTGGTGGGTTTTGTTCTTCCTCTCCGTGGGGCGTGGTGCTTCCCGTTTCCGTGGAGCGCCTCCTGTCTTGCATTCGTTCCGTGTTTCAAGAGTTTCAGTCCTTGGCAATCGCGTCTCCTCAGGGACTCACCAGGCAGCACGAGGGAGAAGTGACTGGGAGCCCACCGGGTCCCTAGAAACCAGTGCGTGTGTACTGGAGCAGGCAGTGCTCCTCTCTCAGCCTCCTTGGGAAATGAGGTCTTGAGCAAACGGTCTTTCATTGCATGGGTTGTACCTCTCCCCGGTTGTTGGGGGGAGTGTGTGTGCGTGAGTGTGGTGCTGTGGCCCGTGTGGAGTCCGGACCGCGTCAGGGACCCAGTTCTTGGCAAGGAATGCGTTTTGTTGCATGGGAATATCTCATTGCACGAGAGAGTTCCAATCCTGTCTCAAAGGCTGAAAACATCCTGAAGGCAGCACTGTGACCTCACTGAAAGCAAAGGCCTAAGAGCAGAGGCTTTCCCACACTTCCATATGGAGCTGACTGGTGCTTTATGTTTTCAGGAAGATGGTGTGGTGTAGGCCACTTGGAGCAGCTCAGGCTCCTGAGCGTGTGTTTGGTCCCCGAGGGGTGAGTTGTGTCTCTCCGGAATGAAGGAGATTATGGGGACCTTGAGTATCGTTACCTTCATGATTACCGTGATGATTCTGCCTAAGTCATCGCATGGATATTGATCCATGAGCTCGCCATGTGAGAGGTTTCCTTGGTAACATGGTCGCCGTGCGTGGCCTCGAAACTTGGTTGTGGTCCGAACACCTTTGATGCTTTGCAAGTCCCGAAGCGGCTCCACGGGTGTGCAGTCCCTGTTGCCATATAGGTGAGGAGGCAGAGTCTGTTGACCTGAAGCCCGTGCAAGTATCCAGGGAGATGTGCGAGGGCCTCTCCCTGAGGCACTGGGTTCCTAGCCGGCTCCACCCAGAATCAGGCAGGGAGGTTTTGTTGATGCCAGCGGGAAGTCCTGAGGAGGGAGGGGGAGCCGGACACCGTCGGGGGAAGGAAGGGATCCCTCCCCTGCCTCACCATCCCCAGCAGTTGCCTAGGTGCTGGCCACGAGGGAGGGGACTGCCTATGCGTGTTTGTTTTCCTTGGTCTTACCCCACCTTGGTAGAGGGCTTAGCCTGTTCCAGGCACTGTTCTGAGCACTTGAGAGATCTATGCAGACGACACAGAGTACCTCGGCAAGGACTCTCGTCCCCGTTCGTATTTCCAAGGGAAGATGTGAAAGAATGTGTGCCGGGGGTCAGTGCTGTGAAGCGGGAGGACTCGAGGCATGAAGGCAGGCAGTCGGCCTCCACATGAGCGTGCTGCACCGCTGGCTTTCCCACTGCTGCCTGTCGAGAGGCAGGGAAAGCATTTGCACCTAGCGTGCCTGTCCTGCGAGCAGAGGTGGGCTTGGAGACGTGCGTGTGCCCTCAAACGGGGAATCCAGCAAAATAGGCTCTAGGGCCTGAGTCACGCTCTCTGCGGGGAACCCTATCATTGCACATCCAGCCTGAGACACTTTGGAGAGTGACATGCGGGGCTCTTAGTGAGGGTGGCGGCACAGCGGGGGGCATGGGTCAGCGGGACCTTCCTAGGACACCCCCCCGCCCCCCCCCCCCCCGCCGGTGCTGTGGTGCCCCTGAAACCCAGGCAGGGCTGGAAGGAGGAACAGGCTGTTGATGGCACCATCCCTTCCGCAGGGAGGCTTCTTGGGAGCTGGTGACTGAGGGGACCTTTGCGAGTTCCCCCTCTGAATTGCAGGAGAAGCGGCCGAGGGCCCTCATTTCATGCGGTCCACACTCCCCGTCGCCCTGTGTGCCAGTTGCCAGTGTCGCAGGCGCCCAGGTGGTGAACGTGGTCCCCGAGTAGGGAACACCGAGGCCGTTTCTGCGTTCTCAAATGCTAACGTTCTCTGCTTGTGACCCGCGCCCTGGCTGGTCCCAGACCCTGAGCACAGGGCCTGCAGGAAGGGTGAAGGGTGCGAAGCTGTCTCCTGGTAGGTAGCTGCGGTGAGGTCGTTCCCGTTGGCCTGTGCTCACCTGCAGGGCACCTTGGAACCCAAAGCCACGACGTTTCCAGTGGGACAGAGTGCGCCGCAAGGGGAACCTGGGGAGTCACCAGGCCCTGAGGGTAGGCAGGCATGACCTTTATCCATGGGCCTTTTGATCAGAGCGCCCTGTTTGGTAGGTATCGTCAGGGCAGCCTCTTTGGTAGACAGAGGGCAGGTTGTGGACAGTTGTAGAGCATCCTTCCTGCTGGTATGTGTCGTAAGGGCTCTGACCTTGCGCAAATGGGCGGGGATGGGTAGAGTGGACTCCTGAATGGAACCTTCCCCGGGCGCCTGGGTGGTTCAGTGGGTTGAGCTTCCGACTTGGGCTCAGGTCACGCCCTCGCGGTTCCTGAGTTCCAGCCCTGCGCTGGGCTCTGTGCCCACAGCTCAGGCCCTGGAGCCTGTTTTCAGATTCTGCGTGTGTCTGTCTCTGCTTCTCTGCCCCTCCCCCACTGGCGGTCACCGGCTTGCCGGCTTGCTCTCTGGCTCCCTGTGTCTCCAGAGTGAAGACACATGAACAAATAGGAAATAGAACGTTCCCCAGGGCAGGTGCTGGCCACGGGCACAGCCATTCATTCGCTGTAGTCATGAACTCGACGGTGTTCCTTTAGTGTTCTCATTTGAGGTTCTCTGTTTCTTTCATTCATTCTGAGAGACAGAGAGAGAGTGGACGCATGCACGTGTGCCTGTGAGCAGGGATAGGGCAGACAGGGAGGGAGAGAGAGAGGAGGGCCAGCGGGCTCCGCATCGTTGGCGCCCATCTTGAGGTGGGGCTCCTTGTGGAGGCTCAGCCTCACAAACTGTGAGATCGTGACGTGAGGCGAGATCCAGAGCCACATGCTTTGGTTTCTTTTTTAACGTTCACCTCTGAGAGAAAGCGAGAGAGACAGAGAGAGCACAAGCGAGGGAGGGGCAGGGAGAGAGAGAGGAAACCCAGAAGGGATTCAGGTTCCAGGCTCTGAGCTGTCAGCACGGAGCACTAGGCGTGACTCAGCTCAGGAACCCTGAGAGCCTGACGTGACCCGAAGTCGGACCATTACCCAGCTGAGTCATCCAAGCGGCCCACAGAGTTTTCAGTGTGTATTTTCAAAAGAAAAAACAGCTACATTTATATATACATCTAGCTACCTGTGTGTCCATAGGGATACCTGTGTACATACGCATACGTGTCTACATATACGTACACGTATTCGTGTATGTGTATATATACGTATATGCACACACACACACACACACACACACACACACACACACACCATGTAAACTGAGCCAAACGGTCTTCTGGGTGGAGACGCGGAGCCAGGAGGGAGGCATCAGCACAAAGTTCAAAATGAAAGGGAAACGTCATTCTCGTATGTATCAGTACGTGCCATGACAGGGAGACACACGCGAGGGTTCTGGTAGGATAGGAAGCTGCTCCCACGGAGAATGCAGGCAAATGGTCCCTGTGGAGCCAATGGAACCCTGGTGCACTTGTGGTATGAGACTGATAAAGAGGCCGAAAACTGGTGACCTTTCTAATGCTAGCAGAGGTCATTTGCATTTGTATAGCATGCGATCATTGACGTTGCCCCTGGGGGGAGAAAGGTTTTGCATCTCTGTTCTCCTAGGTTTGTGGCTTAGTTTGCTCTTCCCTTGTGCACTTGAAAGAGTCCTGACAGGTCCTGATGGTACACAGTAAGGCCAAGTCCCCAGAGTCCAGAGTCCCTTGGTGGGGCTTGTGGGATGGTGTCCTTCCCATGACCATGAAGTCCACAGAGCAGTCTTGTGCTTTTGCTGTAAGTCCTGTTTCTACCAGGTCCAGTCTGGGCGTGCCTCTTTGCAAGTCCTCAGGTGAGGACACGTGATGAAGGCTGCCCATTGGGACTGGCCTTCGATGATCCATCTGGCCGTGACCCCCTGCTCTCCTTCCAGGGCTGCGTAGGTTCGTGCCCTCGATGCTCGTTTCGTAGAAAGCCTTGACTGCTTGGTCTCTCTACTCCTCCTCACCCTGGACGGTAGTCCTGTGGCTCCCCTTGAATCCTCAGGCATACGTTTCCTTGCCCACCTCTGCACACTGGCCCTCCAGAGCAGGGTCTGGTACGCCTTGCACGTTCAGTCGATGCTTGCTGCACAATCGCATGGGTGATGGCCTCTCTCTCTCTCTCTCTCCCTCTCTCTCTCACCAAAAGAAAGAAACGTTGAAAAGCAATGGAAACCCAAGAAAAGAAAAATGGCACGGAGGAGTTGGGATCTGAGGCACACTGTGAAGAAAACACGGGGGTTGGGAGGTAGTGGAGGTGGACAGGCGGTTCCACAGAGTTGAAGGACGTGCCACAGTCAGCGGTGGCAGGGTGGACTTAGGGGTGGGACCGCTGGTGGTGCGGTCCAGGTAGGGCCATGGGAAGGGCATGCAGAGCTGAAAAGCACCGGCCTTTCATGGAGAAGGGAGGTGGAAGGAGTCTCGTGTGCCCAGCGTGTCTCCCTGTCCCTTAGGGCTGCCCTTGCGGTCACGGGTGACGAGCGAGGAGGGTGCACGGCTGTAGATGGCCACGGTTGGCGGGAATGGGAGGCAGAGTGAAGAAGAAACACAGAGGCCTAGGATGCAAGAGGGATCACTGGGTTCACGTGCAGCCACGTCCCTGGGAAACCAGCAATGCAAAAGGTTCCTGGGTCTCTTGAGGGGTGACAGGGAGGTGTCCACCTTGGGAGGAGACACCTGCCGGTCCCTGTCCCACTGGCCTGGTCTCTGGAGCCCTCTGCCTGGCTCGCGGCTGTCAGGCTGGCGGGCAGTCGGTCAGAGCATCTGGTGGGCACAGGGAGGTGCGGTGGTGCAGACCCTGGTGCCCAGGAGCTGTGCCCCCTGTGGGGGGGTGGCGGTGGGGGTGGGGTGGGGGATGGGGCGGCTAGGATCCTGGGCCCAAGTAGGTGTGCGGGAGCGCGCGCTCGAGCGCGCGCATGCGCGTGGGCCAGGGCCGGAGCCCGGTGAGGGACACAGCTGAGGCTGCAGCCGTGCCGTGAGTTGGCTCCCAGCCCGCCTGCCGCCCCAAGCCCCCAAGTGTCTGGGCCAGCCAGGGACGGACGCCCACCTCAGCCCCCGACCTGGGACATGCTGCTGCCTGGCGCCTGCGACCCGGCAGCCATGGCTTTGGCGGTAGGGGTAGCGGTAGCGCTCGCGGGAGCGCTGGCGGGAGCGCAGGCGGGGCCCCGCGTGGAGAAGACTGGGAGCCATGAGCCTCCAGCCTCGGAGGGTGGCGGCCCTGCTGCTCCTGCTGCTCCTGGAGCCAGAGGCCAGGGCGCGGGACGCGCTTCCCGGGCGCCTCGGTCTTTGGCCGCGCTGGTGGAGTGCCAGCACTGGCTGGGGCAGAGCGCGATGCGATGCCCCCCCGGCGCCCTTGAAAGTCCATCTGGGAGAAGCCTAATGGTGGAGCAGCTGAGACACACAGCCTCCCTCCAGGACCTGCCTCAGTCGCGGTGCTGCCAAGGTAAGGTCCCTAGCGACGAGGTCGCACGTGGCCTTCCCCTCTGCCCCTCTCTGTCTTCCCCTCCCATGAGAACCCTCCCCCCGCCCTGGGGCTCCGGGCTTCTTCTTGGGCTCCTTTGCGGCTGCGGTCTGGACGCCTCAGGAGTGGGCTTTCTGGGTTGGACCCTGGTTCCCTGGAAGAGGAGGGCCCCAGATCGAGTAGGGGGTTAGGCTCAGGCGGTGGTGAGTGGCTCAGGTCGAGAGGGGGGGTGCCCTGAGTGCCCATGGAGGTCTGACTGGGTTGGTGTTTGGCGGGTGGAGGTGGGAAGGAACGAAGGGAGGAACGAAGGGAGGAAGGAAGGAAGGAAAGCGTGGACCGGCGGCTGTGGGCAAGTGTCAAGGCAGGGCCAGGGAAGTGGCAGCCATGAGCAGGAGGAATCATTCCTGCCTGTGAAAATGAAGTACAAGGGACCTGAGACTCGAGAGAAACATTCCAGGGAGAGTCAGGGTGGTGGGCCTGAGTTGCTGGAGGCCAGCAGGGGACGGTGTTGAAGGGATTGAGAGTGGAAGCAGCAGGTGAACACAGGCCTCCTGCCTCCCCCCTCCGCACCTGCTCTCCTGCCCTGCCCAGCCCGCCGCGCCGCGCCCCGCCCCGCCCCTGGTGGCAGAGTTGCACCCTCTGATGGGGAGGGGGAGATCTCACCCCGCTTGTGGCGAAAGGGGGTCCTCTCTCGTGGGAGTCAATGGGACTAGGGGGTAGGAGTCTGGATGAGGGCAAGTGCAACTCCCTGTTGAGCTCTTCATCTCTGAAGGCAATGTGCATTCCATCAATGAAGTGGGAGCCCGGGAGCCAGGAATCAGTGGCGCTTGTGTGTTTTCGAGGGTGGTCCAGACTCTTTCCTGATGGGAGATGTGTGCTGAAGAGAACTGGGTGTTGTGGATGGAGTCCAAAGTCATCTCTTTGGGACACGTTGGGTGGGAACGTCTTCTTCGCACTCTGGCGACGAAGGTGGATGGAAAAGCTCCTTGTCCAAGGCAGACTGGTGGGTTTTGTTCTTCCTCTCCGTGGGGCGTGGTGCTTCCCGTTTCCGTGGAGCGCCTCCTGTCTTGCATTCGTTCCGTGTTTCAAGAGTTTCAGTCCTTGGCAATCGCGTCTCCTCAGGGACTCACCAGGCAGCACGAGGGAGAAGTGACTGGGAGCCCACCGGGTCCCTAGAAACCAGTGCGTGTGTACTGGAGCAGGCAGTGCTCCTCTCTCAGCCTCCTTGGGAAATGAGGTCTTGAGCAAACGGTCTTTCATTGCATGGGTTGTACCTCTCCCCGGTTGTTGGGGGGAGTGTGTGTGCGTGAGTGTGGTGCTGTGGCCCGTGTGGAGTCCGGACCGCGTCAGGGACCCAGTTCTTGGCAAGGAATGCGTTTTGTTGCATGGGAATATCTCATTGCACGAGAGAGTTCCAATCCTGTCTCAAAGGCTGAAAACATCCTGAAGGCAGCACTGTGACCTCACTGAAAGCAAAGGCCTAAGAGCAGAGGCTTTCCCACACTTCCATATGGAGCTGACTGGTGCTTTATGTTTTCAGGAAGATGGTGTGGTGTAGGCCACTTGGAGCAGCTCAGGCTCCTGAGCGTGTGTTTGGTCCCCGAGGGGTGAGTTGTGTCTCTCCGGAATGAAGGAGATTATGGGGACCTTGAGTATCGTTACCTTCATGATTACCGTGATGATTCTGCCTAAGTCATCGCATGGATATTGATCCATGAGCTCGCCATGTGAGAGGTTTCCTTGGTAACATGGTCGCCGTGCGTGGCCTCGAAACTTGGTTGTGGTCCGAACACCTTTGATGCTTTGCAAGTCCCGAAGCGGCTCCACGGGTGTGCAGTCCCTGTTGCCATATAGGTGAGGAGGCAGAGTCTGTTGACCTGAAGCCCGTGCAAGTATCCAGGGAGATGTGCGAGGGCCTCTCCCTGAGGCACTGGGTTCCTAGCCGGCTCCACCCAGAATCAGGCAGGGAGGTTTTGTTGATGCCAGCGGGAAGTCCTGAGGAGGGAGGGGGAGCCGGACACCGTCGGGGGAAGGAAGGGATCCCTCCCCTGCCTCACCATCCCCAGCAGTTGCCTAGGTGCTGGCCACGAGGGAGGGGACTGCCTATGCGTGTTTGTTTTCCTTGGTCTTACCCCACCTTGGTAGAGGGCTTAGCCTGTTCCAGGCACTGTTCTGAGCACTTGAGAGATCTATGCAGACGACACAGAGTACCTCGGCAAGGACTCTCGTCCCCGTTCGTATTTCCAAGGGAAGATGTGAAAGAATGTGTGCCGGGGGTCAGTGCTGTGAAGCGGGAGGACTCGAGGCATGAAGGCAGGCAGTCGGCCTCCACATGAGCGTGCTGCACCGCTGGCTTTCCCACTGCTGCCTGTCGAGAGGCAGGGAAAGCATTTGCACCTAGCGTGCCTGTCCTGCGAGCAGAGGTGGGCTTGGAGACGTGCGTGTGCCCTCAAACGGGGAATCCAGCAAAATAGGCTCTAGGGCCTGAGTCACGCTCTCTGCGGGGAACCCTATCATTGCACATCCAGCCTGAGACACTTTGGAGAGTGACATGCGGGGCTCTTAGTGAGGGTGGCGGCACAGCGGGGGGCATGGGTCAGCGGGACCTTCCTAGGACACCCCCCCGCCCCCCCCCCCCCCGCCGGTGCTGTGGTGCCCCTGAAACCCAGGCAGGGCTGGAAGGAGGAACAGGCTGTTGATGGCACCATCCCTTCCGCAGGGAGGCTTCTTGGGAGCTGGTGACTGAGGGGACCTTTGCGAGTTCCCCCTCTGAATTGCAGGAGAAGCGGCCGAGGGCCCTCATTTCATGCGGTCCACACTCCCCGTCGCCCTGTGTGCCAGTTGCCAGTGTCGCAGGCGCCCAGGTGGTGAACGTGGTCCCCGAGTAGGGAACACCGAGGCCGTTTCTGCGTTCTCAAATGCTAACGTTCTCTGCTTGTGACCCGCGCCCTGGCTGGTCCCAGACCCTGAGCACAGGGCCTGCAGGAAGGGTGAAGGGTGCGAAGCTGTCTCCTGGTAGGTAGCTGCGGTGAGGTCGTTCCCGTTGGCCTGTGCTCACCTGCAGGGCACCTTGGAACCCAAAGCCACGACGTTTCCAGTGGGACAGAGTGCGCCGCAAGGGGAACCTGGGGAGTCACCAGGCCCTGAGGGTAGGCAGGCATGACCTTTATCCATGGGCCTTTTGATCAGAGCGCCCTGTTTGGTAGGTATCGTCAGGGCAGCCTCTTTGGTAGACAGAGGGCAGGTTGTGGACAGTTGTATAGCATCCTTCCTGGTGGTATGTGTCGTAAGGGCTCTGACCTTGCGGAAATGGGCGGGGATGGGTAGAGTGGACTCCTGAATGGAACCTTCCCCGGGCGCCTGGGTGGTTCAGTGGGTTGAGCTTCCGACTTGGGCTCAGGTCACGCCCTCGCGGTTCCTGAGTTCCAGCCCTGCGCTGGGCTCTGTGCCCACAGCTCAGGCCCTGGAGCCTGTTTTCAGATTCTGCGTGTGTCTGTCTCTGCTTCTCTGCCCCTCCCCCACTGGCGGTCACCGGCTTGCCGGCTTGCTCTCTGGCTCCCTGTGTCTCCAGAGTGAAGACACATGAACAAATAGGAAATAGAACGTTCCCCAGGGCAGGTGCTGGCCACGGGCACAGCCATTCATTCGCTGTAGTCATGAACTCGACGGTGTTCCTTTAGTGTTCTCATTTGAGGTTCTCTGTTTCTTTCATTCATTCTGAGAGACAGAGAGAGAGTGGACGCATGCACGTGTGCCTGTGAGCAGGGATAGGGCAGACAGGGAGGGAGAGAGAGAGGAGGGCCAGCGGGCTCCGCATCGTTGGCGCCCATCTTGAGGTGGGGCTCCTTGTGGAGGCTCAGCCTCACAAACTGTGAGATCGTGACGTGAGGCGAGATCCAGAGCCACATGCTTTGGTTTCTTTTTTAACGTTCACCTCTGAGAGAAAGCGAGAGAGACAGAGAGAGCACAAGCGAGGGAGGGGCAGGGAAAGAGAGAGGAAACCCAGAAGGGATTCAGGTTCCAGGCTCTGAGCTGTCAGCACGGAGCACTAGGCGTGACTCAGCTCAGGAACCCTGAGAGCCTGACGTGACCCGAAGTCGGACCATTACCCAGCTGAGTCATCCAAGCGGCCCACAGAGTTTTCAGTGTGTATTTTCAAAAGAAAAAACAGCTACATTTATATATACATCTAGCTACCTGTGTGTCCTTAGGGATACCTGTGTACATACGCATACGTGTCTACATATACGTACACGTATTCGTGTATGTGTATATATACGTATATGCACACACACTCGCGCGCGCACACACACACACACACACACAGAGACACACACACACACACACACACACCCCATGTAAACTGAGCCAAACGGTCTTTTGGGTGGAGACGCGGAGCCAGGAGGGAGGCATCAGCACAAAGTTCAAAACGAAAGGGAAACGTCATTCTCGTATGTATCAGTACGTGCCATGACAGGGAGACACACGTGAGGGTTCTGGTAGGATAGGAAACTGCTCCCACGGAGAATGCAGGCAAATGGTCCCTGTGGAGCCAATGGAACCCTGGTGCACTTGTGGTATGAGACTGATAAAGAGGCCGAAAACTGGTGATCTTTCTAATGCTAGCAGAGGTCATTTGCATTTGTATAGCATGCGATCATTGACGTTGCCCCTGGGGGGAGAAAGGTTTTGCATCTCTGTTCTCCTAGGTTTGTGGCTTAGTTTGCTCTTCCCTTGTGCACTTGAAAGAGTCCTGACAGGTCCTGATGGTACACAGTAAGGCCAAGTCCCCAGAGTCCAGAGTCCCTTGGTGGGGCTTGTGGGATGGTGTCCTTCCCATGACCATGAAGTCCACAGAGCAGTCTTGTGCTTTTGCTGTAAGTCCTGTTTCTACCAGGTCCAGTCTGGGCGTGCCTCTTTGCAAGTCCTCAGGTGAGGACTCGTGATGAAGGCTGCCCATTGGGACTGGCCTTCGATGATCCATCTGGCCGTGACCCCCTGCTCTCCTTCCAGGGCTGCGTAGGTTCGTGCCCTCGATGCTCGTTTCATAGAAAGCCTTGACTGCTTGGTCTCTCTACTCCTCCTCACCCTGGACGGTAGTCCTGTGGCTCCCCTTGAATCCTCAGGCATACGTTTCCTTGCCCACCTCTGCACACTGGCCCTCCAGAGCAGGGTCTGGTACGCCTTGCACGTTCAGTCGATGCTTGCTGCACAATCGCATGGGTGATGGCCTCTCTCTCTCTCTCTCTCTCTCTCTCTCTCTCTCACCAAAAGAAAGAAACGTTGAAAAGCAATGGAAACCCAAGAAAAGAAAAATGGCACGGAGGAGTTGGGATCTGAGGCACACTGTGAAGAAAACACGGGGGTTGGGAGGTAGTGGAGGTGGACAGGCGGTTCCACAGAGTTGAAGGACGTGCCACAGTCAGCGGTGGCAGGGTGGACTTGAGGGTGGGACCGCTGGTGGTGCGGTCCAGGTAGGGCCATGGGAAGGGCATGCAGAGCTGAAAAGCACCGGCCTTTCAAGGAGAAGGGAGGTGGAAGGAGTCTCGTGTGCCCAGCGTGTCTCCCTGTCCCTTAGGGCTGCCCTTGCGGTCCCGGGTGACGAGCGAGGAGGGTGCACGGCTGTAGATGGCCACGGTTGGCGGGAATGGGAGGCAGAGTGAAGAAGAAACACAGAGGCCTAGGATGCAAGAGGGATCACTGGGTTCACGTGCAGCCACGTCCCTGGGAAACCAGCAATGCAAAAGGTTCCTGGGTCTCTTGAGGGGTGACAGGGAGGTGTCCACCTTGGGAGGAGACACCTGCCGGTCCCTGTCCCACTGGCCTGGTGTCTGGAGCCCTCTGCCTGGCTCGCGGCTGTCAGGCTGGCGGGCAGTCGGTCAGAGCATCTGGTGGGCACAGGGAGGTGCGGTGGTGCAGACCCTGGTGCCCAGGAGCTGTGCCCCCTGTGGGGGGGTGGCGGTGGGGGTGGGGTGGGGGATGGGGCGGCTTGGATCCTGGGCCCAAGCAGGTGTGCGGGAGCGCGCGCTCGAGCGCGCGCATGCGCGTGGGCCAGGGCCGGAGCCCGGTGAGGGACACAGCTGAGGCTGCAGCCGTGCCGTGAGTTGGCTCCCAGCCCGCCTGCCGCCCCAAGCCCCCAAGTGTCTGGGCCAGCCAGGGACGGACGCCCACCTCAGCCCCCGACCTGGGACATGCTGCTGCCTGGCGCCTGCGACCAGGCAGCCATGGCTTTGGCGGTAGGGGTAGCGGTAGCGCTCGCGGGAGCGCTGGCGGGAGCGCAGGCGGGGCCCCGCGTGGAGAAGACTGGGAGCCATGAGCCTCCAGCCTCGGAGGGTGGCGGCCCTGCTGCTCCTGCTGCTCCTGGAGCCAGAGGCCAGGGCGCGGGACGCGCCTCCCGGGCGCCTCGGTCTTTGGCCGCGCTGGTGGAGTGCCAGCACTGGCTGGGGCAGAGCGCGATGCGATGCCCCCCCGGCGCCCTTGAAAGTCCATCTGGGAGAAGCCTAAAGGTGGAGCAGGTGAGACACACAGCCTCCCACCAGGACCTGCCTCAGTCGCGGTGCTGCCAAGGTAAGGTCCCTAGCGACGAGGTCGCACGTGGCCTTCCCCTCTGCCCCTCTCTGTCTTCCCCTCCCATGAGAACCCTCCCCCCGCCCTGGGGCTCCGGGCTTCTTCTTGGGCTCCTTTGCGGCTGCGGTCTGGACGCCTCAGGAGTGGGCTTTCTGGGTTGGACCCTGGTTCCCTGGAAGAGGAGGGCCCCAGATCGAGTAGGGGGTTAGGCTCAGGCGGTGGTGAGTGGCTCAGGTCGAGAGGGGGGGTGCCCTGAGTGCCCATGGAGGTCTGACTGGGTTGGTGTTTGGCGGGTGGAGGTGGGAAGGAACGAAGGGAGGAACGAAGGGAGGAAGGAAGGAAGGAAAGCGTGGACCGGCGGCTGTGGGAAAGTGTCAAGGCAGGGCCAGGGAAGTGGCAGCCATGAGCAGGAGGAATCATTCCTGCCTGTGAAAATGAAGTACAAGGGACCTGAGACTCGAGAGAAACATTCCAGGGAGAGTCAGGGTGGTGGGCCTGAGTTGCTGGAGGCCAGCAGGGGACGGTGTTGAAGGGATTGAGAGTGGAAGCAGCAGGTGAACACAGGCCTCCTGCCTCCCCCCTCCGCACCTGCTCTCCTGCCCTGCCCAGCCCGCCGCGCCGCGCCCCGCCCCGCCCCTGGTGGCAGAGTTGCACCCTCTGATGGGGAGGGGGAGATCTCACCCCGCTTGTGGCGAAAGGGGGTCCTCTCTCGTGGGAGTCAATGGGACTAGGGGGTAGGAGTCTGGATGAGGGCAAGTGCAACTCCCTGTTGAGCTCTTCATCTCTGAAGGCAATGTGCATTCCATCAATGAAGTGGGAGCCCGGGAGCCAGGAATCAGTGGCGCTTGTGTGTTTTCGAGGGTGGTCCAGACTCTTTCCTAATGGGAGATGTGTGCTGAAGAGAACTGGGTGTTGTGGATGGAGTCCAAAGTCATCTCTTTGGGACACGTTGGGTGGGAACGTCTTCTTCGCACTCTGGCGACGAAGGTGGATGGAAAAGCTCCTTGTCCAAGGCAGACTGGTGGGTTTTGTTCTTCCTCTCCGTGGGGCGTGGTGCTTCCCGTTTCCGTGGAGCGCCTCCTGTCTTGCATTCGTTCCGTGTTTCAAGAGTTTCAGTCCTTGGCAATCGCGTCTCCTCAGGGACTCACCAGGCAGCACGAGGGAGAAGTGACTCGGAGCCCACCGGGTCCCTAGAAACCAGTGCGTGTGTACTGGAGCAGGCAGTGCTCCTCTCTCAGCCTCCTTGGGAAATGAGGTTTTGAGCAAACGGTCTTTCATTGCATGGGTTGTACCTCTCCTCGGTTGTTGGGGGGAGTGTGTGTGCGTGAGTGTGGTGCTGTGGCCCGTGTGGAGTCCGGACCGCGTCAGGGACCCAGTTCTTGGCAAGGAATGCGTTTTGTTGCATGGGAATATCTCATTGCACGAGAGAGTTCCAATCCTGTCTCAAAGGCTGAAAACATCCTGAAGGCAGCACTGTGACCTCACTGAAAGCAAAGGCCTAAGAGCAGAGGCTTTCCCACACTTCCATATGGAGCTGACTGGTGCTTTATGTTTTCAGGAAGATGGTGTGGTGTAGGCCACTTGGAGCAGGTCAGGCTCCTAACAGTCTGTTTTGTCCTCGGGGGGTTAGTTGTCTCTGTCAGCAATTGAGAAGATTAAGATTATCTTGAAGGTCATTATTTTCTTGATTACCGCGATTACTATATTCTGCCTAATCCTTGGCATGGAATTTGATAAGGAGCTCGATAACCGGAACGTTTTCATCACCAAAGCTCACTACAACAAGGAGTAAAACAATCACTCTTGTGCAATGGACAATGCACCTTACCTTTATTGTACTATTTTAGAGGTATGTTCATACGTTTAGAGTAATGAAAGTGTCCACTTAGATCTAAGGAGTTTTTTGTGACATCACGGTACTTCAAGAAACCATAAAAGTAATGGAAAATCTAAGTTACCTAGTAATCTCAACACTGTGTTCTTTTGGATACGAAATCGTAAGTAAAGAACACATCATGCAAACACTGTCAAGTCCTGATAATTCCTTATTATTCTAGTAGGTCTAGTGAATGGAAGGGACTGAACTAAGGTCTCTGAAAAAGAGGAAACTAGAATTTGAGATATTGAGTCACCTTTACTCTCCCTTTCCCTGTTGACATGGTCTTTTTTTATTCGGTGATGTCTTTTGACCTTTACCCTATTTCCCTCCTCCTGCCCCCCCCCACCTTTGCAATCATCTTTATGTATTGATGGGCTTGTTTCCTTCTGTTATGAGGATTTTTGTTTTTTGTTTTCTTAGTTTTTGTTTCAGATTTCCTATATATGTGCGAGCATTTATATGTGTTTTTTTCTGTGTGAGTTCTTTCACTAGGCATAATGCCCTCCAGGCTATTATAAACACTGTGGCATGATAACAGGTGTGAAGTCATTTTTGGGAGTTAGTGATTTCATGTGTTCCGAGTTGTACCTAGGGGGGTAATTGAGGGAAGTTGCTGGATGATATGGATGTTCTCCTCTGAACTGTGTAGGAAACTTTAGATTGTTTGCGACTGCCCCTGCACCAAGTTCCAATGTCACCAAGAGGGCACAATGATTCGCTTTCTTCCATATTGTACCCGACACTTGTGTTTTCTTGTCTTTTTGATAAGACCGTTCAGACAGGTTTCAGGTGATATCTCTTTGGCTTTGGACTTTCGTTTCCCGAATGTGGAGTGACTTGGAACTTCTCTTCATGTATGTGGTGGCCATCTGTATGTCTTCATTGGAAGAATGCCTCTTCAGGACTCTGCCAGGTCCGTCATTGCTCTTTGCTTTTGCATTGTTGCGCTGTAGGAGATCTTGATTTCTTTTGTGTTTTAACCCTTGACCATGTACGTAGTTTGCAAGTATTTTCGCCCATTCACTATGTTGCCTTCCCATTCTGAAAAGATACTGTTGCTGTGCAGAACTTGTTTTTTTAGTTTCATGTAGTCCCACTTGTTTAGTTTTCCTTTGTGGCTTTGGCTTCTGGTGTCAAATCCCAAAACTCAAGTCAAGACTGAGATCCAAACATTCTCGTGGGTTTGGCATTTGGCTTTGTCCAGCAAAGCCAAGGACAGCAGAAAGGATTGCTTCAGACTCCACACAAGTCAAGAGGCGAGAGGGGTTTAAGGGATGTCTCCGCGAGCTGCTCTCAGGATCCCGCATTCATTAAGCCTACAAACGATGTACAACACATCAGCGGGCCACATGCTAGAAAGAACGTATTGAAGACATGGTACGAACCACATCGAGACAGGATAAAATATTCCACGCGACAACACGGTCCAAGGACTTGGTGAGCCCGTGCCGAACCCAACCCCTAGATACACACGCACTAGATCAGCCAAGTCTCGCCTGCCCCCCAGATACACACCAACTAGGTAAGTGAGCTGCTGCTGGCTGTTTGCAGGAAGGCCAGAGAGCAGTGATCTGCTCTGCCAAGCGTTCCCTATAATCTCCCAACTCAGGACATCGTTGTGCGATTTCCCACACCTCCTGCCCAAGGTCTTATCCAGGACTTTCTGGTTTCAGGTCTCAAGTGTGTAATACATTTTAACTTCGTTTCTGTGTGTGATGCTAAATGGGTGTCAGGTTGTTTTTCCGCGCCTGTTGTTTTTGTATGCCCAGTGTTTCTGGGCACCACCTATTGAGGAGACTGCCTTTGCCTCAGGTTATATTCTTGGTTCTTTTGTTGTGAAATAATTGGTTACGTATGTGTGGGTTTCTTCCTGGACCTTCAGTTCTGGTCCAGTGACCTCTGTCTCTGCATTTACCCCAATACTGTACTGCTTGGGTTATTGTAGCTTTGATATCTAGTTTCCAATCAGAAAGCATGGTGCTTCCAGCTGTTTTCTTCCTTCTCACAATGACTTTGGTATTCAGAGCCTTTTGTGGTTCTGTCCACCTTGAAGGATTATTCTATTTTTGGGAACGTGCTTAAGCTTTGATAGGGATTGCACCTAGGGAATGTGTAGATGGCTTTGAGTAGTGTGGACATTTTGATAATCTTAATTCTTGGGATCCACGAGCATAGAATGTCTTTCTGCTTATTTCTCTTTTCAAATTCTTTCTCCAGTGATTTCTTCTTTTCAGGAAAGAGGTCTCACTCCTTCATGGTTAAAGTCATTCTTTTCTTTTTTAAGTTTTCTATGTTTTTTCTTGAGAGAGATACATGGAAACACACACATACACACACACACACACACACACAAACAGAGAAACAGAGAGAGAGAGAGAGAGAGCGAGTGCATATGAGTGGGGACGAACTGAGAGAAAGGAGACACAGAATCTAAAGTAGGCTCCAGACTCTGAGTTGTCAGCACAGAGCCCCACACAGGGCTCAAAACAACATCATGAGATCACGACCTTAGCCAAAGTCAGATGCTTCACTGACTGTGTCACCCAGGTGTTTGTAGGCTAAATTTCCTCTGAAGCTTTTTCTTCTCTTGGAGTGATTTTAAATTATTTTCTTAATTTCTCTCTCTGAGACTTTGTGTGTCGTGTATAGAATTGAAGCACATTATGTACAACCACATACATATCTTAACATGACTGAATTCATTTATCAGGTCTACCAGTAAGGTTGTGGAGTCACTGCGGTCTCTCTAGAGCATATCATGCACTCCCAATAAGTGAAAAAGTACACATGCACTCGATCCACCAGGTCTCGCCTGCTCCCCAGATACACACCAACTAGGTAAGTGAGCTGCTGCTGGCTGTTTGCAGGAAGGCCAGAGAGCACTGATTGCTCTGCCAAGCGTTCCCTATAATCTCCCAACTCAGGACATCGTTGTGCGATTTCCCACACCTCCTGTCCAAGGTCTTATCCAGGTCCTTTGTGGTTTCAGGTATCAAGTCTGTAATACATTTCAACTTCGTTTCTGTGTGTGAAGTTAAATAGGTGTCAGGTTGTTTTTCTGCGCCTGTTGTTTTTGTGTGCCCAGTGATTCTGGGCACCACCTATTGAGGAGACTGCCTTTGCCTCAGGTTGTATTCTTGCTTCTTTGGTTGTGAAATAATTGGTTACATATGTGTGGGTTTCTTCCTGGGCCTTCAGTTCTGTTCCAGTGACCTGTGTGTCTGCTATTAGCCGAATAGTGTACAGCTTGTGTTATTGTAGTTTTGAGATCTAGTTTCTTTCTTTTTTTTTTTTTTTAAATTTTTTTTTTTTCAACGTTTATTTATTTTTGGGACAGAGAGAGACAGAGCATGAACGGGGGAGGGGCAGAGAGAGAGGGAGACACAGAATCGGAAACAGGCTCCAGGCTCCGAGCCATCAGCCCAGAGCCCGACGCGGGGCTCGAACTCGCGGACCGCGAGATCGTGACCTGGCTGAAGTCGGACGCTCAACCGACTGCGCCACCCAGGCGCCCCTTTGAGATCTAGTTTCAAATCAGAAAGCATGATGCTTCCAGCTGTGTTTCTCCTTCTAAAACTGACTTTGGTATTCAGAGGCTTTTGTGGTTCTGTCCACCTTGAAGGATTTTTCTATTTTTGGGAATGTGCTTCCACTTTCATAGGGATTGCACGTAGGAAATGTGTAGATGCTTAAGTAGTGTGGACATTTTTTTTTCAAAGTTTTTATTTATTTTTGGGACAGAGAGAGACAGAGCATGAACGGGGGAGGGGCAGAGAGAGAGGGAGACACAGAATCGGAAACAGGCTCCAGGCTCTGAGCCATCAGCCCAGAGCCCGACGCGGGGCTCGAACTCACGGACCGCGAGATCGTGACCTGGCTGAAGTCGGCCGCTTAACCGACTGCGCCACCCAGGCGCCCCTTTTTAATTTTTTTTTTCAACGTTTTTATTTATTTTTGGGACAGAGAGAGACAGAGCATGAACGGGGGAGGGGCAGAGAGAGAGGGAGACACAGAATCGGAAACAGGCTCCAGGCTCTGAGCCATCAGCCCAGAGCCCGAAGTAGTGTGGACATTTTGAGAATCTTAATTCTTGGGATCCCCTAGCATAGAATGTCTTTCTGCTTATTTCTGTCTTTTCAAACTCTTTCTCCACTGATTTCTCATTTTCAGGAAAGAGGTCTTTCTCCTTCATGGTTAAAGTCATTCTTTTCTTTTTTAAGTTTTCTATGTTTTTCCTTGACAGAGAGAGATACATGGAAACACACACACACACACACACACACACACACACACACACACAGGGAGAGACAGAGAGAGCGCCTATGAGTTGGGAAGAACTGAGAGAAAGGAGACACAGAATCTAAAGTAGGCTCCAGACTCTGAGTTGTCAGCACAGAGCCCCACACAGGGCTCAAAACAACATCATGAGATCACGACCTTAGCCAAAGTCAGATGCTTCACTGACTGTGCCACCCAGGTGTTTGTAGGCGAAATTTCCTCTGAAGCTTTTTCTTCTCTTGGAGTGATTTTAAATTATTTTCTTAATTTCTCTCTCTGAGACTTTGTGTTTCGTGTATAGAATTGAAGCACATTATGTACAACCACATACATATCTTAACATGACCGAATTCATTTATCAGGTCTACCAGTAAGGTTGTGGAGTCACTGCGGTCTCTCTGGAGCATATCATGCACTCCCAATGAGTGAAAAAGTACCTGGGAACATAAGATGATGCGATCGAATTTAGATGAGAGTAAGCAGATATATGGAGTGAGAGTGTGCAAATTTTCTGAAATGTTTTGTGGTTGATACAATCCAACAAGTCCATAAACATGGTTTGTTTGGATATATGTTTTCTTTAAACCAGACCCAGAGAGCTGGGACATAAATATATGCTTCCCAACACATTGCCACAACACGCCCTGTGCATCTTGGGAGGGAGCCACCTTGTCTCCCTTTTCTGTCCTGGAACCCAGTGCCTGACTCCACCACTCAGTGAATTCGTCTCAGAATACTGCAGTTGGGAAGAGACCTATGTTTTTCATAGACTTCCTGAAAGGCACCTCAAAAACATTGGATTTTACAGAGTTGTGTGTGATCTGTCTGGAATCGTCTGAGGATGTGTCGGTTGGAATGGCACTTTCTTTGCTGGGAGATCAGGGAGCCCTGCAGTATTCCTGTGTGCCTTGTGGTCGGTCACCAGAGGGTGCTGTGTGGCTGCTCATGACAGGGACACTGCTCCCCAAAGATGGGGCTGGCAGGTGCCGGGCGTCACTGCTTGAGGAGCCTGAAGGGTTGAGCGGCTTGACTCGCTATCAAAAGCCTTGACTGAGTCTCCATCCTGCAGTCTCCTTGAGCTCCTGATGTGCTGTGTAAAGGACTCTCTGGCTTGCCGAGGTTCAAGTGGTTCTTGCTGTTGCCACTCAGTCGTCAGGACGAAGACATTCAGGTCCTGGTCTTTAACTCATTGACCTGATCTGCACTTAGAGGTACTTTCCTGAGAGTAAGCGACCCAGCCTGGGAGGAGGACCAGCAAGCAGACAGCAGTGGTCCAGCCTGCATCCTCCCCTGGCCTGAAAGCAAGGACTGGCTGCACTACTGAGAAGCAGAGCTATGGAACAGGAGGTGCACAGGCAGCTGGGGTTTGTCATGGGATGGGGCCTGAATGAGTGTGTTCCAGGGCATGGGGCAGGGATGCTGTGCAGGAGGTCAGAATGAGGGAGTGTGGTTTCTTTCCTTCCCCATGGGTCACTCCTAGGTACCCTGATGGCCTCAGTGCTGGCTTGTCCTCCTGATTCTTCAGGGATCCACCTAGTCCCAGGGGTCCCTGCTTTTCACATAAGACCCCAACGGAATAAAGAGTCTGTAGATATTGTAAACTGGAGGCAGCCCCCGAAAAATGCCTATAAATTATGTCCCCAAAGTTGTGCTTGGTGTACACGCCTACAGAGAGTTTGGTACACATGTGCCCTTGTGTACAGTGATGAGAGACAAAATATTGGAATTGGCCCAGTCATTCAGCTTCTGGAGACGCAGAGTAAAGGATGATGTGTGGCCCCTGAGAATGCAGAAGGGGACAGGACTCTGCCTGTCCACTGTGGCGACATCCCATAGTACAAGACCATAGTCCTGGATGGATGCCCAACCTGTCACACTACTCGTGAACACAAACACAGTCACCTGCTGCACTCAAAGCCAAAGGAGTGTGAAGATGACACCATGTCTTGGGGGCCATTATTTTTTCAAAGAATATACGGGTTTTTTTTTTACCGTATGTATTTGTTGTTTCCTATTTAGTTTTTTGGAAAGAGCAAGAAGGGGAATCCTGACCAGGGAGGGCTTCAAGCTATCATTGCAGAGCCTGACTTGGGACTTGATCTCAAGAACCAAGAGATTGTGACCTGAGCCAAATTCGACTCGGAAACTCGCCCATTGAGCCACCTCGGTGCCTGTCCTCATTATTTAAATCTTCATTTTACTGAATACGTGTCACCTGTAGAAACCTTTCCAGAGCTTTATACTTTACTGCCTAATAGATTAGCGTAAATGGCATATTGACGGTTTCATTTGGGTAGTTTTATAATACGCACGTTAGACCAATATCACCATGGCCAGTCGAGGAAAATGAAAGATTTTCAAGGTATTCGCTCTAGTCCAGACATTTGTCTTCTGGCTTCTGCTCTTGTGTCAAACCTCAGAGGGTCCCCATGCCAGCTAATGAAGATATTTCAAGTGGGGGCTTCACCTAATCTTTGTTCTTTGAGGACTATTCCTCTGTCATAAAAGATATTAGTGCCATTGAATATTTAAGCAATTATTAATCAGTCTCCTGTCATGTAGCCAGACACAACAGGCCATGTTGTGTGTTTGCACACACATGGAAATCCCAGAGGAGCTAAAGCAGCAGAAACCGAGATCGCTGGTTGCAGAGACTGGGGTGAAGGAATGAGCCGTGGGTGATTAGTAGTGCACGTGTCTCTGTGATGGAAATGTTCTAGGAGTACATAGTGGTCACGGGTGTAAAATCCTGCGAATGTACGTACTGATACTTGAAGTTGTAATTTCACAGGATCAGAGTAAATTTTTTGAAATTTAATTTATGTTTTAATTAAAAAACCAGTAGTACATAAGTATACTAAATACCTCTACACCGAATAATAAAATGACAAAGAACACAATGACAAGGTCAGGGAAATCATCCTTTGGAGCTGCAGCCGACATGAGCCGCTGTTGGGGAGCTGAGGCTGGTTGCTCAGCTGCAGGAGGTGGTTGCTCCAGCCCTTCCGTGACCCCGCCGGCTGGGGCTGGGGGCTGCTCATGCTCTGGGGCCACCAAAGGGGCAGGTGGCTCTTCCAGCTCCTGACTGTCAGCCAGAGCTGGGAGTACCTCCTGCCCTGGTGGGGACGCTGCAGTGAGGGTCTCCGATTCTCGTACACGCTGAGCTCCAGGAGAACTGGTGGCTTCAGGCAGCGTGGGCCGCGAGGCTGCAGTGGGCACCACAGAGATAGCGGGGGCTCGCTCCCCAGGCACGTCTGGACGGGGCTCTAGAGCTGCTGCCAAAGCTTCAAGAATAGAAAGTGTCATGACCGTGATTGCCATTCCATGGCAGGAAACCTCTCCCGCACACATTGTCATCTGAGTCAAAGAACCCACCAGGAGGAAATCTCCCAGACGGCAGGCTAATGGAACAGTGATCTGAGACTAGTCCCTACGCCTGGCCCACCTGCAGTCTCAGGACACGTGTTCTCCGTGGCATAGCCCGTCCCCTCCACACGCCCACATCTCCCACCCAGAGTCCTCCTCGCCCGGAGACTCTGGCTCATTGGGCTCACGGTGTTTCCGCCATGAGTAGAGAAGGCGGGCGCGGCGCTGCAGCTCGGAGCCCGGCATGTGGACCCTTACATACGCCCGCAGCAGCTTCAAGCTGGTGAAGTCTGGAGGCCGGAAAAATTCCTCGGGGTAGTGATCCAGCCAGGTGCCCAGGATGGAGGAGATGGCCCTGGGGATACAAAAGTAGCCAGAACAATCACCATGGGGTGTTCCTCCCACTGATGTCTCAGGACAGGCCTGTGGGACCCGGCCTCTATGCCTCCTGCTCCTGGATGTCCAGAGGGTGGTTCTATACGTTGTCCACCTGTGAGTTGGCAGTCCCGCCTACGAGAGACCTGGTCACTGAAGAGGGACCGTCAAGATTCTGTTTGACGGGAACCCCTTCACCAATGATGTGGTCGTCTCTGTCCTTCTTGGGGAAGCCAGCCAGACTCCTCGCTGTGTCCCGCTGCCTACCTGCCACTGGAATTCAAGTCCGTGCGTGAGTGGAGGGGTGATGTCGGGGTGAGTGAGTGCCTTCACTGCATACCCTAGCGCTCCATGAAAATCTGCGCAAATACGGGACAAGGGGACTCTGTCTCTTACCTGGGCTTGCTGGGACCCTCCTGATGCCTTCAACGTGACGACCTGTGCCTCTGTGCTGCCTCATGCACTCAGTGCACATGTGGGTGTCCTCCCGCTGACACCGTTCTCCCATCGTGTGGGTGATATGTGCTCTTTGAGCCCTCACTGTGTCTCCTGTACCCTTGCTAAGCACGCACTGTGGATGTTCCCCAAGGTGGTGAGCGTGATGCTCCCCAAAACCGTTATTCTGGGTCCCCTGATGGGGGTCTAGGCAAGGCTGTGAGTGGGAGGGGACGGGGTTGGACTCTCTAAGGGGCTGATGCGGTCCTCTGGCGCTCTCTGGGGCCTCCCTGTGCCCACAGCCCATCCTCTACCAGACAGGACAGGACCCCTTTCCTTGCTTCCAAGAGAAAGCCCTCAGAACTTTGCCCTCTCACAGGACTCTCAGACGTGTGGGATGCTGGGTCCTGCAGCCCCTCCCACGCACAGTCTCAGCACTGCCCTCTTGGAGAAGGAAGGCCCTCCAGCCTGAGCTCAGCCTACTCACAGTTTCTCCTGCTCCCGGGGTCCGCCATCGTCCTCAGCCTCCGAATGGAAGCCTCCGTATCTGGAGGAGGCCAGAAGGACATCATATGAGCTGTCGTGTGGATGCTACGTCTTGTCCTATCCAGAGTCACTGACTGCTGACTAGAATGGAGCTCTGGAGGGGAGGGTACTGTCCGCTCTGCGCATTGGATCCCAGTGAGCTCCTACAGAAGTGCCTGCACCTAGTGGGGCTTCCTGCGTGTTTGAAGAATGATAGGGCCCCAGTCAGCTCCATCACACATATTGGTGTGGGTCTGGGCGTCCTGCTCATCCTGGGCATCCTTGACTGGTTTGAGCCAGGACTCAGACACACAGATAGAGCCTCCAATCTCCTTTTCCAATGGGAAAACAGCCCAACTCAACACCTGGCGACAGTGAGGGATGAGGCAGAGAGTTGATCGTGGGCAAGAGGACAAAGATGACCCAGCAGAGACGCAGCCCTGCCAGCGGAGCCTTCCACAGGCCAGGGTGACTTTCCCTGCAGTGCCCCCACTGAGGACCTGGAGTGTTTCCACCCGGATCAGAGGCACAATGTGAGACGCCAGGACGTTTGGTGACTTTCCTGAGACTCAGAGCTTTCAGGGGCTGAATCACACACTGGGCTGTGAAGGGCAGGGTGCTCACCTCATAAACAGTATTTCCAGGACCTGCTGGGTGGTAGCAAAAGCTCTGTACGTGCTCAAGAATGTGAAGAGGTAGGAGGGGTCTCTACCCAGGAAAGCAGGTACCAGGTGCTCCACTCGCTGTACCAGTAGCATCCGGCCTCCTTCCATGGTCCATTCCTACAGAAAGGGAGAGTTTCGGTACACATGTCTCCTTGTGTACAGTGATGAGAGACAAAATATTGGAATTGGCCCGGTCATTCAGCTTCTGGAGACACAGAGTAAAGGATGATGTGTGGCCCCTGAGAATGCAGAAGGGGACAGGACTCTGCCTGTCCACTGTGGCGACATCCCATAGTACAAGACCATAGTCCTGGATGGATGCCCAACCTGTCACACTACTCGTGAACACAAACACAGTCACCTGCTGCACTCAAAGCCAAAGGAGTGTGAAGATGACACCATGTCTTGGGGGCCATTATTTCTTCAAAGAATATACATTTTTTTTTTGCCGTATGTATTTGTTGTTTCCTAGTTAGTTTTTTGGGAAGAGCAAGAAGGGGAATCCTGACCAGGGAGGGCTTCAAGCTGTCATTGCAGAGCCTGACTTGGGACTTGATCTCAAGAACCATGAGATCGCGACCTGAGCCAAAGTCGCCTCGGAAACTCGCCCATTGAGCCACCTTGGTGCCTGTCCTCATTATTTAAATCTTCCTTTTACTGAATACGTGTCACCTGTAGGAACCCTTCCAGAACTTTATACTTTACTGCCTAATAGATTAGCGTCAATGGCATATTGACGGTTTCATTTGGGTAGTTTTATAATACGCACGTTAGACCAATATCACCATGGCCAGTCGAGGAAAATGAAAGATTTTCAAGGTATTCGCTCTGGTCCAGACATTTGTCTTCTGGCTTCGGCTCTTGTGTCAAACCTCAGAGGGTCCCCATGCCAGCTAATGAAGATATTTCAAGTGGGGGCTTCACCTAATCTTGGTTCTTTGAGGACTATTCCTCTGTCATAAAAGATATTAGTGCCATTGAATATTTAAGCAATTATTAATCAGTCTCCTGTCATGTAGCCAGACACAACAGGCCGTGTTGTGTGTTTGCACACACAAGGAAATCCGAGAGGGGCTAAAGCAGCAGAAACCGAGATCGCTGGTTGCAGAGACTGGGGTGAGGGAATGAGCCGTGGGTGATTAGTAGTGCACGTGTCTCTGTGATGGAAATGTTCTAGGAGTACATAGTGGTCACGGGTGTAAAATCCTGCGAATGTACGTACTGATCCTTGAAGTTGTAATTTCACAGGATCAGAGTAAATTTTTTGAAACTTAAATTATGTTTTAAGTATAAACCGGTAGTATATAAGGACACCAAATACCCCTATACCCAATACTAAAATGACAAAGAACGCAATGACAAGGTCAGGGAATTCCTCCTTTGGGGCTGCAGCCGACATGAGCCGCTGTTGGGGAGCTGAGGCTGGTTGCTCAGCTGCAGGAGGTGGTTGCTCCAGCCCTTCCGTGACCCCGCCGGCTGGGGCTGGGGGCTGCTCGTGCTCTGGGGCCACCAAAGGGGCAGGTGGCTCTTCCAGCTCCTGACTGTCAGCCAGAGCTGGGAGTACCTCCTGTCCTGGTGGGGACGCTGCAGTGAGGGTCTCCGATTCTCGTACGCGCTGAGCTCCAGGAGAACTGGTGGCTTCAGGCAGCGTGGGCCGCGAGGCTGCAGTGGGCACCACAGAGATAGCGGGGGCTCGCTCCCCAGGCACGTCTGGACGGGGCTCTAGAGCTGCTGCCAAAGCTTCAAGAATAGAAAGTGTCATGACCGTGATTGCCATTCCATGGCAGGAAACCTCTCCCGCACACATTGTCATCTGAGTCAAAGAACCCACCAGGAGGAAATCTCCCAGACGGCAGGCTAATGGAACAGTGATCTGAGACTAGTCCCTACGCCTGGCCCACCTGCAGTCTCAGGACACGTGTTCTCCGTGGCATAGCCCGTCCCCTCCACACGCCCACATCTCCCACCCAGAGTCCTCCTCGCCCGGAGACTCTGGCTCATTGGGCTCACGGTGTTTCCGCCATGAGTAGAGAAGGCGGGCGCGGCGCTGCAGCTCGGAGCCCGGCATGTGGACCCTTACATACGCCCGCAGCAGCTTCAAGCTGGTGAAGTCTGGAGGCCGGAAAAATTCCTCGGGGTAGTGATCCAGCCAGGTGCCCAGGATGGAGGAGATGGCCCTGGGGATACAAAAGTAGCCAGAACAATCACCATGGGGTGTTCCTCCCACTGATGTCTCAGGACAGGCCTGTGGGACCCGGCCTCTATGCCTCCTGCTCCTGGATGTCCAGAGGGTGGTTCTATACGTTGTCCACCTGTGAGTTGGCAGTCCCGCCTACGAGAGACCTGGTCACTGAAGAGGGACCGTCAAGATTCTGTTTGACGGGAACCCCTTCACCAATGATGTGGTCGTCTCTGTCCTTCTTGGGGAAGCCAGCCAGACTCCTCGCTGTGTCCCGCTGCCTACCTGCCACTGGAATTCAAGTCCGTGCGTGAGTGGAGGGGTGGTGTCGGGGTGAGTGAGTGCCTTCACTGCATACCCTAGCGCTCCATGAAAATCTGCGCAAATACGGGACAAGGGGACTCTGTGTCTTACCTGGGCTTGCTGGGACCCTCCTGATGCCTTCAACGTGACGACCTGTGCCTCTGTGCTGCCTCATGCACTCAGTGCACATGTGGGTGTCCTCCCGCTGACACCGTTCTCCCATCGTGTGGGTGATATGTGCTCTTTGAGCCCTCACTGTGTCTCCTGTACCCTTGCTAAGCACGCACTGTGGATGTTCCCCAAGGTGGTGAGCGTGATGCTCCCCAAAACCGTTATTCTGGGTCCCCTGATGGGGGTCTAGGCAAGGCTGTGAGTGGGAGGGGACGGGGTTGGACTCTCTAAGGGGCTGACGCGGTCCTCTGGCGCTCTCTGGGGCCTCCCTGTGCCCACAGCCCATCCTCTACCAGACAGGACAGGACCCCTTTCCTTGCTTCCAAGAGAAAGCCCTCAGAACTTTGCCCTCTCACAGGACTCTCAGACGTGTGGGATGCTGGGTCCTGCAGCCCCTCCCACGCACAGTCTCAGCACTGCCCTCTTGGAGAAGGAAGGCCCTCCAGCCTGAGCTCAGCCTACTCACAGTTTCTCCTGCTCCCGGGGTCCGCCATCGTCCTCAGCCTCCGAATGGAAGCCTCCGTATCTGGAGGAGGCCAGAAGGACATCATATGAGCTGTCGTGTGGATGCTACGTCTTGTCCTATCCAGAGTCACTGACTGCTGACTAGAATGGAGCTCTGGAGGGGAGGGTACTGTCCGCTCTGCGCATTGGATCCCAGTGAGCTCCTACAGAAGTGCCTGCACCTAGTGGGGCTTCCTGCGTGTTTGAAGAATGATAGGGCCCCAGTCAGCTCCATCACACATATTGGTGTGGGTCTGGGCGTCCTGCTCATCCTGGGCATCCTTGACTGGTTTGAGCCAGGACTCAGACACACAGATAGAGCCTCCAATCTCCTTTTCCAATGGGAAAACAGCCCAACTCAACACCTGGCGACAGTGAGGGATGAGGCAGAGAGTTGATCGTGGGCAAGAGGACAAAGATGACCCAGCAGAGACGCAGCCCTGCCAGCGGAGCCTTCCACAGGCCAGGGTGACTTTCCCTGCAGTGCCCCCACTGAGGACCTGGAGTGTTTCCACCCGGATCAGAGGCACAATGTGAGACGCCAGGACGTTTGGTGACTTTCCTGAGACTCAGAGCTTTCAGGGGCTGAATCACACACTGGGCTGTGAAGGGCAGGGTGCTCACCTCATAAACAGTATTTCCAGGACCTGCTGGGTGGTAGCAAAAGCTCTGTACGTGCTCAAGAATGTGAAGAGGTAGGAGGGGTCTCTACCCAGGAAAGCAGGTACCAGGTGCTCCACTCGCTGTACCAGTAGCATCCAACTTCCTTCGATGGTCCCTTCCTCACGGTTCTCATTGTCGGGCATGGGTGAGATGTTCATACCCTGAGGTAGAACACAGGAGGGACACAGAGTCAGACACAGCACCATGGACATCAGGAGGCTTGGGGTCCAGAATGCAGACCAAACCCCCAAGCCGTCAGTGACTTGTGGCAAGAATGAGACCTGGGTGCCCAGTGTCTGAAGAAGGATGTTGGCATGCACACGAGAATTTGAGGTGGGAAATGGCTGAACACGTTAGGATCTCCGATCAGACATCCCCACAGGCGAGGGAATTAAAAGCAGGAATGAACTATTGGGACCTCATGAAGATAAAAGCTTCTGCACAGCAGAGGAAACAACCAACAAAACTCAAAGCCACCAATGGATTAGGAAAAGGTATTTGCAAATGACATATCGGACAAAGGGCTAGTATCCAAAATGTATAAAGAGCTCACCAAACTCCACACCTGAAAAACAAACAATCCACTGAAGAAGTGGGCAGAAAACATGAATAGACACTTGTCTAAAGAAGACATCCTGATGGCCAACAGGCACATGAAAAGCCGCTCAACGTCGCTCCCCATCAGGGAAATACAAATCAAACCACACTCAGCTATCACGTCACGCCAGTCAGAGTGGCCAAAATGAACAAATCATGAGACCATAGATGCTGGAGAGGATGTGGAGCAACGGGAACCCTCTTGCACTGTTGGTGGGAATGCAAACTGCTGCAGCCGCTCTGGAAAACAGTGTGGAGGTTCCAAACAATTAAAAATAGACCTACCCTATGACCCAGCAGTAGCACTGCTAGGAATTTACCCAAGGGATACAGGAGTGCTGATGCAGAGGGGCACTTGTACCCCAATGTTTATAGCAGCACTCTCAACAATCGCCAAATTATGGAAAGAGCCTAAATGTCCATCAACTGATAAGTGGATAAAGAAATTGTGGCTTATGTACACAATGGAGTACTACGTGGCAATGAGAAAGAATGAAATATGGCCCTTTGTAGCAACGTGGATGGAACTGGAGAGTGTTATGCTAAGTGAAATAAGCCATACAAGGAAAGACAGATACCATATGTGTCCACTCTTTTGTGGATCCTGAAAAACTTAACAGGAACACATGGAGGAGGGGAAGAAAAAAAAAGAGCTTAGAGTGGGAGAGAGCCAAAGCATAAGAGACTCCTAAAAACTGAGAACAAACTGAGAGCTGATGGGGGGTGGGAGGGAGGGGAGCGTGGGTGATGGGTACTGAGGAGGGCACGTGTTGGGATGAGCACTGGGTGTTGTATGGAAACCAGTTTGGCAATAAATTTCAAATATTTTTTTTTAAAAAACCATCAAGGAAAAAGAATCTCAGGTCAGATTGTTAGATGAGTATGCACGGCACCTCCCTGCATGAACAGCAGCGTCCCTGTGATTTCTAACAGTACAGTCCATTCTGGGTATCCGAAGAGAGGGACAGTACCTGGCAGAGGTTGGATCAGGATAATAGGACATGTAGGATGTTCAGTGCAGCACTGTGACATGGCAAGAGAAGGGAATGCTGTCACAATCCCCCATTTGTGAAGGGTTGAATGGGTGAGGTGAGTGGTCACATTTCCAGAATGTTGTCTAGGTGGTAAGGCCCTTGCTCCTGACTGGAGGGGCCCCAGGGGCGTGTTACTTGGCGACCAAAGTGCAGAGCATTAGACATAATGCACTGAGCCCCATGGCCTTTGGGTAAAAATCTCCCTGCTCCCACGAACGTGTGTCAGACGTGGAGAAGGTGTGGAAGGATGGTCGGGCGAACCGGGACACCTGGGAACGTTCGTCGGGGAAACGTGTACAACAATGCCAATATATTCTAGACAGAATGGGACGTGAAATGGTCTCACGCCTCTTCTCTGATCTTCTTCCAATTAAGTGGAGAGTGACGTTGTGTCTGGCCGTTGCAGGGGCTGGGCCCTGAGGGCATGTTTGGGGAGCAGATGGGGTTCCAGGTTCATCTGGGACCAGGAGTCTCCGAGAGCTACCAGGGGAGCAGCAGTGTGTTTTCTGGGCCCTGGGTGTTGGGTTTCCCTGGTACCTGCACTCACCCTGAGCCAGCGCGGCTTCCTGCTGATGGCATGGGGCTTCCTCCTTTCCTTCAGGGAAGTAGAGCAGGGGCTCTCATTCAGCTTCTCCTCCATCTGTGGCATGTGGCTCTGTAAAGACAGTGCCCAGCAGGCAGGCAGCCAGGCAGGCAGGCAGGCAGGCAGGCAGGAGTCCTCAAAGCCGTGTCTGCTTGCTTTCACTTGTCCTCAGACCCATATGAATTCATTCCAGGTACGACACCACAGTGTGCACTCACCTCCCCCACGGAGGAGAGAAGCAAGGTGGCTTGAGGGCCTTGGATTCAACCTGTTACAGGTTAGAGGCACCTCAGAGATCCCTTTTCCCTCCTTCCCAGCATGACACGTGCATCCACTGCCATCGAACCTGCTCCGGTCCCGGGGAGGACCGGCCCCCATGTCCCCCTTTCCCCGAAACAGAACATGAGGGGATGGGGGTGCCCAGGGAAGGCTCCGAGCTGTGACCTGACCTGACCTGGCCTGCTCTGGGCTGCTCTGTGTTACCTTATGTGACGTCCTGGAAAACATCGTGAGGCATCGCCAGCATGGGTTAAGGAAACCTCTGCAACCTCTGAGTAATCCTGCGCACTGGGGTTTCTGGCATCCAGAGCCCCGGTACCTGGGAAAACAACAAGAGAACATCCTAAAGTCTCTGGGTCTGTAGGCAAGTGAGCCTGGTATGGGACCTTCCTAGAACATGGGTGCCAGGTTACAGGAGTTCCAAGCTTTCCTGGGGCCCATTGTGAGCAAAGTGATGTCACTGCCTAGGATCCACCTCCTGAGTCCCCCTGTGGGATAACACCTTTGCAAATAGTCCTCTCTTTGCTGACTGCTCACCCCCATTCTCCATGAAATGTCACATCGGTACACAGTTCCACCAATGCACCCCTCTCCACAGTCCCCTGGGAAGGTCTGGGGCAGCCAGGGTCCCAGCTGTGAGACCTATCTGGGTTGAGACAGAACTCTTCTTTCTTACCTCTTTCTGGTCCCAGATTCGCGACTGTGCTTCTCAGGGATGGTCCGTGTCTTTTCCGCCCAATGGAGATCATTCTAGCATGTCCTCAGGATGTCCTCAGGATGTCCTCAGGCATATGTGGGATGATACCTGTGAAATTGGAGCAGCGGTGTCACCTGTTGGAAGTTTATCCAACCACATTGACTTCAACTTCTCACCTCCTCTGATTCTGCTGCTCCTCTGATCCCAGCCCACAGTCCTTCCAGGTGTGCGTACGTGCGTGAGTGTGTGTGTGTATGTGTGTTTACCAGTGCTTGTTTTCTGGGGTCCCAGAAGGTCACATCCCCACCTAGGGAAGGATGGCCAAACATTTCCTAGGAGCTTAGGTTCTCTACTTTCTAAAGCAATCCCTACAGAAGGGATTGGAGTCGGGGCCTAGTAGGACAGAACTCTCATTTACGTAGACTTTGTCAGTAGTGTGCCACGAGCCATTCCCTGCCTTTCCACTGGGTACATACGATGGGGACAGGGTGGCACTCAGTGGGTTGCCCTGGCCTGGGGGTCCTCCTCAGGGAAGAACGTGCCGGGATGTCTTCTGTGACGCTCCTCTTCAGCCTCACCCCCACACCACCTCCGTGTCTTCACCCAGTGACAGTAACACATCCTTTTTCAGACCCCCTCCGAAATCCTGGGTCGAATCCAGGACCCCATTGTGAGGACATGAAGTTGGGGTCATGCCCAACTTGGCTTCTGACTTTACACCAGTCTGTGATTCTGGGCAAGGCACTGACCCTGGCAGGGTCTCCACTTACTCCTCCCCTCAGTGGCTCCCTGGGATGCCCACATCCTGTCAACACATCCTTGTGGGATTTCCTTCCTGGAGTGTGGTATGGACGTAGTGTTTGATTTCTGTTGCAAAGAAGATGGCACCGTGACCCCAGACCAAACAAGTTTAGGTGATAAAATGTGCATGGCACGGCCACGTGCTCACTGTCACTCTCTGTGTTGTCTCTCAGCTCCTGACAGTGGGGACCAACCCCCGTGTTGAGTCGTGACATGGACAGGTACACACAGCCTAGCCCTGAGAGACAACGACAGACAGGGAAGAACTAAGGCACTCGATGTGGACTGAATCCTGCCACCACCCTGAAGTGGGCTCAGGGGTTGAGTGAAGCAGGTTCTGTCTGAGTGATGACAGCAGCCCCAAGCTCCTGAGAGGCTCTGGCAGGAGCGCTCAGCTGAGCCCTGCTGAACTCCTGGTTCCCTGGGCCTGTGAGGTGGGAAGTTGATGGGGAAGCCAGTAAGGGTGGGGGAATATTGTCCCACGGCGCTAGAGCAGAGTAGGGACAACGTCCTCCTGCCCCAGGCCCTGGCCCTCCTCACCCTCCCTCTCTGCTGTCCTCCGCAGCTCTTTCCGGTCTCCCCGGTCTCCTTTCACACGTCCCCTCTGAAACAACGACCCCTGCCTCCGAGTGTCCGCCGCACTGTGCCTTCTGCCGGGCTACATACCCTCGACTTGTGCAGGGCTGACTCGTTCTTGCACTGCGGCAGGAAATATTAACGTTTCCTCAGCACAGCCTTGTCAGACCCTCCCCTGGGGGAGCTCAGGACCCAGTTGTCGCACCTTGAAGTTTTCTATGGAGTCCTTGCTCATGTCATTCCCATTTTTGTTTCGTGTTCTTTCCATCTTCCTGGCTAGACCTTGAACTCCTAGAGGGAAGACGTGGCTGCCTTACCAGCACTGGCACTATGTGAATGCTCAGATGCTCATTCCCGGGGGCTGACTGAGGACGTAAAGGGATCCCACCCACCAATTAGCAGCTCAGTCATCGTAGCCTAATTTACCTGGGTCATTTTCCAATACTTATTTTATCGTATATCTGTTGAGTCCACTCTAGTCGTAATTTGGGGCGTGAAATCACACTCCAAGATCAAGAGTCTCATGCCCCACTGACTGAAACAGCCAATTTTCATGGAACTAGACTGATCTCTAAGTTATCTTGCGGGTTAACATTTCGTACGTGTATGAGCTTATGCTGAATTACCAGAGAACGCGCCACATTTCTAAAAGCATGTCCCCATAGATTTCCTCACATGACAGAGCTGGGTGTGTGTTTAGATTGGAGACTAAAGTCCTTCATGTGGTCACTGAGGACCCCAGAGTTCCTCCATTTTGTCCCTTGTCCCTCCCGAGGATATCAGGTACTTGCACAACCAGCAGCACAAGGGGCGATAAAGGGGAAAGAGAACAAGGAAATGCACCTGGGAGCATGTTATCAGCCTGGTCTAGAGTGCCTAAAATATCCACCTTTTCACTGATTCCTTGTTTTAAAGGCACGGATTTTTAAGTAGTGATCTGTGAGAACCTATGTCGCACAAATCGTAGAAAATGCATCCCTACAAATGCACCACAAAACACACGAAGGTAATTCCTGAGCTGCAGGAAAATATTCTTCCTCCGGGACACATTGTATGAAGGAAGTAAGAAGAGTAAACATCTATGTGTGTGTTTGTGTGTGATGTCTACATATTAATGAATATGACCTTGTATCGCTATCTCTGAATATCTTTAAGAAGTGAAGGATCATTGACTTTTAAATACAAGAATTAGGAAAACAATAAGTAAAAAATCGTAATTAGTGAGTTTACAGACATATAGTAGTAAGATATATGAGAGTCTCGGGGCGCCAGGGTGGCTCCGTGGGTTGAGCGTCCGCCTTCGTCTCAGAACATGATCTCACGGTTCGTGGGTTCGAGCCCCGCATCGGGCTCTGTGCTGACAGGCTGTTTCCGTTTCTGTGTCTCCCTCTCTCTCTGCCCCTCCCCCACTCACGCTTTGTCTCCCTCTGTCTCAAAAATAAATAACCATTCAAAAACATTTAAAGAAATTCCATTAAGATCTAGGCCAGTAGAAAGTAAACGACTGGTGGTTGAGAAGTCAATGAAGTGCCTCTTAAGATGGATTGTTTTCAAGTACGAAAACTCATAAACCACATGACCGCAAGTATAGTGTAAATATTGAAACTGCAGCCCAGTTAGCCAGTTAAATGGGAAGAATTCCATATATCTGTGTTCACTTACACTTCGCCGACCAGAGCAGGGTCTGGTACACCTTGCACGTTCAGTCGATGCTTGCTGCACAATCGCATGGGTGATGGCCTCTCTCTCTCTCTCTCTCTCTCTCACCAAAAGAAAGAAACGTTGAAAAGCAATGGAAACCCAAGAAAAGAAAAATGGCACGGAGGAGTTGGGATCTGAGGCACACTGTGAAGAAAACACGGGGGTTGGGAGGTAGTGGAGGTGGACAGGCGGTTCCACAGAGTTGAAGGACGTGCCACAGTCAGCGGTGGCAGGGTGGACTTGAGGGTGGGACCGCTGGTGGTGCGGTCCAGGTAGGGCCATGGGAAGGGCATGCAGAGCTGAAAAGCACCGGCCTTTCAAGGAGAAGGGAGGTGGAAGGAGTCTCGTGTGCCCAGCGTGTCTCCCTGTCCCTTAGGGCTGCCCTTGCGGTCACGGGTGACGAGCGAGGAGGGTGCACGGCTGTAGATGGCCACGGTTGGCGGGAATGGGAGGCAGAGTGAAGAAGAAACACAGAGGCCTAGGATGCAAGAGGGATCACTGGGTTCACGTGCAGCCACGTCCCTGGGAAACCAGCAATGCAAAAGGTTCCTGGGTCTCTTGAGGGGTGACAGGGAGGTGTCCACCTTGGGAGGAGACACCTGCCGGTCCCTGTCCCACTGGCCTGGTGTCTGGAGCCCTCTGCCTGGCTCGCGGCTGTCAGGCTGGCGGGCAGTCGGTCAGAGCATCTGGTGGGCACAGGGAGGTGCGGTGGTGCAGACCCTGGTGCCCAGGAGCTGTGCCCCCTGTGGGGTGGCGGGGGTGGGGGGATGGGGCGGCTTGGATCCTGGGCCCAAGCAGGTGTGCGGGAGCGCGCGCGCGAGTGCGCGCATGCGCGTGGGCGCGCATGCGCGTGGGCCAGGGCCGGAGCCTGGAGAGGGACACAGCTGAGGTCTCAGCGGTGCTGTGAGTTGGCTCCCAGCCCGCCTGCCGCCCCAAACCCCCAAGTGTCTGGGCCAGCCAGGGACTGACGCCCACCTCAGCCCCCGACCTGGGACATGCTGCTGCCTGGCGCCTGCGACCCGGCAGCCGTGGCTTTGGCGGTTGGGGTACCGTTAGTGCACGCGGGAGCGCTGGCGGGAGCGCAGGCGGGGCCCCGCGTGGAGAAGACTGGGAGCCATGAGCCTCCAGCCTCGGAGGGTGGCGGCCCTGCTGCTCCTGCTGCTCCTGGAGCCAGAGGCCAGGGCGCGGGACGCGCTTCCCGGGCGCCTCGGTCTTTGGCCGCGCTGGTGGAGTGCCAGCACTGGCTGGGGCAGAGCGCGATGCGATGCCCCCCCCTCCCCCCCCCCCGGCGCCCTTGAAAGTCCATCTGGGAGAAGCCTAAAGGTGGAGCAGCTGAGACACACAGCCTCCCTCCAGGACCTGCCTCAGTCGCGGTGCTTCCAAGGTAGGGACCCTAGCGACAAGGTCGCACGTGGCCTTCCCCTCTGCCCCTCTCTGTCTTCCCCTCCCATGAGAACCCTCCCCCCGCCCTGGGGCTCCGGGCTTCTTCTTGGGCTCCGTTGCGGCTGCGGTCTGGAGGCCTCAGGAGTGGGCTTTCTGGGTTGGACCCTGGTTCCCTGGAAGAGGAGGGTCCCAGATCGAGTAGGGGGTTAGGCTCAGGCGGTGGGGAGTGGTTCAGGTCGAGAGGGGGGGCGCCCTGAGTGCCCATGGAGGTCTGACTGGGTTGGTGGTTGGCGGGTGGAGGTGAGAAGGAACGAAGGACGAACGAACGGAGGAAGGAAGGAAGGAAAGCGTGGACCTGCGGCTGTGGGCAAGTGTCAAGGCAGGGCCAGGGAAGTGGCAGCCATGAGCAGGAGGAATCATTCCTGCCTGTGAAAATGAAGTACAAGGGACCTGAGACTCCAGAGAAACATTCCAGGGAGAGTCAGGGTGGTGGGCCTGAGTTGCTGGAGGCCAGCAGGGGACGGTGTTGAAGGGATTGAGAGTGGAAGCAGCAGGTGAACACAGGCCTCCTGCCTCCCCCCTCCGCACCTGCTCTCCTGCCCTGCCCAGCCCGCCGCGCCGCGCCCCGCCCCGCCCCTGGTGGCAGAGTTGCACCCTCTGATGGGGAGGGGGAGATCTCACCCCGCTTGTGGCGATAGGGGGTCCTCTCTCGTGGGAGTCAATGGGACTAGGGGGTAGGAGTCTGGATTAGGGCAAGTGCAACTCCCTGTTGAGCTCTTCATCTCTGAAGGCAATGTGCATTCCATCAATGAAGTGGGAGCCAGGGAGCCAGGAATCAGTGGCGCTTGTGTGTTTTCGAGGGTGGTCCAGACTCTTTCCTGATGGGAGATGTGTGCTGAAGAGAACTGGGTGTTGTGGATGGAGTCCAAAGTCATCTCTTTGGGACACGTTGGGTGGGAACGTCTTCTTCGCACTCTGGCGACGAAGGTGGATGGAAAAGCTCCTTGTCCAAGGCAGACTGGTGGGTTTTGTTCTTCCTCTCCGTGGGGCGTGGTGCTTCCCGTTTCCGTGGAGCGCCTCCTGTCTTGCATTCGTTCCGTGTTTCAAGAGTTTCAGTCCTTGGCAATCGCGTCTCCTCAGGGACTCACCAGGCAGCACGAGGGAGAAGTGACTGGGAGCCCACCGGGTCCCTAGAAACCAGTGCGTGTGTACTGGAGCAGGCAGTGCTCCTCTCTCAGCCTCCTTGGGAAATGAGGTCTTGAGCAAACGGTCTTTCATTGCATGGGTTGTACCTCTCCCCGGTTGTTGGGGGGAGTGTGTGTGCGTGAGTGTGGTGCTGTGGCCCGTGTGGAGTCCGGACCGCGTCAGGGACCCAGTTCTTGGCAAGGAATGCGTTTTGTTGCATGGGAATATCTCATTGCACGAGAGAGTTCCAATCCTGTCTCAAAGGCTGAAAACATCCTGAAGGCAGCACTGTGACCTCACTGAAAGCAAAGGCCTAAGAGCAGAGGCTTTCCCACACTTCCATATGGAGCTGACTGGTGCTTTATGTTTTCAGGAAGATGGTGTGGTGTAGGCCACTTGGAGCAGCTCAGGCTCCTGAGCGTGTGTTTGGTCCCCGAGGGGTGAGTTGTGTCTCTCCGGAATGAAGGAGATTATGGGGACCTTGAGTATCGTTACCTTCATGATTACCGTGATGATTCTGCCTAAGTCATCGCATGGATATTGATCCATGAGCTCGCCATGTGAGAGGTTTCCTTGGTAACATGGTCGCCGTGCGTGGCCTCGAAACTTGGTTGTGGTCCGAACACCTTTGATGCTTTGCAAGTCCCGAAGCGGCTCCACGGGTGTGCAGTCCCTGTTGCCATATAGGTGAGGAGGCAGAGTCTGTTGACCTGAAGCCCGTGCAAGTATCCAGGGAGATGTGCGAGGGCCTCTCCCTGAGGCACTGGGTTCCTAGCCGGCTCCACCCAGAATCAGGCAGGGAGGTTTTGTTGATGCCAGCGGGAAGTCCTGAGGAGGGAGGGGGAGCCGGACACCGTCGGGGGAAGGAAGGGATCCCTCCCCTGCCTCACCATCCCCAGCAGTTGCCTAGGTGCTGGCCACGAGGGAGGGGACTGCCTATGCATGTTTGTTTTCCTTGGTCTTACCCCACCTTGGTAGAGGGCTTAGCCTGTTCCAGGCACTGTTCTGAGCACTTGAGAGATCTGTGCAGACGACACAGAGTACCTCGGCAAGGACTCTCGTCCCCGTTCGTATTTCCAAGGGAAGATGTGAAAGAATGTGTGCCGGGGGTCAGTGCTGTGAAGCGGGAGGACTCGAGGCATGAAGGCAGGCAGTCGGCCTCCACATGAGCGTGCTGCACCGCTGGCTTTCCCACTGCTGCCTGTCGAGAGGCAGGGAAAGCATTTGCACCTAGCGTGCCTGTCCTGCGAGCAGAGGTGGGCTTGGAGACGTGCGTGTGCCCTCAAACGGGGAATCCAGCAAAATAGGCTCTAGGGCCTGAGTCACGCTCTCTGCGGGGAACCCTATCATTGCACATCCAGCCTGAGACACTTTGGAGAGTGACATGCGGGGCTCTTAGTGAGGGTGGCGGCACAGCGGGGGGCATGGGTCAGCGGGACCTTCCTAGGACACCCCCCCGCCCCCCCCCCCCCCGCCGGTGCTGTGGTGCCCCTGAAACCCAGGCAGGGCTGGAAGGAGGAACAGGCTGTTGATGGCACCATCCCTTCCGCAGGGAGGCTTCTTGGGAGCTGGTGACTGAGGGGACCTTTGCGAGTTCCCCCTCTGAATTGCAGGAGAAGCGGCCGAGGGCCCTCATTTCATGCGGTCCACACTCCCCGTCGCCCTGTGTGCCAGTTGCCAGTGTCGCAGGCGCCCAGGTGGTGAACGTGGTCCCCGAGTAGGGAACACCGAGGCCGTTTCTGCGTTCTCAAATGCTAACGTTCTCTGCTTGTGACCCGCGCCCTGGCTGGTCCCAGACCCTGAGCACAGGGCCTGCAGGAAGGGTGAAGGGTGCGAAGCTGTCTCCTGGTAGGTAGCTGCGGTGAGGTCGTTCCCGGTGGCCTGTGCTCAGCTGCAGGGCACCTTGGAACCCAAAGCCACGACGTTTCCAGTAGGACAGAGTGCGCCGCAAGGGGAACCTGGGGAGTCACCAGGCCCTGAGGGGAGGCAGGCATGACCTTTATCCATGGGCCTTTTGATCGGAGCGCCCTGTTTGCTAGGTATCGTCAGGGTAGCCTCTTTGGTAGACAGAGGGCAGGTTGTGGACAGTTGTAGAGCATCCTTCCTGCTGGTATGTGTTGCAAGGGCTCTGACCTTGCGCAAATGGGCGGGGATGGGTAGAGTGGACTCCTGAATGGAACCTTCCCCGGGCGCCTGGGTGGTTCAGTGGGTTGAGCTTCCGACTTGGGCTCAGGTCATGCCCTTGCGGTTCCTGAGTTCCAGCCCTGCGCTGGGCTCTGTGCCCACAGCTCAGGCCCTGGAGCCTGTTTTCAGATTCTGCGTGTGTCTGTCTCTGCTTCTCTGCCCCTCCCCCACTGGCGGTCACCGGCTTGCCGGCTTGCTCTCTGGCTCCCTGTGTCTCCAGAGTGAAGACACATGAACAAATAGGAAATAGAACGTTCCCCAGGGCAGGTGCTGGCCACGGGCACAGCCATTCATTCGCTGTAGTCATGAACTCGACGGTGTTCCTTTAGTGTTCTCATTTGAGGTTCTCTGTTTCTTTCATTCATTCTGAGAGGCAGAGAGAGAGTGGACGCATGCACGTGTGCCTGTGAGCAGGGATAGGGCAGACAGGGAGGGAGAGAGAGAGGAGGGCCAGCGGGCTCCGCATCGTTGGCGCCCATCTTGAGGTGGGGCTCCTTGTGGAGGCTCAGCCTCACAAACTGTGAGATCGTGACGTGAGGCGAGATCCAGAGCCACATGCTTTGGTTTCTTTTTTAACGTTCACCTCTGAGAGAAAGCGAGAGAGACAGAGAGAGCACAAGCGAGGGAGGGGCAGGGAGAGAGAGAGGATACCCAGAAGGGAATCAGGTTCCAGGCTCTGAGCTGTCAGCACGGAGCACTAGGCGTGACTCAGCTCAGGAACCCTGAGAGCCTGACGTGACCCGAAGTCGGACCATTACCCAGCTGAGTCATCCAAGCGGCCCACAGAGTTTTCAGTGTGTATTTTCAAAAGAAAAAACAGCTACATTTATATATACATCTAGCTACCTGTGTGTCCTTAGGGATACCTGTGTACATACGCATACGTGTCTACATATACGTACACGTATTCGTGTATGTGTATATATACGTATATGCACACACACACACACACACACACACACACACACACCATGTAAACTGAGCCAAACGGTCTTCTGGGTGGAGACGCGGAGCCAGGAGGGAGGCATCAGCACAAAGTTCAAAATGAAAGGGAAACGTCATTCTCGTATGTATCAGTACGTGCCATGACAGGGAGACACACGCGAGGGTTCTGGTAGGATAGGAAGCTGCTCCCACGGAGAATGCAGGCAAATGGTCCCTGTGGAGCCAATGGAACCCTGGTGCACTTGTGGTATGAGACTGATAAAGAGGCCGAAAACTGGTGACCTTTCTAATGCTAGCAGAGGTCATTTGCATTTGTATAGCATGCGATCATTGACGTTGCCCCTGGGGGGAGAAAGGTTTTGCATCTCTGTTCTCCTAGGTTTGTGGCTTAGTTTGCTCTTCCCTTGTGCACTTGAAAGAGTCCTGACAGGTCCTGATGGTACACAGTAAGGCCAAGTCCCCAGAGTCCAGAGTCCCTTGGTGGGGCTTGTGGGATGGTGTCCTTCCCATGACCATGAAGTCCACAGAGCAGTCTTGTGCTTTTGCTGTAAGTCCTGTTTCTACCAGGTCCAGTCTGGGCGTGCCTCTTTGCAAGTCCTCAGGTGAGGACACGTGATGAAGGCTGCCCATTGGGACTGGCCTTCGATGATCCATCTGGCCGTGACCCCCTGCTCTCCTTCCAGGGCTGCGTAGGTTCGTGCCCTCGATGCTCGTTTCGTAGAAAGCCTTGACTGCTTGGTCTCTCTACTCCTCCTCACCCTGGACGGTAGTCCTGTGGCTCCCCTTGAATCCTCAAGCATACGTTTCCTTGCCCACCTCTGCACACTGGCCCTCCAGAGCAGGGTCTGGTACGCCTTGCACGTTCAGTCGATGCTTGCTGCACAATCGCATGGGTGATGGCCTCTCTCTCTCTCTCTCTCCCTCTCTCTCTCACCAAAAGAAAGAAACGTTGAAAAGCAATGGAAACCCAAGAAAAGAAAAATGGCATGGAGGAGTTGGGATCTGAGGCACACTGTGAAGAAAACACGGGGGTTGGGAGGTAGTGGAGGTGGACAGGCGGTTCCACAGAGTTGAAGGACGTGCCACAGTCAGCGGTGGCAGGGTGGACTTAGGGGTGGGACCGCTGGTGGTGCGGTCCAGGTAGGGCCATGGGAAGGGCATGCAGAGCTGAAAAGCACCGGCCTTTCATGAAGAAGGGAGGTGGAAGGAGTCTCGTGTGCCCAGCGTGTCTCCCTGTCCCTTAGGGCTGCCCTTGCGGTCACGGGTGACGAGCGAGGAGGGTGCACGGCTGTAGATGGCCACGGTTGGCGGGAATGGGAGGCAGAGTGAAGAAGAAACACAGAGGCCTAGGATGCAAGAGGGATCACTGGGTTCACGTGCAGCCACGTCCCTGGGAAACCAGCAATGCAAAAGGTTCCTGGGTCTCTTGAGGGGTGACAGGGAGGTGTCCACCTTGGGAGGAGACACCTGCCGGTCCCTGTCCCACTGGCCTGGTGTCTGGAGCCCTCTGCCTGGCTCGCGGCTGTCAGGCTGGCGGGCAGTCGGTCAGAGCATCTGGTGGGCACAGGGAGGTGCGGTGGTGCAGACCCTGGTGCCCAGGAGCTGTGCCCCCTGTGGGGTGGCGGGGGTGGGGGGATGGGGCGGCTTGGATCCTGGGCCCAAGCAGGTGTGCGGGAGCGCGCGCGCGAGTGCGCGCATGCGCGTGGGCGCGCATGCGCGTGGGCCAGGGCCGGAGCCTGGAGAGGGACACAGCTGAGGTCTCAGCGGTGCTGTGAGTTGGCTCCCAGCCCGCCTGCCGCCCCAAACCCCCAAGTGTCTGGGCCAGCCAGGGACTGACGCCCACCTCAGCCCCCGACCTGGGACATGCTGCTGCCTGGCGCCTGCGACCCGGCAGCCGTGGCTTTGGCGGTTGGGGTACCGTTAGTGCACGCGGGAGCGCTGGCGGGAGCGCAGGCGGGGCCCCGCGTGGAGAAGACTGGGAGCCATGAGCCTCCAGCCTCGGAGGGTGGCGGCCCTGCTGCTCCTGCTGCTCCTGGAGCCAGAGGCCAGGGCGCGGGACGCGCTTCCCGGGCGCCTCGGTCTTTGGCCGCGCTGGTGGAGTGCCAGCACTGGCTGGGGCAGAGCGCGATGCGATGCCCCCCCCTCCCCCCCCCCCGGCGCCCTTGAAAGTCCATCTGGGAGAAGCCTAAAGGTGGAGCAGCTGAGACACACAGCCTCCCTCCAGGACCTGCCTCAGTCGCGGTGCTTCCAAGGTAGGGACCCTAGCGACAAGGTCGCACGTGGCCTTCCCCTCTGCCCCTCTCTGTCTTCCCCTCCCATGAGAACCCTCCCCCCGCCCTGGGGCTCCGGGCTTCTTCTTGGGCTCCGTTGCGGCTGCGGTCTGGAGGCCTCAGGAGTGGGCTTTCTGGGTTGGACCCTGGTTCCCTGGAAGAGGAGGGTCCCAGATCGAGTAGGGGGTTAGGCTCAGGCGGTGGGGAGTGGTTCAGGTCGAGAGGGGGGGCGCCCTGAGTGCCCATGGAGGTCTGACTGGGTTGGTGGTTGGCGGGTGGAGGTGAGAAGGAACGAAGGACGAACGAACGGAGGAAGGAAGGAAGGAAAGCGTGGACCTGCGGCTGTGGGCAAGTGTCAAGGCAGGGCCAGGGAAGTGGCAGCCATGAGCAGGAGGAATCATTCCTGCCGGTGAAAATGAAGTACAAGGGACCTGAGACTCGAGAGAAACATTCCAGGGAGAGTCAGGGTGGTGGGCCTGAGTTGCTGGAGGCCAGCAGGGGACGGTGTTGAAGGGATTGAGAGTGGAAGCAGCAGGTGAACACAGGCCTCCTGCCTCCCCCCTCCGCACCTGCTCTCCTGCCCTGCCCAGCCCGCCGCGCCGCGCCCCGCCCCGCCCCTGGTGGCAGAGTTGCACCCTCTGATGGGGAGGGGGAGATCTCACCCCGCTTGTGGCGATAGGGGGTCCTCTCTCGTGGGAGTCAATGGGACTAGGGGGTAGGAGTCTGGATTAGGGCAAGTGCAACTCCCTGTTGAGCTCTTCATCTCTGAAGGCAATGTGCATTCCATCAATGAAGTGGGAGCCAGGGAGCCAGGAATCAGTGGCGCTTGTGTGTTTTCGAGGGTGGTCCAGACTCTTTCCTGATGGGAGATGTGTGCTGAAGAGAACTGGGTGTTGTGGATGGAGTCCAAAGTCATCTCTTTGGGACACATTGGGTGGGAACGTCTTCTTCGCACTCTGGCGACGAAGGTGGATGGAAAAGCTCCTTGTCCAAGGCAGACTGGTGGGTTTTGTTCTTCCTCTCCGTGGGGCGTGGTGCTTCCCGTTTCCGTGGAGCGCCTCCTGTCTTGCATTCGTTCCGTGTTTCAAGAGTTTCAGTCCTTGGCAATCGCGTCTCCTCAGGGACTCACCAGGCAGCACGAGGGAGAAGTGACTGGGAGCCCACCGGGTCCCTAGAAACCAGTGCGTGTGTACTGGAGCAGGCAGTGCTCCTCTCTCAGCCTCCTTGGGAAATGAGGTCTTGAGCAAACGGTCTTTCATTGCATGGGTTGTACCTCTCCCCGGTTGTTGGGGGGAGTGTGTGTGCGTGAGTGTGGTGCTGTGGCCCGTGTGGAGTCCGGACCGCGTCAGGGACCCAGTTCTTGGCAAGGAATGCGTTTTGTTGCATGGGAATATCTCATTGCACGAGAGAGTTCCAATCCTGTCTCAAAGGCTGAAAACATCCTGAAGGCAGCACTGTGACCTCACTGAAAGCAAAGGCCTAAGAGTAGAGGCTTTCCCACACTTCCATATGGAGCTGACTGGTGCTTTATGTTTTCAGGAAGATGGTGTGGTGTAGGCCACTTGGAGCAGCTCAGGCTCCTGAGCGTGTGTTTGGTCCCCGAGGGGTGAGTTGTGTCTCTCCGGAATGAAGGAGATTATGGGGACCTTGAGTATCGTTACCTTCATGATTACCGTGATGATTCTGCCTAAGTCATCGCATGGATATTGATCCATGAGCTCGCCATGTGAGAGGTTTCCTTGGTAACATGGTCGCCGTGCGTGGCCTCGAAACTTGGTTGTGGTCCGAACACCTTTGATGCTTTGCAAGTCCCGAAGCGGCTCCACGGGTGTGCAGTCCCTGTTGCCATATAGGTGAGGAGGCAGAGTCTGTTGACCTGAAGCCCGTGCAAGTATCCAGGGAGATGTGCGAGGGCCTCTCCCTGAGGCACTGGGTTCCTAGCCGGCTCCACCCAGAATCAGGCAGGGAGGTTTTGTTGATGCCAGCGGGAAGTCCTGAGGAGGGAGGGGGAGCCGGACACCGTCGGGGGAAGGAAGGGATCCCTCCCCTGCCTCACCATCCCCAGCAGTTGCCTAGGTGCTGGCCACGAGGGAGGGGACTGCCTATGCATGTTTGTTTTCCTTGGTCTTACCCCACCTTGGTAGAGGGCTTAGCCTGTTCCAGGCACTGTTCTGAGCACTTGAGAGATCTATGCAGACGACACAGAGTACCTCGGCAAGGACTCTCGTCCCCGTTCGTATTTCCAAGGGAAGATGTGAAAGAATGTGTGCCGGGGGTCAGTGCTGTGAAGCGGGAGGACTCGAGGCATGAAGGCAGGCAGTCGGCCTCCACATGAGCGTGCTGCACCGCTGGCTTTCCCACTGCTGCCTGTCGAGAGGCAGGGAAAGCATTTGCACCTAGCGTGCCTGTCCTGCGAGCAGAGGTGGGCTTGGAGACGTGCGTGTGCCCTCAAACGGGGAATCCAGCAAAATAGGCTCTAGGGCCTGAGTCACGCTCTCTGCGGGGAACCCTATCATTGCACATCCAGCCTGAGACACTTTGGAGAGTGACATGCGGGGCTCTTAGTGAGGGTGGCGGCACAGCGGGGGGCATGGGTCAGCGGGACCTTCCTAGGACACCCCCCCGCCCCCCCCCCCCCGCCGGTGCTGTGGTGCCCCTGAAACCCAGGCAGGGCTGGAAGGAGGAACAGGCTGTTGATGGCACCATCCCTTCCGCAGGGAGGCTTCTTGGGAGCTGGTGACTGAGGGGACCTTTGCGAGTTCCCCCTCTGAATTGCAGGAGAAGCGGCCGAGGGCCCTCATTTCATGCGGTCCACACTCCCCGTCGCCCTGTGTGCCAGTTGCCAGTGTCGCAGGCGCCCAGGTGGTGAACGTGGTCCCCGAGTAGGGAACACCGAGGCCGTTTCTGCGTTCTCAAATGCTAACGTTCTCTGCTTGTGACCCGCGCCCTGGCTGGTCCCAGACCCTGAGCACAGGGCCTGCAGGAAGGGTGAAGGGTGCGAAGCTGTCTCCTGGTAGGTAGCTGCGGTGAGGTCGTTCCCGGTGGCCTGTGCTCAGCTGCAGGGCACCTTGGAACCCAAAGCCACGACGTTTCCAGTAGGACAGAGTGCGCCGCAAGGGGAACCTGGGGAGTCACCAGGCCCTGAGGGGAGGCAGGCATGACCTTTATCCATGGGCCTTTTGATCGGAGCGCCCTGTTTGCTAGGTATCGTCAGGGTAGCCTCTTTGGTAGACAGAGGGCAGGTTGTGGACAGTTGTAGAGCATCCTTCCTGCTGGTATGTGTTGCAAGGGCTCTGACCTTGCGCAAATGGGCGGGGATGGGTAGAGTGGACTCCTGAATGGAACCTTCCCCGGGCGCCTGGGTGGTTCAGTGGGTTGAGCTTCCGACTTGGGCTCAGGTCATGCCCTTGCGGTTCCTGAGTTCCAGCCCTGCGCTGGGCTCTGTGCCCACAGCTCAGGCCCTGGAGCCTGTTTTCAGATTCTGCGTGTGTCTGTCTCTGCTTCTCTGCCCCTCCCCCACTGGCGGTCACCGGCTTGCCGGCTTGCTCTCTGGCTCCCTGTGTCTCCAGAGTGAAGACACATGAACAAATAGGAAATAGAACGTTCCCCAGGGCAGGTGCTGGCCACGGGCACAGCCATTCATTCGCTGTAGTCATGAACTCGACGGTGTTCCTTTAGTGTTCTCATTTGAGGTTCTCTGTTTCTTTCATTCATTCTGAGAGGCAGAGAGAGAGTGGACGCATGCACGTGTGCCTGTGAGCAGGGATAGGGCAGACAGGGAGGGAGAGAGAGAGGAGGGCCAGCGGGCTCCGCATCGTTGGCGCCCATCTTGAGGTGGGGCTCCTTGTGGAGGCTCAGCCTCACAAACTGTGAGATCGTGACGTGAGGCGAGATCCAGAGCCACATGCTTTGGTTTCTTTTTTAACGTTCACCTCTGAGAGAAAGCGAGAGAGACAGAGAGAGCACAAGCGAGGGAGGGGCAGGGAGAGAGAGAGGATACCCAGAAGGGAATCAGGTTCCAGGCTCTGAGCTGTCAGCACGGAGCACTAGGCGTGACTCAGCTCAGGAACCCTGAGAGCCTGACGTGACCCGAAGTCGGACCATTACCCAGCTGAGTCATCCAAGCGGCCCACAGAGTTTTCAGTGTGTATTTTCAAAAGAAAAAACAGCTACATTTATATATACATCTAGCTACCTGTGTGTCCTTAGGGATACCTGTGTACATACGCATACGTGTCTACATATACGTACACGTATTCGTGTATGTGTATATATACGTATATGCACACACACACACACACACACACACACACACACACCATGTAAACTGAGCCAAACGGTCTTCTGGGTGGAGACGCGGAGCCAGGAGGGAGGCATCAGCACAAAGTTCAAAATGAAAGGGAAACGTCATTCTCGTATGTATCAGTACGTGCCATGACAGGGAGACACACGCGAGGGTTCTGGTAGGATAGGAAGCTGCTCCCACGGAGAATGCAGGCAAATGGTCCCTGTGGAGCCAATGGAACCCTGGTGCACTTGTGGTATGAGACTGATAAAGAGGCCGAAAACTGGTGACCTTTCTAATGCTAGCAGAGGTCATTTGCATTTGTATAGCATGCGATCATTGACGTTGCCCCTGGGGGGAGAAAGGTTTTGCATCTCTGTTCTCCTAGGTTTGTGGCTTAGTTTGCTCTTCCCTTGTGCACTTGAAAGAGTCCTGACAGGTCCTGATGGTACACAGTAAGGCCAAGTCCCCAGAGTCCAGAGTCCCTTGGTGGGGCTTGTGGGATGGTGTCCTTCCCATGACCATGAAGTCCACAGAGCAGTCTTGTGCTTTTGCTGTAAGTCCTGTTTCTACCAGGTCCAGTCTGGGCGTGCCTCTTTGCAAGTCCTCAGGTGAGGACACGTGATGAAGGCTGCCCATTGGGACTGGCCTTCGATGATCCATCTGGCCGTGACCCCCTGCTCTCCTTCCAGGGCTGCGTAGGTTCGTGCCCTCGATGCTCGTTTCGTAGAAAGCCTTGACTGCTTGGTCTCTCTACTCCTCCTCACCCTGGACGGTAGTCCTGTGGCTCCCCTTGAATCCTCAAGCATACGTTTCCTTGCCCACCTCTGCACACTGGCCCTCCAGAGCAGGGTCTGGTACGCCTTGCACGTTCAGTCGATGCTTGCTGCACAATCGCATGGGTGATGGCCTCTCTCTCTCTCTCTCTCCCTCTCTCTCTCACCAAAAGAAAGAAACGTTGAAAAGCAATGGAAACCCAAGAAAAGAAAAATGGCACGGAGGAGTTGGGATCTGAGGCACACTGTGAAGAAAACACGGGGGTTGGGAGGTAGTGGAGGTGGACAGGCGGTTCCACAGAGTTGAAGGACGTGCCACAGTCAGCGGTGGCAGGGTGGACTTAGGGGTGGGACCGCTGGTGGTGCGGTCCAGGTAGGGCCATGGGAAGGGCATGCAGAGCTGAAAAGCACCGGCCTTTCATGAAGAAGGGAGGTGGAAGGAGTCTCGTGTGCCCAGCGTGTCTCCCTGTCCCTTAGGGCTGCCCTTGCGGTCACGGGTGACGAGCGAGGAGGGTGCACGGCTGTAGATGGCCACGGTTGGCGGGAATGGGAGGCAGAGTGAAGAAGAAACACAGAGGCCTAGGATGCAAGAGGGATCACTGGGTTCACGTGCAGCCACGTCCCTGGGAAACCAGCAATGCAAAAGGTTCCTGGGTCTCTTGAGGGGTGACAGGGAGGTGTCCACCTTGGGAGGAGACACCTGCCGGTCCCTGTCCCACTGGCCTGGTGTCTGGAGCCCTCTGCCTGGCTCGCGGCTGTCAGGCTGGCGGGCAGTCGGTCAGAGCATCTGGTGGGCACAGGGAGGTGCGGTGGTGCAGACCCTGGTGCCCAGGAGCTGTGCCCCCTGTGGGGTGGCGGGGGTGGGGGGATGGGGCGGCTTGGATCCTGGGCCCAAGCAGGTGTGCGGGAGCGCGCGCGCGAGTGCGCGCATGCGCGTGGGCGCGCATGCGCGTGGGCCAGGGCCGGAGCCTGGAGAGGGACACAGCTGAGGTCTCAGCGGTGCTGTGAGTTGGCTCCCAGCCCGCCTGCCGCCCCAAACCCCCAAGTGTCTGGGCCAGCCAGGGACTGACGCCCACCTCAGCCCCCGACCTGGGACATGCTGCTGCCTGGCGCCTGCGACCCGGCAGCCGTGGCTTTGGCGGTTGGGGTACCGTTAGTGCACGCGGGAGCGCTGGCGGGAGCGCAGGCGGGGCCCCGCGTGGAGAAGACTGGGAGCCATGAGCCTCCAGCCTCGGAGGGTGGCGGCCCTGCTGCTCCTGCTGCTCCTGGAGCCAGAGGCCAGGGCGCGGGACGCGCTTCCCGGGCGCCTCGGTCTTTGGCCGCGCTGGTGGAGTGCCAGCACTGGCTGGGGCAGAGCGCGATGCGATGCCCCCCCCTCCCCCCCCCCGGCGCCCTTGAAAGTCCATCTGGGAGAAGCCTAAAGGTGGAGCAGCTGAGACACACAGCCTCCCTCCAGGACCTGCCTCAGTCGCGGTGCTTCCAAGGTAGGGACCCTAGCGACAAGGTCGCACGTGGCCTTCCCCTCTGCCCCTCTCTGTCTTCCCCTCCCATGAGAACCCTCCCCCCGCCCTGGGGCTCCGGGCTTCTTCTTGGGCTCCGTTGCGGCTGCGGTCTGGAGGCCTCAGGAGTGGGCTTTCTGGGTTGGACCCTGGTTCCCTGGAAGAGGAGGGTCCCAGATCGAGTAGGGGGTTAGGCTCAGGCGGTGGGGAGTGGTTCAGGTCGAGAGGGGGGGCGCCCTGAGTGCCCATGGAGGTCTGACTGGGTTGGTGGTTGGCGGGTGGAGGTGAGAAGGAACGAAGGACGAACGAACGGAGGAAGGAAGGAAGGAAAGCGTGGACCTGCGGCTGTGGGCAAGTGTCAAGGCAGGGCCAGGGAAGTGGCAGCCATGAGCAGGAGGAATCATTCCTGCCGGTGAAAATGAAGTACAAGGGACCTGAGACTCGAGAGAAACATTCCAGGGAGAGTCAGGGTGGTGGGCCTGAGTTGCTGGAGGCCAGCAGGGGACGGTGTTGAAGGGATTGAGAGTGGAAGCAGCAGGTGAACACAGGCCTCCTGCCTCCCCCCTCCGCACCTGCTCTCCTGCCCTGCCCAGCCCGCCGCGCCGCGCCCCGCCCCGCCCCTGGTGGCAGAGTTGCACCCTCTGATGGGGAGGGGGAGATCTCACCCCGCTTGTGGCGATAGGGGGTCCTCTCTCGTGGGAGTCAATGGGACTAGGGGGTAGGAGTCTGGATGAGGGCAAGTGCAACTCCCTGTTGAGCTCTTCATCTCTGAAGGCAATGTGCATTCCATCAATGAAGTGGGAGCCAGGGAGCCAGGAATCAGTGGCGCTTGTGTGTTTTCGAGGGTGGTCCAGACTCTTTCCTGATGGGAGATGTGTGCTGAAGAGAACTGGGTGTTGTGGATGGAGTCCAAAGTCATCTCTTTGGGACACATTGGGTGGGAACGTCTTCTTCGCACTCTGGCGACGAAGGTGGATGGAAAAGCTCCTTGTCCAAGGCAGACTGGTGGGTTTTGTTCTTCCTCTCCGTGGGGCGTGGTGCTTCCCGTTTCCGTGGAGCGCCTCCTGTCTTGCATTCGTTCCGTGTTTCAAGAGTTTCAGTCCTTGGCAATCGCGTCTCCTCAGGGACTCACCAGGCAGCACGAGGGAGAAGTGACTGGGAGCCCACCGGGTCCCTAGAAACCAGTGCGTGTGTACTGGAGCAGGCAGTGCTCCTCTCTCAGCCTCCTTGGGAAATGAGGTCTTGAGCAAACGGTCTTTCATTGCATGGGTTGTACCTCTCCCCGGTTGTTGGGGGGAGTGTGTGTGCGTGAGTGTGGTGCTGTGGCCCGTGTGGAGTCCGGACCGCGTCAGGGACCCAGTTCTTGGCAAGGAATGCGTTTTGTTGCATGGGAATATCTCATTGCACGAGAGAGTTCCAATCCTGTCTCAAAGGCTGAAAACATCCTGAAGGCAGCACTGTGACCTCACTGAAAGCAAAGGCCTAAGAGTAGAGGCTTTCCCACACTTCCATATGGAGCTGACTGGTGCTTTATGTTTTCAGGAAGATGGTGTGGTGTAGGCCACTTGGAGCAGCTCAGGCTCCTGAGCGTGTGTTTGGTCCCCGAGGGGTGAGTTGTGTCTCTCCGGAATGAAGGAGATTATGGGGACCTTGAGTATCGTTACCTTCATGATTACCGTGATGATTCTGCCTAAGTCATCGCATGGATATTGATCCATGAGCTCGCCATGTGAGAGGTTTCCTTGGTAACATGGTCGCCGTGCGTGGCCTCGAAACTTGGTTGTGGTCCGAACACCTTTGATGCTTTGCAAGTCCCGAAGCGGCTCCACGGGTGTGCAGTCCCTGTTGCCATATAGGTGAGGAGGCAGAGTCTGTTGACCTGAAGCCCGTGCAAGTATCCAGGGAGATGTGCGAGGGCTTCTCCCTGAGGCACTGGGTTCCTAGCCGGCTCCACCCAGAATCAGGCAGGGAGGTTTTGTTGATGCCAGCGGGAAGTCCTGAGGAGGGAGGGGGAGCCGGACACCGTCGGGGGAAGGAAGGGATCCCTCCCCTGCCTCACCATCCCCAGCAGTTGCCTAGGTGCTGGCCACGAGGGAGGGGACTGCCTATGCATGTTTGTTTTCCTTGGTCTTACCCCACCTTGGTAGAGGGCTTAGCCTGTTCCAGGCACTGTTCTGAGCACTTGAGAGATCTATGCAGACGACACAGAGTACCTCGGCAAGGACTCTCGTCCCCGTTCGTATTTCCAAGGGAAGATGTGAAAGAATGTGTGCCGGGGGTCAGTGCTGTGAAGCGGGAGGACTCGAGGCATGAAGGCAGGCAGTCGGCCTCCACATGAGCGTGCTGCACCGCTGGCTTTCCCACTGCTGCCTGTCGAGAGGCAGGGAAAGCATTTGCACCTAGCGTGCCTGTCCTGCGAGCAGAGGTGGGCTTGGAGACGTGCGTGTGCCCTCAAACGGGGAATCCAGCAAAATAGGCTCTAGGGCCTGAGTCACGCTCTCTGCGGGGAACCCTATCATTGCACATCCAGCCTGAGACACTTTGGAGAGTGACATGCGGGGCTCTTAGTGAGGGTGGCGGCACAGCGGGGGGCATGGGTCAGCGGGACCTTCCTAGGACACCCCCCCGCCCCCCCCCCCCCGCCGGTGCTGTGGTGCCCCTGAAACCCAGGCAGGGCTGGAAGGAGGAACAGGCTGTTGATGGCACCATCCCTTCCGCAGGGAGGCTTCTTGGGAGCTGGTGACTGAGGGGACCTTTGCGAGTTCCCCCTCTGAATTGCAGGAGAAGCGGCCGAGGGCCCTCATTTCATGCGGTCCACACTCCCCGTCGCCCTGTGTGCCAGTTGCCAGTGTCGCAGGCGCCCAGGTGGTGAACGTGGTCCCCGAGTAGGGAACACCGAGGCCGTTTCTGCGTTCTCAAATGCTAACGTTCTCTGCTTGTGACCCGCGCCCTGGCTGGTCCCAGACCCTGAGCACAGGGCCTGCAGGAAGGGTGAAGGGTGCGAAGCTGTCTCCTGGTAGGTAGCTGCGGTGAGGTCGTTCCCGGTGGCCTGTGCTCAGCTGCAGGGCACCTTGGAACCCAAAGCCACGACGTTTCCAGTAGGACAGAGTGCGCCGCAAGGGGAACCTGGGGAGTCACCAGGCCCTGAGGGGAGGCAGGCATGACCTTTATCCATGGGCCTTTTGATCGGAGCGCCCTGTTTGCTAGGTATCGTCAGGGTAGCCTCTTTGGTAGACAGAGGGCAGGTTGTGGACAGTTGTAGAGCATCCTTCCTGCTGGTATGTGTTGCAAGGGCTCTGACCTTGCGCAAATGGGCGGGGATGGGTAGAGTGGACTCCTGAATGGAACCTTCCCCGGGCGCCTGGGTGGTTCAGTGGGTTGAGCTTCCGACTTGGGCTCAGGTCATGCCCTTGCGGTTCCTGAGTTCCAGCCCTGCGCTGGGCTCTGTGCCCACAGCTCAGGCCCTGGAGCCTGTTTTCAGATTCTGCGTGTGTCTGTCTCTGCTTCTCTGCCCCTCCCCCACTGGCGGTCACCGGCTTGCCGGCTTGCTCTCTGGCTCCCTGTGTCTCCAGAGTGAAGACACATGAACAAATAGGAAATAGAACGTTCCCCAGGGCAGGTGCTGGCCACGGGCACAGCCATTCATTCGCTGTAGTCATGAACTCGACGGTGTTCCTTTAGTGTTCTCATTTGAGGTTCTCTGTTTCTTTCATTCATTCTGAGAGGCAGAGAGAGAGTGGACGCATGCACGTGTGCCTGTGAGCAGGGATAGGGCAGACAGGGAGGGAGAGAGAGAGGAGGGCCAGCGGGCTCCGCATCGTTGGCGCCCATCTTGAGGTGGGGCTCCTTGTGGAGGCTCAGCCTCACAAACTGTGAGATCGTGACGTGAGGCGAGATCCAGAGCCACATGCTTTGGTTTCTTTTTTAACGTTCACCTCTGAGAGAAAGCGAGAGAGACAGAGAGAGCACAAGCGAGGGAGGGGCAGGGAGAGAGAGAGGATACCCAGAAGGGAATCAGGTTCCAGGCTCTGAGCTGTCAGCACGGAGCACTAGGCGTGACTCAGCTCAGGAACCCTGAGAGCCTGACGTGACCCGAAGTCGGACCATTACCCAGCTGAGTCATCCAAGCGGCCCACAGAGTTTTCAGTGTGTATTTTCAAAAGAAAAAACAGCTACATTTATATATACATCTAGCTACCTGTGTGTCCTTAGGGATACCTGTGTACATACGCATACGTGTCTACATATACGTACACGTATTCGTGTATGTGTATATATACGTATATGCACACACACACACACACACACACACACACACACACCATGTAAACTGAGCCAAACGGTCTTCTGGGTGGAGACGCGGAGCCAGGAGGGAGGCATCAGCACAAAGTTCAAAATGAAAGGGAAACGTCATTCTCGTATGTATCAGTACGTGCCATGACAGGGAGACACACGCGAGGGTTCTGGTAGGATAGGAAGCTGCTCCCACGGAGAATGCAGGCAAATGGTCCCTGTGGAGCCAATGGAACCCTGGTGCACTTGTGGTATGAGACTGATAAAGAGGCCGAAAACTGGTGACCTTTCTAATGCTAGCAGAGGTCATTTGCATTTGTATAGCATGCGATCATTGACGTTGCCCCTGGGGGGAGAAAGGTTTTGCATCTCTGTTCTCCTAGGTTTGTGGCTTAGTTTGCTCTTCCCTTGTGCACTTGAAAGAGTCCTGACAGGTCCTGATGGTACACAGTAAGGCCAAGTCCCCAGAGTCCAGAGTCCCTTGGTGGGGCTTGTGGGATGGTGTCCTTCCCATGACCATGAAGTCCACAGAGCAGTCTTGTGCTTTTGCTGTAAGTCCTGTTTCTACCAGGTCCAGTCTGGGCGTGCCTCTTTGCAAGTCCTCAGGTGAGGACACGTGATGAAGGCTGCCCATTGGGACTGGCCTTCGATGATCCATCTGGCCGTGACCCCCTGCTCTCCTTCCAGGGCTGCGTAGGTTCGTGCCCTCGATGCTCGTTTCGTAGAAAGCCTTGACTGCTTGGTCTCTCTACTCCTCCTCACCCTGGACGGTAGTCCTGTGGCTCCCCTTGAATCCTCAAGCATACGTTTCCTTGCCCACCTCTGCACACTGGCCCTCCAGAGCAGGGTCTGGTACGCCTTGCACGTTCAGTCGATGCTTGCTGCACAATCGCATGGGTGATGGCCTCTCTCTCTCTCTCTCTCCCTCTCTCTCTCACCAAAAGAAAGAAACGTTGAAAAGCAATGGAAACCCAAGAAAAGAAAAATGGCACGGAGGAGTTGGGATCTGAGGCACACTGTGAAGAAAACACGGGGGTTGGGAGGTAGTGGAGGTGGACAGGCGGTTCCACAGAGTTGAAGGACGTGCCACAGTCAGCGGTGGCAGGGTGGACTTAGGGGTGGGACCGCTGGTGGTGCGGTCCAGGTAGGGCCATGGGAAGGGCATGCAGAGCTGAAAAGCACCGGCCTTTCATGAAGAAGGGAGGTGGAAGGAGTCTCGTGTGCCCAGCGTGTCTCCCTGTCCCTTAGGGCTGCCCTTGCGGTCACGGGTGACGAGCGAGGAGGGTGCACGGCTGTAGATGGCCACGGTTGGCGGGAATGGGAGGCAGAGTGAAGAAGAAACACAGAGGCCTAGGATGCAAGAGGGATCACTGGGTTCACGTGCAGCCACGTCCCTGGGAAACCAGCAATGCAAAAGGTTCCTGGGTCTCTTGAGGGGTGACAGGGAGGTGTCCACCTTGGGAGGAGACACCTGCCGGTCCCTGTCCCACTGGCCTGGTGTCTGGAGCCCTCTGCCTGGCTCGCGGCTGTCAGGCTGGCGGGCAGTCGGTCAGAGCATCTGGTGGGCACAGGGAGGTGCGGTGGTGCAGACCCTGGTGCCCAGGAGCTGTGCCCCCTGTGGGGGGGTGGGGGTGGGGGTGGGGTGGGGGATGGGGCGGCTTGGATATTGGGCCCAAGCAGGTGTGCGGGAGCGCGCGCTCGAGCGCGCGCATGCGCGTGGGCCAGGGCCGGAGCCCGGTGAGGGACACAGCTGAGGCTGCAGCCGTGCCGTGAGTTGGCTCCCAGCCCGCCTGCCGCCCCAAGCCCCCAAGTGTCTGGGCCAGCCAGGGACGGACGCCCACCTCAGCCCCCGACCTGGGACATGCTGCTGCCTGGCGCCTGCGACCCGGCAGCCATGGCTTTGGCGGTAGGGGTAGCGGTAGCGCTCGCGGGAGCGCTGGCGGGAGCGCAGGCGGGGCCCCGCGTGGAGAAGACTGGGAGCCATGAGCCTCCAGCCTCGGAGGGTGGCGGCCCTGCTGCTCCTGCTGCTCCTGGAGCCAGAGGCCAGGGCGCGGGACGCGCTTCCCGGGCGCCTCGGTCTTTGGCCGCGCTGGTGGAGTGCCAGCACTGGCTGGGGCAGAGCGCGATGCGATGCCCCCCCGGCGCCCTTGAAAGTCCATCTGGGAGAAGCCTAATGGTGGAGCAGCTGAGACACACAGCCTCCCTCCAGGACCTGCCTCAGTCGCGGTGCTGCCAAGGTAAGGTCCCTAGCGACGAGGTCGCACGTGGCCTTCCCCTCTGCCCCTCTCTGTCTTCCCCTCCCATGAGAACCCTCCCCCCGCCCTGGGGCTCCGGGCTTCTTCTTGGGCTCCTTTGCGGCTGCGGTCTGGACGCCTCAGGAGTGGGCTTTCTGGGTTGGACCCTGGTTCCCTGGAAGAGGAGGGCCCCAGATCGAGTAGGGGGTTAGGCTCAGGCGGTGGTGAGTGGCTCAGGTCGAGAGGGGGGGTGCCCTGAGTGCCCATGGAGGTCTGACTGGGTTGGTGTTTGGCGGGTGGAGGTGGGAAGGAACGAAGGGAGGAACGAAGGGAGGAAGGAAGGAAGGAAAGCGTGGACCGGCGGCTGTGGGAAAGTGTCAAGGCAGGGCCAGGGAAGTGGCAGCCATGAGCAGGAGGAATCATTCCTGCCTGTGAAAATGAAGTACAAGGGACCTGAGACTCGAGAGAAACATTCCAGGGAGAGTCAGGGTGGTGGGCCTGAGTTGCTGGAGGCCAGCAGGGGACGGTGTTGAAGGGATTGAGAGTGGAAGCAGCAGGTGAACACAGGCCTCCTGCCTCCCCCCTCCGCACCTGCTCTCCTGCCCTGCCCAGCCCGCCGCGCCGCGCCCCGCCCCGCCCCTGGTGGCAGAGTTGCACCCTCTGATGGGGAGGGGGAGATCTCACCCCGCTTGTGGCGAAAGGGGGTCCTCTCTCGTGGGAGTCAATGGGACTAGGGGGTAGGAGTCTGGATGAGGGCAAGTGCAACTCCCTGTTGAGCTCTTCACCTCTGAAGGCAATGTGCATTCCATCAATGAAGTGGGAGCCCGGGAGCCAGGAATCAGTGGCGCTTGTGTGTTTTCGAGGGTGGTCCAGACTCTTTCCTGATGGGAGATGTGTGCTGAAGAGAACTGGGTGTTGTGGATGGAGTCCAAAGTCATCTCTTTGGGACACGTTGGGTGGGAAAGTCTTCTTCGCACTCTGGCGACGAAGGTGGATGGAAAAGCTCCTTGTCCAAGGCAGACTGGTGGGTTTTGTTCTTCCTCTCCGTGGGGCGTGGTGCTTCCCGTTTCCGTGGAGCGCCTCCTGTCTTGCATTCGTTCCGTGTTTCAAGAGTTTCAGTCCTTGGCAATCGCGTCTCCTCAGGGACTCACCAGGCAGCACGAGGGAGAAGTGACTGGGAGCCCACCGGGTCCCTAGAAACCAGTGCGTGTGTACTGGAGCAGGCAGTGCTCCTCTCTCAGCCTCCTTGGGAAATGAGGTCTTGAGCAAACGGTCTTTCATTGCATGGGTTGTACCTCTCCCCGGTTGTTGGGGGGAGTGTGTGTGCGTGAGTGTGGTGCTGTGGCCCGTGTGGAGTCCGGACCGCGTCAGGGACCCAGTTCTTGGCAAGGAATGCGTTTTGTTGCATGGGAATATCTCATTGCACGAGAGAGTTCCAATCCTGTCTCAAAGGCTGAAAACATCCTGAAGGCAGCACTGTGACCTCACTGAAAGCAAAGGCCTAAGAGCAGAGGCTTTCCCACACTTCCATATGGAGCTGACTGGTGCTTTATGTTTTCAGGAAGATGGTGTGGTGTAGGCCACTTGGAGCAGCTCAGGCTCCTGAGCGTGTGTTTGGTCCCCGAGGGGTGAGTTGTGTCTCTCCGGAATGAAGGAGATTATGGGGACCTTGAGTATCGTTACCTTCATGATTACCGTGATGATTCTGCCTAAGTCATCGCATGGATATTGATCCATGAGCTCGCCATGTGAGAGGTTTCCTTGGTAACATGGTCGCCGTGCGTGGCCTCGAAACTTGGTTGTGGTCCGAACACCTTTGATGCTTTGCAAGTCCCGAAGCGGCTCCACGGGTGTGCAGTCCCTGTTGCCATATAGGTGAGGAGGCAGAGTCTGTTGACCTGAAGCCCGTGCAAGTATCCAGGGAGATGTGCGAGGGCCTCTCCCTGAGGCACTGGGTTCCTAGCCGGCTCCACCCAGAATCAGGCAGGGAGGTTTTGTTGATGCCAGCGGGAAGTCCTGAGGAGGGAGGGGGAGCCGGACACCGTCGGGGGAAGGAAGGGATCCCTCCCCTGCCTCACCATCCCCAGCAGTTGCCTAGGTGCTGGCCACGAGGGAGGGGACTGCCTATGCGTGTTTGTTTTCCTTGGTCTTACCCCACCTTGGTAGAGGGCTTAGCCTGTTCCAGGCACTGTTCTGAGCACTTGAGAGATCTATGCAGACGACACAGAGTACCTCGGCAAGGACTCTCGTCCCCGTTCGTATTTCCAAGGGAAGATGTGAAAGAATGTGTGCCGGGGGTCAGTGCTGTGAAGCGGGAGGACTCGAGGCATGAAGGCAGGCAGTCGGCCTCCACATGAGCGTGCTGCACCGCTGGCTTTCCCACTGCTGCCTGTCGAGAGGCAGGGAAAGCATTTGCACCTAGCGTGCCTGTCCTGCGAGCAGAGGTGGGCTTGGAGACGTGCGTGTGCCCTCAAACGGGGAATCCAGCAAAATAGGCTCTAGGGCCTGAGTCACGCTCTCTGCGGGGAACCCTATCATTGCACATCCAGCCTGAGACACTTTGGAGAGTGACATGCGGGGCTCTTAGTGAGGGTGGCGGCACAGCGGGGGGCATGGGTCAGCGGGACCTTCCTAGGACACCCCCCCGCCCCCCCCCCCCCCCGCCGGTGCTGTGGTGCCCCTGAAACCCAGGCAGGGCTGGAAGGAGGAACAGGCTGTTGATGGCACCATCCCTTCCGCAGGGAGGCTTCTTGGGAGCTGGTGACTGAGGGGACCTTTGCGAGTTCCCCCTCTGAATTGCAGGAGAAGCGGCCGAGGGCCCTCATTTCATGCGGTCCACACTCCCCGTCGCCCTGTGTGCCAGTTGCCAGTGTCGCAGGCGCCCAGGTGGTGAACGTGGTCCCCGAGTAGGGAACACCGAGGCCGTTTCTGCGTTCTCAAATGCTAACGTTCTCTGCTTGTGACCCGCGCCCTGGCTGGTCCCAGACCCTGAGCACAGGGCCTGCAGGAAGGGTGAAGGGTGCGAAGCTGTCTCCTGGTAGGTAGCTGCGGTGAGGTCGTTCCCGGTGGCCTGTGCTCAGCTGCAGGGCACCTTGGAACCCAAAGCCACGACGTTTCCAGTGGGACAGAGTGCGCCGCAAGGGGAACCTGGGGAGTCACCAGGCCCTGAGGGGAGGCAGGCATGACCTTTATCCATGGGCCTTTTGATCGGAGCGCCCTGTTTGCTAGGTATCGTCAGGGTAGCCTCTTTGGTAGACAGAGGGCAGGTTGTGGACAGTTGTAGAGCATCCTTCCTGCTGGTATGTGTCGCAAGGGCTCTGACCTTGCGCAAATGGGCGGGGATGGGTAGAGTGGACTCCTGAATGGAACCTTCCCCGGGCGCCTGGGTGGTTCAGTGGGTTGAGCTTCCGACTTGGGCTCAGGTCACGCCCTCGCGGTTCCTGAGTTCCAGCCCTGCGCTGGGCTCTGTGCCCACAGCTCAGGCCCTGGAGCCTGTTTTCAGATTCTGCGTGTGTCTGTCTCTGCTTCTCTGCCCCTCCCCCACTGGCGGTCACCGGCTTGCCGGCTTGCTCTCTGGCTCCCTGTGTCTCCAGAGTGAAGACACATGAACAAATAGGAAATAGAACGTTCCCCAGGGCAGGTGCTGGCCACGGGCACAGCCATTCATTCGCTGTAGTCATGAACTCGACGGTGTTCCTTTAGTGTTCTCATTTGAGGTTCTCTGTTTCTTTCATTCATTCTGAGAGGCAGAGAGAGAGTGGACGCATGCACGTGTGCCTGTGAGCAGGGATAGGGCAGACAGGGAGGGAGAGAGAGAGGAGGGCCAGCGGGCTCCGCATCGTTGGCGCCCATCTTGAGGTGGGGCTCCTTGTGGAGGCTCAGCCTCACAAACTGTGAGATCGTGACGTGAGGCGAGATCCAGAGCCACATGCTTTGGTTTCTTTTTTAACGTTCACCTCTGAGAGAAAGCGAGAGAGACAGAGAGAGCACAAGCGAGGGAGGGGCAGGGAGAGAGAGAGGAAACCCAGAAGGGAATCAGGTTCCAGGCTCTGAGCTGTCAGCACGGAGCACTAGGCGTGACTCAGCTCAGGAACCCTGAGAGCCTGACGTGACCCGAAGTCGGACCATTACCCAGCTGAGTCATCCAAGCGGCCCACAGAGTTTTCAGTGTGTATTTTCAAAAGAAAAAACAGCTACATTTATATATACATCTAGCTACCTGTGTGTCCTTAGGGATACCTGTGTACATACGCATACGTGTCTACATATACGTACACGTATTCGTGTATGTGTATATATACGTATATGCACACACACACACACACACACACACACACACACACACACACACCATGTAAACTGAGCCAAACGGTCTTCTGGGTGGAGACGCGGAGCCAGGAGGGAGGCATCAGCACAAAGTTCAAAATGAAAGGGAAACGTCATTCTCGTATGTATCAGTACGTGCCATGACAGGGAGACACACGCGAGGGTTCTGGTAGGATAGGAAGCTGCTCCCACGGAGAATGCAGGCAAATGGTCCCTGTGGAGCCAATGGAACCCTGGTGCACTTGTGGTATGAGACTGATAAAGAGGCCGAAAACTGGTGACCTTTCTAATGCTAGCAGAGGTCATTTGCATTTGTATAGCATGCGATCATTGACGTTGCCCCTGGGGGGAGAAAGGTTTTGCATCTCTGTTCTCCTAGGTTTGTGGCTTAGTTTGCTCTTCCCTTGTGCACTTGAAAGAGTCCTGACAGGTCCTGATGGTACACAGTAAGGCCAAGTCCCCAGAGTCCAGAGTCCCTTGGTGGGGCTTGTGGGATGGTGTCCTTCCCATGACCATGAAGTCCACAGAGCAGTCTTGTGCTTTTGCTGTAAGTCCTGTTTCTACCAGGTCCAGTCTGGGCGTGCCTCTTTGCAAGTCCTCAGGTGAGGACACGTGATGAAGGCTGCCCATTGGGACTGGCCTTCGATGATCCATCTGGCCGTGACCCCCTGCTCTCCTTCCAGGGCTGCGTAGGTTCGTGCCCTCGATGCTCGTTTCGTAGAAAGCCTTGACTGCTTGGTCTCTCTACTCCTCCTCACCCTGGACGGTAGTCCTGTGGCTCCCCTTGAATCCTCAAGCATACGTTTCCTTGCCCACCTCTGCACACTGGCCCTCCAGAGCAGGGTCTGGTACGCCTTGCACGTTCAGTCGATGCTTGCTGCACAATCGCATGGGTGATGGCCTCTCTCTCTCTCTCTCTCCCTCTCTCTCTCACCAAAAGAAAGAAACGTTGAAAAGCAATGGAAACCCAAGAAAAGAAAAATGGCACGGAGGAGTTGGGATCTGAGGCACACTGTGAAGAAAACACGGGGGTTGGGAGGTAGTGGAGGTGGACAGGCGGTTCCACAGAGTTGAAGGACGTGCCACAGTCAGCGGTGGCAGGGTGGACTTAGGGGTGGGACCGCTGGTGGTGCGGTCCAGGTAGGGCCATGGGAAGGGCATGCAGAGCTGAAAAGCACCGGCCTTTCATGAAGAAGGGAGGTGGAAGGAGTCTCGTGTGCCCAGCGTGTCTCCCTGTCCCTTAGGGCTGCCCTTGCGGTCACGGGTGACGAGCGAGGAGGGTGCACGGCTGTAGATGGCCACGGTTGGCGGGAATGGGAGGCAGAGTGAAGAAGAAACACAGAGGCCTAGGATGCAAGAGGGATCACTGGGTTCACGTGCAGCCACGTCCCTGGGAAACCAGCAATGCAAAAGGTTCCTGGGTCTCTTGAGGGGTGACAGGGAGGTGTCCACCTTGGGAGGAGACACCTGCCGGTCCCTGTCCCACTGGCCTGGTCTCTGGAGCCCTCTGCCTGGCTCGCGGCTGTCAGGCTGGCGGGCAGTCGGTCAGAGCATCTGGTGGGCACAGGGAGGTGCGGTGGTGCAGACCCTGGTGCCCAGGAGCTGTGCCCCCTGTGGGGGGGTGGGGGTGGGGGTGGGGTGGGGGATGGGGCGGCTTGGATATTGGGCCCAAGCAGGTGTGCGGGAGCGCGCGCTCGAGCGCGCGCATGCGCGTGGGCCAGGGCCGGAGCCCGGTGAGGGACACAGCTGAGGCTGCAGCCGTGCCGTGAGTTGGCTCCCAGCCCGCCTGCCGCCCCAAGCCCCCAAGTGTCTGGGCCAGCCAGGGACGGACGCCCACCTCAGCCCCCGACCTGGGACATGCTGCTGCCTGGCGCCTGCGACCCGGCAGCCATGGCTTTGGCGGTAGGGGTAGCGGTAGCGCTCGCGGGAGCGCTGGCGGGAGCGCAGGCGGGGCCCCGCGTGGAGAAGACTGGGAGCCATGAGCCTCCAGCCTCGGAGGGTGGCGGCCCTGCTGCTCCTGCTGCTCCTGGAGCCAGAGGCCAGGGCGCGGGACGCGCTTCCCGGGCGCCTCGGTCTTTGGCCGCGCTGGTGGAGTGCCAGCACTGGCTGGGGCAGAGCGCGATGCGATGCCCCCCCGGCGCCCTTGAAAGTCCATCTGGGAGAAGCCTAATGGTGGAGCAGCTGAGACACACAGCCTCCCTCCAGGACCTGCCTCAGTCGCGGTGCTGCCAAGGTAAGGTCCCTAGCGACGAGGTCGCACGTGGCCTTCCCCTCTGCCCCTCTCTGTCTTCCCCTCCCATGAGAACCCTCCCCCCGCCCTGGGGCTCCGGGCTTCTTCTTGGGCTCCTTTGCGGCTGCGGTCTGGACGCCTCAGGAGTGGGCTTTCTGGGTTGGACCCTGGTTCCCTGGAAGAGGAGGGCCCCAGATCGAGTAGGGGGTTAGGCTCAGGCGGTGGTGAGTGGCTCAGGTCGAGAGGGGGGGTGCCCTGAGTGCCCATGGAGGTCTGACTGGGTTGGTGTTTGGCGGGTGGAGGTGGGAAGGAACGAAGGGAGGAACGAAGGGAGGAAGGAAGGAAGGAAAGCGTGGACCGGCGGCTGTGGGAAAGTGTCAAGGCAGGGCCAGGGAAGTGGCAGCCATGAGCAGGAGGAATCATTCCTGCCTGTGAAAATGAAGTACAAGGGACCTGAGACTCGAGAGAAACATTCCAGGGAGAGTCAGGGTGGTGGGCCTGAGTTGCTGGAGGCCAGCAGGGGACGGTGTTGAAGGGATTGAGAGTGGAAGCAGCAGGTGAACACAGGCCTCCTGCCTCCCCCCTCCGCACCTGCTCTCCTGCCCTGCCCAGCCCGCCGCGCCGCGCCCCGCCCCGCCCCTGGTGGCAGAGTTGCACCCTCTGATGGGGAGGGGGAGATCTCACCCCGCTTGTGGCGAAAGGGGGTCCTCTCTCGTGGGAGTCAATGGGACTAGGGGGTAGGAGTCTGGATGAGGGCAAGTGCAACTCCCTGTTGAGCTCTTCACCTCTGAAGGCAATGTGCATTCCATCAATGAAGTGGGAGCCCGGGAGCCAGGAATCAGTGGCGCTTGTGTGTTTTCGAGGGTGGTCCAGACTCTTTCCTGATGGGAGATGTGTGCTGAAGAGAACTGGGTGTTGTGGATGGAGTCCAAAGTCATCTCTTTGGGACACGTTGGGTGGGAAAGTCTTCTTCGCACTCTGGCGACGAAGGTGGATGGAAAAGCTCCTTGTCCAAGGCAGACTGGTGGGTTTTGTTCTTCCTCTCCGTGGGGCGTGGTGCTTCCCGTTTCCGTGGAGCGCCTCCTGTCTTGCATTCGTTCCGTGTTTCAAGAGTTTCAGTCCTTGGCAATCGCGTCTCCTCAGGGACTCACCAGGCAGCACGAGGGAGAAGTGACTGGGAGCCCACCGGGTCCCTAGAAACCAGTGCGTGTGTACTGGAGCAGGCAGTGCTCCTCTCTCAGCCTCCTTGGGAAATGAGGTCTTGAGCAAACGGTCTTTCATTGCATGGGTTGTACCTCTCCCCGGTTGTTGGGGGGAGTGTGTGTGCGTGAGTGTGGTGCTGTGGCCCGTGTGGAGTCCGGACCGCGTCAGGGACCCAGTTCTTGGCAAGGAATGCGTTTTGTTGCATGGGAATATCTCATTGCACGAGAGAGTTCCAATCCTGTCTCAAAGGCTGAAAACATCCTGAAGGCAGCACTGTGACCTCACTGAAAGCAAAGGCCTAAGAGCAGAGGCTTTCCCACACTTCCATATGGAGCTGACTGGTGCTTTATGTTTTCAGGAAGATGGTGTGGTGTAGGCCACTTGGAGCAGCTCAGGCTCCTGAGCGTGTGTTTGGTCCCCGAGGGGTGAGTTGTGTCTCTCCGGAATGAAGGAGATTATGGGGACCTTGAGTATCGTTACCTTCATGATTACCGTGATGATTCTGCCTAAGTCATCGCATGGATATTGATCCATGAGCTCGCCATGTGAGAGGTTTCCTTGGTAACATGGTCGCCGTGCGTGGCCTCGAAACTTGGTTGTGGTCCGAACACCTTTGATGCTTTGCAAGTCCCGAAGCGGCTCCACGGGTGTGCAGTCCCTGTTGCCATATAGGTGAGGAGGCAGAGTCTGTTGACCTGAAGCCCGTGCAAGTATCCAGGGAGATGTGCGAGGGCCTCTCCCTGAGGCACTGGGTTCCTAGCCGGCTCCACCCAGAATCAGGCAGGGAGGTTTTGTTGATGCCAGCGGGAAGTCCTGAGGAGGGAGGGGGAGCCGGACACCGTCGGGGGAAGGAAGGGATCCCTCCCCTGCCTCACCATCCCCAGCAGTTGCCTAGGTGCTGGCCACGAGGGAGGGGACTGCCTATGCGTGTTTGTTTTCCTTGGTCTTACCCCACCTTGGTAGAGGGCTTAGCCTGTTCCAGGCACTGTTCTGAGCACTTGAGAGATCTATGCAGACGACACAGAGTACCTCGGCAAGGACTCTCGTCCCCGTTCGTATTTCCAAGGGAAGATGTGAAAGAATGTGTGCCGGGGGTCAGTGCTGTGAAGCGGGAGGACTCGAGGCATGAAGGCAGGCAGTCGGCCTCCACATGAGCGTGCTGCACCGCTGGCTTTCCCACTGCTGCCTGTCGAGAGGCAGGGAAAGCATTTGCACCTAGCGTGCCTGTCCTGCGAGCAGAGGTGGGCTTGGAGACGTGCGTGTGCCCTCAAACGGGGAATCCAGCAAAATAGGCTCTAGGGCCTGAGTCACGCTCTCTGCGGGGAACCCTATCATTGCACATCCAGCCTGAGACACTTTGGAGAGTGACATGCGGGGCTCTTAGTGAGGGTGGCGGCACAGCGGGGGGCATGGGTCAGCGGGACCTTCCTAGGACACCCCCCCGCCCCCCCCCCCCCCCGCCGGTGCTGTGGTGCCCCTGAAACCCAGGCAGGGCTGGAAGGAGGAACAGGCTGTTGATGGCACCATCCCTTCCGCAGGGAGGCTTCTTGGGAGCTGGTGACTGAGGGGACCTTTGCGAGTTCCCCCTCTGAATTGCAGGAGAAGCGGCCGAGGGCCCTCATTTCATGCGGTCCACACTCCCCGTCGCCCTGTGTGCCAGTTGCCAGTGTCGCAGGCGCCCAGGTGGTGAACGTGGTCCCCGAGTAGGGAACACCGAGGCCGTTTCTGCGTTCTCAAATGCTAACGTTCTCTGCTTGTGACCCGCGCCCTGGCTGGTCCCAGACCCTGAGCACAGGGCCTGCAGGAAGGGTGAAGGGTGCGAAGCTGTCTCCTGGTAGGTAGCTGCGGTGAGGTCGTTCCCGGTGGCCTGTGCTCAGCTGCAGGGCACCTTGGAACCCAAAGCCACGACGTTTCCAGTGGGACAGAGTGCGCCGCAAGGGGAACCTGGGGAGTCACCAGGCCCTGAGGGGAGGCAGGCATGACCTTTATCCATGGGCCTTTTGATCGGAGCGCCCTGTTTGCTAGGTATCGTCAGGGTAGCCTCTTTGGTAGACAGAGGGCAGGTTGTGGACAGTTGTAGAGCATCCTTCCTGCTGGTATGTGTCGCAAGGGCTCTGACCTTGCGCAAATGGGCGGGGATGGGTAGAGTGGACTCCTGAATGGAACCTTCCCCGGGCGCCTGGGTGGTTCAGTGGGTTGAGCTTCCGACTTGGGCTCAGGTCACGCCCTCGCGGTTCCTGAGTTCCAGCCCTGCGCTGGGCTCTGTGCCCACAGCTCAGGCCCTGGAGCCTGTTTTCAGATTCTGCGTGTGTCTGTCTCTGCTTCTCTGCCCCTCCCCCACTGGCGGTCACCGGCTTGCCGGCTTGCTCTCTGGCTCCCTGTGTCTCCAGAGTGAAGACACATGAACAAATAGGAAATAGAACGTTCCCCAGGGCAGGTGCTGGCCACGGGCACAGCCATTCATTCGCTGTAGTCATGAACTCGACGGTGTTCCTTTAGTGTTCTCATTTGAGGTTCTCTGTTTCTTTCATTCATTCTGAGAGGCAGAGAGAGAGTGGACGCATGCACGTGTGCCTGTGAGCAGGGATAGGGCAGACAGGGAGGGAGAGAGAGAGGAGGGCCAGCGGGCTCCGCATCGTTGGCGCCCATCTTGAGGTGGGGCTCCTTGTGGAGGCTCAGCCTCACAAACTGTGAGATCGTGACGTGAGGCGAGATCCAGAGCCACATGCTTTGGTTTCTTTTTTAACGTTCACCTCTGAGAGAAAGCGAGAGAGACAGAGAGAGCACAAGCGAGGGAGGGGCAGGGAGAGAGAGAGGAAACCCAGAAGGGAATCAGGTTCCAGGCTCTGAGCTGTCAGCACGGAGCACTAGGCGTGACTCAGCTCAGGAACCCTGAGAGCCTGACGTGACCCGAAGTCGGACCATTACCCAGCTGAGTCATCCAAGCGGCCCACAGAGTTTTCAGTGTGTATTTTCAAAAGAAAAAACAGCTACATTTATATATACATCTAGCTACCTGTGTGTCCTTAGGGATACCTGTGTACATACGCATACGTGTCTACATATACGTACACGTATTCGTGTATGTGTATATATACGTATATGCACACACACACACACACACACACACACACACACACACACACACCATGTAAACTGAGCCAAACGGTCTTCTGGGTGGAGACGCGGAGCCAGGAGGGAGGCATCAGCACAAAGTTCAAAATGAAAGGGAAACGTCATTCTCGTATGTATCAGTACGTGCCATGACAGGGAGACACACGCGAGGGTTCTGGTAGGATAGGAAGCTGCTCCCACGGAGAATGCAGGCAAATGGTCCCTGTGGAGCCAATGGAACCCTGGTGCACTTGTGGTATGAGACTGATAAAGAGGCCGAAAACTGGTGACCTTTCTAATGCTAGCAGAGGTCATTTGCATTTGTATAGCATGCGATCATTGACGTTGCCCCTGGGGGGAGAAAGGTTTTGCATCTCTGTTCTCCTAGGTTTGTGGCTTAGTTTGCTCTTCCCTTGTGCACTTGAAAGAGTCCTGACAGGTCCTGATGGTACACAGTAAGGCCAAGTCCCCAGAGTCCAGAGTCCCTTGGTGGGGCTTGTGGGATGGTGTCCTTCCCATGACCATGAAGTCCACAGAGCAGTCTTGTGCTTTTGCTGTAAGTCCTGTTTCTACCAGGTCCAGTCTGGGCGTGCCTCTTTGCAAGTCCTCAGGTGAGGACACGTGATGAAGGCTGCCCATTGGGACTGGCCTTCGATGATCCATCTGGCCGTGACCCCCTGCTCTCCTTCCAGGGCTGCGTAGGTTCGTGCCCTCGATGCTCGTTTCGTAGAAAGCCTTGACTGCTTGGTCTCTCTACTCCTCCTCACCCTGGACGGTAGTCCTGTGGCTCCCCTTGAATCCTCAAGCATACGTTTCCTTGCCCACCTCTGCACACTGGCCCTCCAGAGCAGGGTCTGGTACGCCTTGCACGTTCAGTCGATGCTTGCTGCACAATCGCATGGGTGATGGCCTCTCTCTCTCTCTCTCTCCCTCTCTCTCTCACCAAAAGAAAGAAACGTTGAAAAGCAATGGAAACCCAAGAAAAGAAAAATGGCACGGAGGAGTTGGGATCTGAGGCACACTGTGAAGAAAACACGGGGGTTGGGAGGTAGTGGAGGTGGACAGGCGGTTCCACAGAGTTGAAGGACGTGCCACAGTCAGCGGTGGCAGGGTGGACTTAGGGGTGGGACCGCTGGTGGTGCGGTCCAGGTAGGGCCATGGGAAGGGCATGCAGAGCTGAAAAGCACCGGCCTTTCATGAAGAAGGGAGGTGGAAGGAGTCTCGTGTGCCCAGCGTGTCTCCCTGTCCCTTAGGGCTGCCCTTGCGGTCACGGGTGACGAGCGAGGAGGGTGCACGGCTGTAGATGGCCACGGTTGGCGGGAATGGGAGGCAGAGTGAAGAAGAAACACAGAGGCCTAGGATGCAAGAGGGATCACTGGGTTCACGTGCAGCCACGTCCCTGGGAAACCAGCAATGCAAAAGGTTCCTGGGTCTCTTGAGGGGTGACAGGGAGGTGTCCACCTTGGGAGGAGACACCTGCCGGTCCCTGTCCCACTGGCCTGGTGTCTGGAGCCCTCTGCCTGGCTCGCGGCTGTCAGGCTGGCGGGCAGTCGGTCAGAGCATCTGGTGGGCACAGGGAGGTGCGGTGGTGCAGACCCTGGTGCCCAGGAGCTGTGCCCCCTGTGGGGGGGTGGGGGTGGGGGTGGGGTGGGGGATGGGGCGGCTTGGATATTGGGCCCAAGCAGGTGTGCGGGAGCGCGCGCTCGAGCGCGCGCATGCGCGTGGGCCAGGGCCGGAGCCCGGTGAGGGACACAGCTGAGGCTGCAGCCGTGCCGTGAGTTGGCTCCCAGCCCGCCTGCCGCCCCAAGCCCCCAAGTGTCTGGGCCAGCCAGGGACGGACGCCCACCTCAGCCCCCGACCTGGGACATGCTGCTGCCTGGCGCCTGCGACCCGGCAGCCATGGCTTTGGCGGTAGGGGTAGCGGTAGCGCTCGCGGGAGCGCTGGCGGGAGCGCAGGCGGGGCCCCGCGTGGAGAAGACTGGGAGCCATGAGCCTCCAGCCTCGGAGGGTGGCGGCCCTGCTGCTCCTGCTGCTCCTGGAGCCAGAGGCCAGGGCGCGGGACGCGCTTCCCGGGCGCCTCGGTCTTTGGCCGCGCTGGTGGAGTGCCAGCACTGGCTGGGGCAGAGCGCGATGCGATGCCCCCCCGGCGCCCTTGAAAGTCCATCTGGGAGAAGCCTAATGGTGGAGCAGCTGAGACACACAGCCTCCCTCCAGGACCTGCCTCAGTCGCGGTGCTGCCAAGGTAAGGTCCCTAGCGACGAGGTCGCACGTGGCCTTCCCCTCTGCCCCTCTCTGTCTTCCCCTCCCATGAGAACCCTCCCCCCGCCCTGGGGCTCCGGGCTTCTTCTTGGGCTCCTTTGCGGCTGCGGTCTGGACGCCTCAGGAGTGGGCTTTCTGGGTTGGACCCTGGTTCCCTGGAAGAGGAGGGCCCCAGATCGAGTAGGGGGTTAGGCTCAGGCGGTGGTGAGTGGCTCAGGTCGAGAGGGGGGGTGCCCTGAGTGCCCATGGAGGTCTGACTGGGTTGGTGTTTGGCGGGTGGAGGTGGGAAGGAACGAAGGGAGGAACGAAGGGAGGAAGGAAGGAAGGAAAGCGTGGACCGGCGGCTGTGGGCAAGTGTCAAGGCAGGGCCAGGGAAGTGGCAGCCATGAGCAGGAGGAATCATTCCTGCCTGTGAAAATGAAGTACAAGGGACCTGAGACTCGAGAGAAACATTCCAGGGAGAGTCAGGGTGGTGGGCCTGAGTTGCTGGAGGCCAGCAGGGGACGGTGTTGAAGGGATTGAGAGTGGAAGCAGCAGGTGAACACAGGCCTCCTGCCTCCCCCCTCCGCACCTGCTCTCCTGCCCTGCCCAGCCCGCCGCGCCGCGCCCCGCCCCGCCCCTGGTGGCAGAGTTGCACCCTCTGATGGGGAGGGGGAGATCTCACCCCGCTTGTGGCGAAAGGGGGTCCTCTCTCGTGGGAGTCAATGGGACTAGGGGGTAGGAGTCTGGATGAGGGCAAGTGCAACTCCCTGTTGAGCTCTTCACCTCTGAAGGCAATGTGCATTCCATCAATGAAGTGGGAGCCCGGGAGCCAGGAATCAGTGGCGCTTGTGTGTTTTCGAGGGTGGTCCAGACTCTTTCCTGATGGGAGATGTGTGCTGAAGAGAACTGGGTGTTGTGGATGGAGTCCAAAGTCATCTCTTTGGGACACGTTGGGTGGGAACGTCTTCTTCGCACTCTGGCGACGAAGGTGGATGGAAAAGCTCCTTGTCCAAGGCAGACTGGTGGGTTTTGTTCTTCCTCTCCGTGGGGCGTGGTGCTTCCCGTTTCCGTGGAGCGCCTCCTGTCTTGCATTCGTTCCGTGTTTCAAGAGTTTCAGTCCTTGGCAATCGCGTCTCCTCAGGGACTCACCAGGCAGCACGAGGGAGAAGTGACTGGGAGCCCACCGGGTCCCTAGAAACCAGTGCGTGTGTACTGGAGCAGGCAGTGCTCCTCTCTCAGCCTCCTTGGGAAATGAGGTCTTGAGCAAACGGTCTTTCATTGCATGGGTTGTACCTCTCCCCGGTTGTTGGGGGGAGTGTGTGTGCGTGAGTGTGGTGCTGTGGCCCGTGTGGAGTCCGGACCGCGTCAGGGACCCAGTTCTTGGCAAGGAATGCGTTTTGTTGCATGGGAATATCTCATTGCACGAGAGAGTTCCAATCCTGTCTCAAAGGCTGAAAACATCCTGAAGGCAGCACTGTGACCTCACTGAAAGCAAAGGCCTAAGAGCAGAGGCTTTCCCACACTTCCATATGGAGCTGACTGGTGCTTTATGTTTTCAGGAAGATGGTGTGGTGTAGGCCACTTGGAGCAGCTCAGGCTCCTGAGCGTGTGTTTGGTCCCCGAGGGGTGAGTTGTGTCTCTCCGGAATGAAGGAGATTATGGGGACCTTGAGTATCGTTACCTTCATGATTACCGTGATGATTCTGCCTAAGTCATCGCATGGATATTGATCCATGAGCTCGCCATGTGAGAGGTTTCCTTGGTAACATGGTCGCCGTGCGTGGCCTCGAAACTTGGTTGTGGTCCGAACACCTTTGATGCTTTGCAAGTCCCGAAGCGGCTCCACGGGTGTGCAGTCCCTGTTGCCATATAGGTGAGGAGGCAGAGTCTGTTGACCTGAAGCCCGTGCAAGTATCCAGGGAGATGTGCGAGGGCCTCTCCCTGAGGCACTGGGTTCCTAGCCGGCTCCACCCAGAATCAGGCAGGGAGGTTTTGTTGATGCCAGCGGGAAGTCCTGAGGAGGGAGGGGGAGCCGGACACCGTCGGGGGAAGGAAGGGATCCCTCCCCTGCCTCACCATCCCCAGCAGTTGCCTAGGTGCTGGCCACGAGGGAGGGGACTGCCTATGCGTGTTTGTTTTCCTTGGTCTTACCCCACCTTGGTAGAGGGCTTAGCCTGTTCCAGGCACTGTTCTGAGCACTTGAGAGATCTATGCAGACGACACAGAGTACCTCGGCAAGGACTCTCGTCCCCGTTCGTATTTCCAAGGGAAGATGTGAAAGAATGTGTGCCGGGGGTCAGTGCTGTGAAGCGGGAGGACTCGAGGCATGAAGGCAGGCAGTCGGCCTCCACATGAGCGTGCTGCACCGCTGGCTTTCCCACTGCTGCCTGTCGAGAGGCAGGGAAAGCATTTGCACCTAGCGTGCCTGTCCTGCGAGCAGAGGTGGGCTTGGAGACGTGCGTGTGCCCTCAAACGGGGAATCCAGCAAAATAGGCTCTAGGGCCTGAGTCACGCTCTCTGCGGGGAACCCTATCATTGCACATCCAGCCTGAGACACTTTGGAGAGTGACATGCGGGGCTCTTAGTGAGGGTGGCGGCACAGCGGGGGGCATGGGTCAGCGGGACCTTCCTAGGACACCCCCCCGCCCCCCCCCCCCCCGCCGGTGCTGTGGTGCCCCTGAAACCCAGGCAGGGCTGGAAGGAGGAACAGGCTGTTGATGGCACCATCCCTTCCGCAGGGAGGCTTCTTGGGAGCTGGTGACTGAGGGGACCTTTGCGAGTTCCCCCTCTGAATTGCAGGAGAAGCGGCCGAGGGCCCTCATTTCATGCGGTCCACACTCCCCGTCGCCCTGTGTGCCAGTTGCCAGTGTCGCAGGCGCCCAGGTGGTGAACGTGGTCCCCGAGTAGGGAACACCGAGGCCGTTTCTGCGTTCTCAAATGCTAACGTTCTCTGCTTGTGACCCGCGCCCTGGCTGGTCCCAGACCCTGAGCACAGGGCCTGCAGGAAGGGTGAAGGGTGCGAAGCTGTCTCCTGGTAGGTAGCTGCGGTGAGGTCGTTCCCGGTGGCCTGTGCTCAGCTGCAGGGCACCTTGGAACCCAAAGCCACGACGTTTCCAGTGGGACAGAGTGCGCCGCAAGGGGAACCTGGGGAGTCACCAGGCCCTGAGGGGAGGCAGGCATGACCTTTATCCATGGGCCTTTTGATCGGAGCGCCCTGTTTGCTAGGTATCGTCAGGGTAGCCTCTTTGGTAGACAGAGGGCAGGTTGTGGACAGTTGTAGAGCATCCTTCCTGCTGGTATGTGTCGCAAGGGCTCTGACCTTGCGCCAATGGGCGGGGATGGGTAGAGTGGACTCCTGAATGGAACCTTCCCCGGGCGCCTGGGTGGTTCAGTGGGTTGAGCTTCCGACTTGGGCTCAGGTCACGCCCTCGCGGTTCCTGAGTTCCAGCCCTGCGCTGGGCTCTGTGCCCACAGCTCAGGCCCTGGAGCCTGTTTTCAGATTCTGCGTGTGTCTGTCTCTGCTTCTCTGCCCCTCCCCCACTGGCGGTCACCGGCTTGCCGGCTTGCTCTCTGGCTCCCTGTGTCTCCAGAGTGAAGACACATGAACAAATAGGAAATAGAACGTTCCCCAGGGCAGGTGCTGGCCACGGGCACAGCCATTCATTCGCTGTAGTCATGAACTCGACGGTGTTCCTTTAGTGTTCTCATTTGAGGTTCTCTGTTTCTTTCATTCATTCTGAGAGGCAGAGAGAGAGTGGACGCATGCACGTGTGCCTGTGAGCAGGGATAGGGCAGACAGGGAGGGAGAGAGAGAGGAGGGCCAGCGGGCTCCGCATCGTTGGCGCCCATCTTGAGGTGGGGCTCCTTGTGGAGGCTCAGCCTCACAAACTGTGAGATCGTGACGTGAGGCGAGATCCAGAGCCACATGCTTTGGTTTCTTTTTTAACGTTCACCTCTGAGAGAAAGCGAGAGAGACAGAGAGAGCACAAGCGAGGGAGGGGCAGGGAGAGAGAGAGGAAACCCAGAAGGGAATCAGGTTCCAGGCTCTGAGCTGTCAGCACGGAGCACTAGGCGTGACTCAGCTCAGGAACCCTGAGAGCCTGACGTGACCCGAAGTCGGACCATTACCCAGCTGAGTCATCCAAGCGGCCCACAGAGTTTTCAGTGTGTATTTTCAAAAGAAAAAACAGCTACATTTATATATACATCTAGCTACCTGTGTGTCCATAGGGATACCTGTGTACATACGCATACGTGTCTACAGATACGTACACGTATTCGTGTATGTGTATATATACGTATATGCACACACACACACACACACACACACACACACACACACACACACACCATGTAAACTGAGCCAAACGGTCTTCTGGGTGGAGACGCGGAGCCAGGAGGGAGGCATCAGCACAAAGTTCAAAATGAAAGGGAAACGTCATTCTCGTATGTATCAGTACGTGCCATGACAGGGAGACACACGCGAGGGTTCTGGTAGGATAGGAAGCTGCTCCCACGGAGAATGCAGGCAAATGGTCCCTGTGGAGCCAATGGAACCCTGGTGCACTTGTGGTATGAGACTGATAAAGAGGCCGAAAACTGGTGACCTTTCTAATGCTAGCAGAGGTCATTTGCATTTGTATAGCATGCGATCATTGACGTTGCCCCTGGGGGGAGAAAGGTTTTGCATCTCTGTTCTCCTAGGTTTGTGGCTTAGTTTGCTCTTCCCTTGTGCACTTGAAAGAGTCCTGACAGGTCCTGATGGTACACAGTAAGGCCAAGTCCCCAGAGTCCAGAGTCCCTTGGTGGGGCTTGTGGGATGGTGTCCTTCCCATGACCATGAAGTCCACAGAGCAGTCTTGTGCTTTTGCTGTAAGTCCTGTTTCTACCAGGTCCAGTCTGGGCGTGCCTCTTTGCAAGTCCTCAGGTGAGGACACGTGATGAAGGCTGCCCATTGGGACTGGCCTTCGATGATCCATCTGGCCGTGACCCCCTGCTCTCCTTCCAGGGCTGCGTAGGTTCGTGCCCTCGATGCTCGTTTCGTAGAAAGCCTTGACTGCTTGGTCTCTCTACTCCTCCTCACCCTGGACGGTAGTCCTGTGGCTCCCCTTGAATCCTCAGGCATACGTTTCCTTGCCCACCTCTGCACACTGGCCCTCCAGAGCAGGGTCTGGTACGCCTTGCACGTTCAGTCGATGCTTGCTGCACAATCGCATGGGTGATGGCCTCTCTCTCTCTCTCTCTCCCTCTCTCTCTCACCAAAAGAAAGAAACGTTGAAAAGCAATGGAAACCCAAGAAAAGAAAAATGGCACGGAGGAGTTGGGATCTGAGGCACACTGTGAAGAAAACACGGGGGTTGGGAGGTAGTGGAGGTGGACAGGCGGTTCCACAGAGTTGAAGGACGTGCCACAGTCAGCGGTGGCAGGGTGGACTTAGGGGTGGGACCGCTGGTGGTGCGGTCCAGGTAGGGCCATGGGAAGGGCATGCAGAGCTGAAAAGCACCGGCCTTTCATGGAGAAGGGAGGTGGAAGGAGTCTCGTGTGCCCAGCGTGTCTCCCTGTCCCTTAGGGCTGCCCTTGCGGTCACGGGTGACGAGCGAGGAGGGTGCACGGCTGTAGATGGCCACGGTTGGCGGGAATGGGAGGCAGAGTGAAGAAGAAACACAGAGGCCTAGGATGCAAGAGGGATCACTGGGTTCACGTGCAGCCACGTCCCTGGGAAACCAGCAATGCAAAAGGTTCCTGGGTCTCTTGAGGGGTGACAGGGAGGTGTCCACCTTGGGAGGAGACACCTGCCGGTCCCTGTCCCACTGGCCTGGTGTCTGGAGCCCTCTGCCTGGCTCGCGGCTGTCAGGCTGGCGGGCAGTCGGTCAGAGCATCTGGTGGGCACAGGGAGGTGCGGTGGTGCAGACCCTGGTGCCCAGGAGCTGTGCCCCCTGTGGGGGGGTGGCGGTGGGGGTGGGGTGGGGGATGGGGCGGCTAGGATCCTGGGCCCAAGCAGGTGTGCGGGAGCGCGCGCTCGAGCGCGCGCATGCGCGTGGGCCAGGGCCGGAGCCCGGTGAGGGACACAGCTGAGGCTGCAGCCGTGCCGTGAGTTGGCTCCCAGCCCGCCTGCCGCCCCAAGCCCCCAAGTGTCTGGGCCAGCCAGGGACGGACGCCCACCTCAGCCCCCGACCTGGGACATGCTGCTGCCTGGCGCCTGCGACCCGGCAGCCATGGCTTTGGCGGTAGGGGTAGCGGTAGCGCTCGCGGGAGCGCTGGCGGGGGCGCAGGCGGGGCCCCGCGTGGAGAAGACTGGGAGCCATGAGCCTCCAGCCTCGGAGGGTGGCAGCCCTGCTGCTCCTGCTGCTCCTGGAGCCAGAGGCCAGGGCGCGGGACGCGCTTCCCGGGCGCCTCGGTCTTTGGCCGCGCTGGTGGAGTGCCAGCACTGGCTGGGGCAGAGCGCGATGCGATGCCCCCCCGGCGCCCTTGAAAGTCCATCTGGGAGAAGCCTAATGGTGGAGCAGCTGAGACACACAGCCTCCCTCCAGGACCTGCCTCAGTCGCGGTGCTGCCAAGGTAAGGTCCCTAGCGACGAGGTCGCACGTGGCCTTCCCCTCTGCCCCTCTCTGTCTTCCCCTCCCATGAGAACCCTCCCCCCGCCCTGGGGCTCCGGGCTTCTTCTTGGGCTCCTTTGCGGCTGCGGTCTGGACGCCTCAGGAGTGGGCTTTCTGGGTTGGACCCTGGTTCCCTGGAAGAGGAGGGCCCCAGATCGAGTAGGGGGTTAGGCTCAGGCGGTGGTGAGTGGCTCAGGTCGAGAGGGGGGGTGCCCTGAGTGCCCATGGAGGTCTGACTGGGTTGGTGTTTGGCGGGTGGAGGTGGGAAGGAACGAAGGGAGGAACGAAGGGAGGAAGGAAGGAAGGAAAGCGTGGACCGGCGGCTGTGGGAAAGTGTCAAGGCAGGGCCAGGGAAGTGGCAGCCATGAGCAGGAGGAATCATTCCTGCCTGTGAAAATGAAGTACAAGGGACCTGAGACTCGAGAGAAACATTCCAGGGAGAGTCAGGGTGGTGGGCCTGAGTTGCTGGAGGCCAGCAGGGGACGGTGTTGAAGGGATTGAGAGTGGAAGCAGCAGGTGAACACAGGCCTCCTGCCTCCCCCCTCCGCACCTGCTCTCCTGCCCTGCCCAGCCCGCCGCGCCGCGCCCCGCCCCGCCCCTGGTGGCAGAGTTGCACCCTCTGATGGGGAGGGGGAGATCTCACCCCGCTTGTGGCGAAAGGGGGTCCTCTCTCGTGGGAGTCAATGGGACTAGGGGGTAGGAGTCTGGATGAGGGCAAGTGCAACTCCCTGTTGAGCTCTTCATCTCTGAAGGCAATGTGCATTCCATCAATGAAGTGGGAGCCCGGGAGCCAGGAATCAGTGGCGCTTGTGTGTTTTCGAGGGTGGTCCAGACTCTTTCCTGATGGGAGATGTGTGCTGAAGAGAACTGGGTGTTGTGGATGGAGTCCAAAGTCATCTCTTTGGGACACGTTGGGTGGGAACGTCTTCTTCGCACTCTGGCGACGAAGGTGGATGGAAAAGCTCCTTGTCCAAGGCAGACTGGTGGGTTTTGTTCTTCCTCTCCGTGGGGCGTGGTGCTTCCCGTTTCCGTGGAGCGCCTCCTGTCTTGCATTCGTTCCGTGTTTCAAGAGTTTCAGTCCTTGGCAATCGCGTCTCCTCAGGGACTCACCAGGCAGCACGAGGGAGAAGTGACTGGGAGCCCACCGGGTCCCTAGAAACCAGTGCGTGTGTACTGGAGCAGGCAGTGCTCCTCTCTCAGCCTCCTTGGGAAATGAGGTCTTGAGCAAACGGTCTTTCATTGCATGGGTTGTACCTCTCCCCGGTTGTTGGGGGGAGTGTGTGTGCGTGAGTGTGGTGCTGTGGCCCGTGTGGAGTCCGGACCGCGTCAGGGACCCAGTTCTTGGCAAGGAATGCGTTTTGTTGCATGGGAATATCTCATTGCACGAGAGAGTTCCAATCCTGTCTCAAAGGCTGAAAACATCCTGAAGGCAGCACTGTGACCTCACTGAAAGCAAAGGCCTAAGAGCAGAGGCTTTCCCACACTTCCATATGGAGCTGACTGGTGCTTTATGTTTTCAGGAAGATGGTGTGGTGTAGGCCACTTGGAGCAGCTCAGGCTCCTGAGCGTGTGTTTGGTCCCCGAGGGGTGAGTTGTGTCTCTCCGGAATGAAGGAGATTATGGGGACCTTGAGTATCGTTACCTTCATGATTACCGTGATGATTCTGCCTAAGTCATCGCATGGATATTGATCCATGAGCTCGCCATGTGAGAGGTTTCCTTGGTAACATGGTCGCCGTGCGTGGCCTCGAAACTTGGTTGTGGTCCGAACACCTTTGATGCTTTGCAAGTCCCGAAGCGGCTCCACGGGTGTGCAGTCCCTGTTGCCATATAGGTGAGGAGGCAGAGTCTGTTGACCTGAAGCCCGTGCAAGTATCCAGGGAGATGTGCGAGGGCCTCTCCCTGAGGCACTGGGTTCCTAGCCGGCTCCACCCAGAATCAGGCAGGGAGGTTTTGTTGATGCCAGCGGGAAGTCCTGAGGAGGGAGGGGGAGCCGGACACCGTCGGGGGAAGGAAGGGATCCCTCCCCTGCCTCACCATCCCCAGCAGTTGCCTAGGTGCTGGCCACGAGGGAGGGGACTGCCTATGCGTGTTTGTTTTCCTTGGTCTTACCCCACCTTGGTAGAGGGCTTAGCCTGTTCCAGGCACTGTTCTGAGCACTTGAGAGATCTATGCAGACGACACAGAGTACCTCGGCAAGGACTCTCGTCCCCGTTCGTATTTCCAAGGGAAGATGTGAAAGAATGTGTGCCGGGGGTCAGTGCTGTGAAGCGGGAGGACTCGAGGCATGAAGGCAGGCAGTCGGCCTCCACATGAGCGTGCTGCACCGCTGGCTTTCCCACTGCTGCCTGTCGAGAGGCAGGGAAAGCATTTGCACCTAGCGTGCCTGTCCTGCGAGCAGAGGTGGGCTTGGAGACGTGCGTGTGCCCTCAAACGGGGAATCCAGCAAAATAGGCTCTAGGGCCTGAGTCACGCTCTCTGCGGGGAACCCTATCATTGCACATCCAGCCTGAGACACTTTGGAGAGTGACATGCGGGGCTCTTAGTGAGGGTGGCGGCACAGCGGGGGGCATGGGTCAGCGGGACCTTCCTAGGACACCCCCCCGCCCCCCCCCCCCCCGCCGGTGCTGTGGTGCCCCTGAAACCCAGGCAGGGCTGGAAGGAGGAACAGGCTGTTGATGGCACCATCCCTTCCGCAGGGAGGCTTCTTGGGAGCTGGTGACTGAGGGGACCTTTGCGAGTTCCCCCTCTGAATTGCAGGAGAAGCGGCCGAGGGCCCTCATTTCATGCGGTCCACACTCCCCGTCGCCCTGTGTGCCAGTTGCCAGTGTCGCAGGCGCCCAGGTGGTGAACGTGGTCCCCGAGTAGGGAACACCGAGGCCGTTTCTGCGTTCTCAAATGCTAACGTTCTCTGCTTGTGACCCGCGCCCTGGCTGGTCCCAGACCCTGAGCACAGGGCCTGCAGGAAGGGTGAAGGGTGCGAAGCTGTCTCCTGGTAGGTAGCTGCGGTGAGGTCGTTCCCGGTGGCCTGTGCTCAGCTGCAGGGCACCTTGGAACCCAAAGCCACGACGTTTCCAGTGGGACAGAGTGCGCCGCAAGGGGAACCTGGGGAGTCACCAGGCCCTGAGGGGAGGCAGGCATGACCTTTATCCATGGGCCTTTTGATCGGAGCGCCCTGTTTGCTAGGTATCGTCAGGGTAGCCTCTTTGGTAGACAGAGGGCAGGTTGTGGACAGTTGTAGAGCATCCTTCCTGCTGGTATGTGTCGCAAGGGCTCTGACCTTGCGCCAATGGGCGGGGATGGGTAGAGTGGACTCCTGAATGGAACCTTCCCCGGGCGCCTGGGTGGTTCAGTGGGTTGAGCTTCCGACTTGGGCTCAGGTCACGCCCTCGCGGTTCCTGAGTTCCAGCCCTGCGCTGGGCTCTGTGCCCACAGCTCAGGCCCTGGAGCCTGTTTTCAGATTCTGCGTGTGTCTGTCTCTGCTTCTCTGCCCCTCCCCCACTGGCGGTCACCGGCTTGCCGGCTTGCTCTCTGGCTCCCTGTGTCTCCAGAGTGAAGACACATGAACAAATAGGAAATAGAACGTTCCCCAGGGCAGGTGCTGGCCACGGGCACAGCCATTCATTCGCTGTAGTCATGAACTCGACGGTGTTCCTTTAGTGTTCTCATTTGAGGTTCTCTGTTTCTTTCATTCATTCTGAGAGGCAGAGAGAGAGTGGACGCATGCACGTGTGCCTGTGAGCAGGGATAGGGCAGACAGGGAGGGAGAGAGAGAGGAGGGCCAGCGGGCTCCGCATCGTTGGCGCCCATCTTGAGGTGGGGCTCCTTGTGGAGGCTCAGCCTCACAAACTGTGAGATCGTGACGTGAGGCGAGATCCAGAGCCACATGCTTTGGTTTCTTTTTTAACGTTCACCTCTGAGAGAAAGCGAGAGAGACAGAGAGAGCACAAGCGAGGGAGGGGCAGGGAGAGAGAGAGGAAACCCAGAAGGGAATCAGGTTCCAGGCTCTGAGCTGTCAGCACGGAGCACTAGGCGTGACTCAGCTCAGGAACCCTGAGAGCCTGACGTGACCCGAAGTCGGACCATTACCCAGCTGAGTCATCCAAGCGGCCCACAGAGTTTTCAGTGTGTATTTTCAAAAGAAAAAACAGCTACATTTATATATACATCTAGCTACCTGTGTGTCCATAGGGATACCTGTGTACATACGCATACGTGTCTACATATACGTACACGTATTCGTGTATGTGTATATATACGTATATGCACACACACACACACACACACACACACACACACACACACACACCATGTAAACTGAGCCAAACGGTCTTCTGGGTGGAGACGCGGAGCCAGGAGGGAGGCATCAGCACAAAGTTCAAAATGAAAGGGAAACGTCATTCTCGTATGTATCAGTACGTGCCATGACAGGGAGACACACGCGAGGGTTCTGGTAGGATAGGAAGCTGCTCCCACGGAGAATGCAGGCAAATGGTCCCTGTGGAGCCAATGGAACCCTGGTGCACTTGTGGTATGAGACTGATAAAGAGGCCGAAAACTGGTGACCTTTCTAATGCTAGCAGAGGTCATTTGCATTTGTATAGCATGCGATCATTGACGTTGCCCCTGGGGGGAGAAAGGTTTTGCATCTCTGTTCTCCTAGGTTTGTGGCTTAGTTTGCTCTTCCCTTGTGCACTTGAAAGAGTCCTGACAGGTCCTGATGGTACACAGTAAGGCCAAGTCCCCAGAGTCCAGAGTCCCTTGGTGGGGCTTGTGGGATGGTGTCCTTCCCATGACCATGAAGTCCACAGAGCAGTCTTGTGCTTTTGCTGTAAGTCCTGTTTCTACCAGGTCCAGTCTGGGCGTGCCTCTTTGCAAGTCCTCAGGTGAGGACACGTGATGAAGGCTGCCCATTGGGACTGGCCTTCGATGATCCATCTGGCCGTGACCCCCTGCTCTCCTTCCAGGGCTGCGTAGGTTCGTGCCCTCGATGCTCGTTTCGTAGAAAGCCTTGACTGCTTGGTCTCTCTACTCCTCCTCACCCTGGACGGTAGTCCTGTGGCTCCCCTTGAATCCTCAGGCATACGTTTCCTTGCCCACCTCTGCACACTGGCCCTCCAGAGCAGGGTCTGGTACGCCTTGCACGTTCAGTCGATGCTTGCTGCACAATCGCATGGGTGATGGCCTCTCTCTCTCTCTCTCTCCCTCTCTCTCTCACCAAAAGAAAGAAACGTTGAAAAGCAATGGAAACCCAAGAAAAGAAAAATGGCACGGAGGAGTTGGGATCTGAGGCACACTGTGAAGAAAACACGGGGGTTGGGAGGTAGTGGAGGTGGACAGGCGGTTCCACAGAGTTGAAGGACGTGCCACAGTCAGCGGTGGCAGGGTGGACTTAGGGGTGGGACCGCTGGTGGTGCGGTCCAGGTAGGGCCATGGGAAGGGCATGCAGAGCTGAAAAGCACCGGCCTTTCATGAAGAAGGGAGGTGGAAGGAGTCTCGTGTGCCCAGCGTGTCTCCCTGTCCCTTAGGGCTGCCCTTGCGGTCACGGGTGACGAGCGAGGAGGGTGCACGGCTGTAGATGGCCACGGTTGGCGGGAATGGGAGGCAGAGTGAAGAAGAAACACAGAGGCCTAGGATGCAAGAGGGATCACTGGGTTCACGTGCAGCCACGTCCCTGGGAAACCAGCAATGCAAAAGGTTCCTGGGTCTCTTGAGGGGTGACAGGGAGGTGTCCACCTTGGGAGGAGACACCTGCCGGTCCCTGTCCCACTGGCCTGGTGTCTGGAGCCCTCTGCCTGGCTCGCGGCTGTCAGGCTGGCGGGCAGTCGGTCAGAGCATCTGGTGGGCACAGGGAGGTGCGGTGGTGCAGACCCTGGTGCCCAGGAGCTGTGCCCCCTGTGGGGGGGTGGGGGTGGGGGTGGGGTGGGGGATGGGGCGGCTTGGATATTGGGCCCAAGCAGGTGTGCGGGAGCGCGCGCTCGAGCGCGCGCATGCGCGTGGGCCAGGGCCGGAGCCCGGTGAGGGACACAGCTGAGGCTGCAGCCGTGCCGTGAGTTGGCTCCCAGCCCGCCTGCCGCCCCAAGCCCCCAAGTGTCTGGGCCAGCCAGGGACGGACGCCCACCTCAGCCCCCGACCTGGGACATGCTGCTGCCTGGCGCCTGCGACCCGGCAGCCATGGCTTTGGCGGTAGGGGTAGCGGTAGCGCTCGCGGGAGCGCTGGCGGGGGCGCAGGCGGGGCCCCGCGTGGAGAAGACTGGGAGCCATGAGCCTCCAGCCTCGGAGGGTGGCGGCCCTGCTGCTCCTGCTGCTCCTGGAGCCAGAGGCCAGGGCGCGGGACGCGCTTCCCGGGCGCCTCGGTCTTTGGCCGCGCTGGTGGAGTGCCAGCACTGGCTGGGGCAGAGCGCGATGCGATGCCCCCCCGGCGCCCTTGAAAGTCCATCTGGGAGAAGCCTAATGGTGGAGCAGCTGAGACACACAGCCTCCCTCCAGGACCTGCCTCAGTCGCGGTGCTGCCAAGGTAAGGTCCCTAGCGACGAGGTCGCACGTGGCCTTCCCCTCTGCCCCTCTCTGTCTTCCCCTCCCATGAGAACCCTCCCCCCGCCCTGGGGCTCCGGGCTTCTTCTTGGGCTCCTTTGCGGCTGCGGTCTGGACGCCTCAGGAGTGGGCTTTCTGGGTTGGACCCTGGTTCCCTGGAAGAGGAGGGCCCCAGATCGAGTAGGGGGTTAGGCTCAGGCGGTGGTGAGTGGCTCAGGTCGAGAGGGGGGGTGCCCTGAGTGCCCATGGAGGTCTGACTGGGTTGGTGTTTGGCGGGTGGAGGTGGGAAGGAACAAAGGGAGGAACGAAGGGAGGAAGGAAGGAAGGAAAGCGTGGACCGGCGGCTGTGGGAAAGTGTCAAGGCAGGGCCAGGGAAGTGGCAGCCATGAGCAGGAGGAATCATTCCTGCCTGTGAAAATGAAGTACAAGGGACCTGAGACTCGAGAGAAACATTCCAGGGAGAGTCAGGGTGGTGGGCCTGAGTTGCTGGAGGCCAGCAGGGGACGGTGTTGAAGGGATTGAGAGTGGAAGCAGCAGGTGAACACAGGCCTCCTGCCTCCCCCCTCCGCACCTGCTCTCCTGCCCTGCCCAGCCCGCCGCGCCGCGCCCCGCCCCGCCCCTGGTGGCAGAGTTGCACCCTCTGATGGGGAGGGGGAGTTCTCACCCCGCTTGTGGCGAAAGGGGGTCCTCTCTCGTGGGAGTCAATGGGACTAGGGGGTAGGAGTCTGGATGAGGGCAAGTGCAACTCCCTGTTGAGCTCTTCATCTCTGAAGGCAATGTGCATTCCATCAATGAAGTGGGAGCCCGGGAGCCAGGAATCAGTGGCGCTTGTGTGTTTTCGAGGGTGGTCCAGACTCTTTCCTGATGGGAGATGTGTGCTGAAGAGAACTGGGTGTTGTGGATGGAGTCCAAAGTCATCTCTTTGGGACACGTTGGGTGGGAACGTCTTCTTCGCACTCTGGCGACGAAGGTGGATGGAAAAGCTCCTTGTCCAAGGCAGACTGGTGGGTTTTGTTCTTCCTCTCCGTGGGGCGTGGTGCTTCCCGTTTCCGTGGAGCGCCTCCTGTCTTGCATTCGTTCCGTGTTTCAAGAGTTTCAGTCCTTGGCAATCGCGTCTCCTCAGGGACTCACCAGGCAGCACGAGGGAGAAGTGACTGGGAGCCCACCGGGTCCCTAGAAACCAGTGCGTGTGTACTGGAGCAGGCAGTGCTCCTCTCTCAGCCTCCTTGGGAAATGAGGTCTTGAGCAAACGGTCTTTCATTGCATGGGTTGTACCTCTCCCCGGTTGTTGGGGGGAGTGTGTGTGCGTGAGTGTGGTGCTGTGGCCCGTGTGGAGTCCGGACCGCGTCAGGGACCCAGTTCTTGGCAAGGAATGCGTTTTGTTGCATGGGAATATCTCATTGCACGAGAGAGTTCCAATCCTGTCTCAAAGGCTGAAAACATCCTGAAGGCAGCACTGTGACCTCACTGAAAGCAAAGGCCTAAGAGCAGAGGCTTTCCCACACTTCCATATGGAGCTGACTGGTGCTTTATGTTTTCAGGAAGATGGTGTGGTGTAGGCCACTTGGAGCAGCTCAGGCTCCTGAGCGTGTGTTTGGTCCCCGAGGGGTGAGTTGTGTCTCTCCGGAATGAAGGAGATTATGGGGACCTTGAGTATCGTTACCTTCATGATTACCGTGATGATTCTGCCTAAGTCATCGCATGGATATTGATCCATGAGCTCGCCATGTGAGAGGTTTCCTTGGTAACATGGTCGCCGTGCGTGGCCTCGAAACTTGGTTGTGGTCCGAACACCTTTGATGCTTTGCAAGTCCCGAAGCGGCTCCACGGGTGTGCAGTCCCTGTTGCCATATAGGTGAGGAGGCAGAGTCTGTTGACCTGAAGCCCGTGCAAGTATCCAGGGAGATGTGCGAGGGCCTCTCCCTGAGGCACTGGGTTCCTAGCCGGCTCCACCCAGAATCAGGCAGGGAGGTTTTGTTGATGCCAGCGGGAAGTCCTGAGGAGGGAGGGGGAGCCGGACACCGTCGGGGGAAGGAAGGGATCCCTCCCCTGCCTCACCATCCCCAGCAGTTGCCTAGGTGCTGGCCACGAGGGAGGGGACTGCCTATGCGTGTTTGTTTTCCTTGGTCTTACCCCACCTTGGTAGAGGGCTTAGCCTGTTCCAGGCACTGTTCTGAGCACTTGAGAGATCTATGCAGACGACACAGAGTACCTCGGCAAGGACTCTCGTCCCCGTTCGTATTTCCAAGGGAAGATGTGAAAGAATGTGTGCCGGGGGTCAGTGCTGTGAAGCGGGAGGACTCGAGGCATGAAGGCAGGCAGTCGGCCTCCACATGAGCGTGCTGCACCGCTGGCTTTCCCACTGCTGCCTGTCGAGAGGCAGGGAAAGCATTTGCACCTAGCGTGCCTGTCCTGCGAGCAGAGGTGGGCTTGGAGACGTGCGTGTGCCCTCAAACGGGGAATCCAGCAAAATAGGCTCTAGGGCCTGAGTCACGCTCTCTGCGGGGAACCCTATCATTGCACATCCAGCCTGAGACACTTTGGAGAGTGACATGCGGGGCTCTTAGTGAGGGTGGCGGCACAGCGGGGGGCATGGGTCAGCGGGACCTTCCTAGGACACCCCCCCGCCCCCCCCCCCCCCCCGCCGGTGCTGTGGTGCCCCTGAAACCCAGGCAGGGCTGGAAGGAGGAACAGGCTGTTGATGGCACCATCCCTTCCGCAGGGAGGCTTCTTGGGAGCTGGTGACTGAGGGGACCTTTGCGAGTTCCCCCTCTGAATTGCAGGAGAAGCGGCCGAGGGCCCTCATTTCATGCGGTCCACACTCCCCGTCGCCCTGTGTGCCAGTTGCCAGTGTCGCAGGCGCCCAGGTGGTGAACGTGGTCCCCGAGTAGGGAACACCGAGGCCGTTTCTGCGTTCTCAAATGCTAACGTTCTCTGCTTGTGACCCGCGCCCTGGCTGGTCCCAGACCCTGAGCACAGGGCCTGCAGGAAGGGTGAAGGGTGCGAAGCTGTCTCCTGGTAGGTAGCTGCGGTGAGGTCGTTCCCGGTGGCCTGTGCTCAGCTGCAGGGCACCTTGGAACCCAAAGCCACGACGTTTCCAGTGGGACAGAGTGCGCCGCAAGGGGAACCTGGGGAGTCACCAGGCCCTGAGGGGAGGCAGGCATGACCTTTATCCATGGGCCTTTTGATCGGAGCGCCCTGTTTGCTAGGTATCGTCAGGGTAGCCTCTTTGGTAGACAGAGGGCAGGTTGTGGACAGTTATAGAGCATCCTTCCTGCTGGTATGTGTCGCAAGGGCTCTGACCTTGCGCCAATGGGCGGGGATGGGTAGAGTGGACTCCTGAATGGAACCTTCCCCGGGCGCCTGGGTGGTTCAGTGGGTTGAGCTTCCGACTTGGGCTCAGGTCACGCCCTCGCGGTTCCTGAGTTCCAGCCCTGCGCTGGGCTCTGTGCCCACAGCTCAGGCCCTGGAGCCTGTTTTCAGATTCTGCGTGTGTCTGTCTCTGCTTCTCTGCCCCTCCCCCACTGGCGGTCACCGGCTTGCCGGCTTGCTCTCTGGCTCCCTGTGTCTCCAGAGTGAAGACACATGAACAAATAGGAAATAGAACGTTCCCCAGGGCAGGTGCTGGCCACGGGCACAGCCATTCATTCGCTGTAGTCATGAACTCGACGGTGTTCCTTTAGTGTTCTCATTTGAGGTTCTCTGTTTCTTTCATTCATTCTGAGAGGCAGAGAGAGAGTGGACGCATGCACGTGTGCCTGTGAGCAGGGATAGGGCAGACAGGGAGGGAGAGAGAGAGGAGGGCCAGCGGGCTCCGCATCGTTGGCGCCCATCTTGAGGTGGGGCTCCTTGTGGAGGCTCAGCCTCACAAACTGTGAGATCGTGACGTGAGGCGAGATCCAGAGCCACATGCTTTGGTTTCTTTTTTAACGTTCACCTCTGAGAGAAAGCGAGAGAGACAGAGAGAGCACAAGCGAGGGAGGGGCAGGGAGAGAGAGAGGAAACCCAGAAGGGAATCAGGTTCCAGGCTCTGAGCTGTCAGCACGGAGCACTAGGCGTGACTCAGCTCAGGAACCCTGAGAGCCTGACGTGACCCGAAGTCGGACCATTACCCAGCTGAGTCATCCAAGCGGCCCACAGAGTTTTCAGTGTGTATTTTCAAAAGAAAAAACAGCTACATTTATATATACATCTAGCTACCTGTGTGTCCATAGGGATACCTGTGTACATACGCATACGTGTCTACAGATACGTACACGTATTCGTGTATGTGTATATATACGTATATGCACACACACACACACACACACACACACACACACACACACCATGTAAACTGAGCCAAACGGTCTTCTGGGTGGAGACGCGGAGCCAGGAGGGAGGCATCAGCACAAAGTTCAAAATGAAAGGGAAACGTCATTCTCGTATGTATCAGTACGTGCCATGACAGGGAGACACACGCGAGGGTTCTGGTAGGATAGGAAGCTGCTCCCACGGAGAATGCAGGCAAATGGTCCCTGTGGAGCCAATGGAACCCTGGTGCACTTGTGGTATGAGACTGATAAAGAGGCCGAAAACTGGTGACCTTTCTAATGCTAGCAGAGGTCATTTGCATTTGTATAGCATGCGATCATTGACGTTGCCCCTGGGGGGAGAAAGGTTTTGCATCTCTGTTCTCCTAGGTTTGTGGCTTAGTTTGCTCTTCCCTTGTGCACTTGAAAGAGTCCTGACAGGTCCTGATGGTACACAGTAAGGCCAAGTCCCCAGAGTCCAGAGTCCCTTGGTGGGGCTTGTGGGATGGTGTCCTTCCCATGACCATGAAGTCCACAGAGCAGTCTTGTGCTTTTGCTGTAAGTCCTGTTTCTACCAGGTCCAGTCTGGGCGTGCCTCTTTGCAAGTCCTCAGGTGAGGACACGTGATGAAGGCTGCCCATTGGGACTGGCCTTCGATGATCCATCTGGCCGTGACCCCCTGCTCTCCTTCCAGGGCTGCGTAGGTTCGTGCCCTCGATGCTCGTTTCGTAGAAAGCCTTGACTGCTTGGTCTCTCTACTCCTCCTCACCCTGGACGGTAGTCCTGTGGCTCCCCTTGAATCCTCAGGCATACGTTTCCTTGCCCACCTCTGCACACTGGCCCTCCAGAGCAGGGTCTGGTACGCCTTGCACGTTCAGTCGATGCTTGCTGCACAATCGCATGGGTGATGGCCTCTCTCTCTCTCTCTCTCCCTCTCTCTCTCACCAAAAGAAAGAAACGTTGAAAAGCAATGGAAACCCAAGAAAAGAAAAATGGCACGGAGGAGTTGGGATCTGAGGCACACTGTGAAGAAAACACGGGGGTTGGGAGGTAGTGGAGGTGGACAGGCGGTTCCACAGAGTTGAAGGACGTGCCACAGTCAGCGGTGGCAGGGTGGACTTAGGGGTGGGACCGCTGGTGGTGCGGTCCAGGTAGGGCCATGGGAAGGGCATGCAGAGCTGAAAAGCACCGGCCTTTCATGGAGAAGGGAGGTGGAAGGAGTCTCGTGTGCCCAGCGTGTCTCCCTGTCCCTTAGGGCTGCCCTTGCGGTCACGGGTGACGAGCGAGGAGGGTGCACGGCTGTAGATGGCCACGGTTGGCGGGAATGGGAGGCAGAGTGAAGAAGAAACACAGAGGCCTAGGATGCAAGAGGGATCACTGGGTTCACGTGCAGCCACGTCCCTGGGAAACCAGCAATGCAAAAGGTTCCTGGGTCTCTTGAGGGGTGACAGGGAGGTGTCCACCTTGGGAGGAGACACCTGCCGGTCCCTGTCCCACTGGCCTGGTGTCTGGAGCCCTCTGCCTGGCTCGCGGCTGTCAGGCTGGCGGGCAGTCGGTCAGAGCATCTGGTGGGCACAGGGAGGTGCGGTGGTGCAGACCCTGGTGCCCAGGAGCTGTGCCCCCTGTGGGGGGGTGGCGGTGGGGGTGGGGTGGGGGATGGGGCGGCTTGGATCCTGGGCCCAAGCAGGTGTGCGGGAGCGCGCGCTCGAGCGCGCGCATGCGCGTGGGCCAGGGCCGGAGCCCGGTGAGGGACACAGCTGAGGCTGCAGCCGTGCCGTGAGTTGGCTCCCAGCCCGCCTGCCGCCCCAAGCCCCCAAGTGTCTGGGCCAGCCAGGGACGGACGCCCACCTCAGCCCCCGACCTGGGACATGCTGCTGCCTGGCGCCTGCGACCCGGCAGCCATGGCTTTGGCGGTAGGGGTAGCGGTAGCGCTCGCGGGAGCGCTGGCGGGGGCGCAGGCGGGGCCCCGCGTGGAGAAGACTGGGAGCCATGAGCCTCCAGCCTCGGAGGGTGGCGGCCCTGCTGCTCCTGCTGCTCCTGGAGCCAGAGGCCAGGGCGCGGGACGCGCTTCCCGGGCGCCTCGGTCTTTGGCCGCGCTGGTGGAGTGCCAGCACTGGCTGGGGCAGAGCGCGATGCGATGCCCCCCCGGCGCCCTTGAAAGTCCATCTGGGAGAAGCCTAATGGTGGAGCAGCTGAGACACACAGCCTCCCTCCAGGACCTGCCTCAGTCGCGGTGCTGCCAAGGTAAGGTCCCTAGCGACGAGGTCGCACGTGGCCTTCCCCTCTGCCCCTCTCTGTCTTCCCCTCCCATGAGAACCCTCCCCCCGCCCTGGGGCTCCGGGCTTCTTCTTGGGCTCCTTTGCGGCTGCGGTCTGGACGCCTCAGGAGTGGGCTTTCTGGGTTGGACCCTGGTTCCCTGGAAGAGGAGGGCCCCAGATCGAGTAGGGGGTTAGGCTCAGGCGGTGGTGAGTGGCTCAGGTCGAGAGGGGGGGTGCCCTGAGTGCCCATGGAGGTCTGACTGGGTTGGTGTTTGGCGGGTGGAGGTGGGAAGGAACGAAGGGAGGAACGAAGGGAGGAAGGAAGGAAGGAAAGCGTGGACCGGCGGCTGTGGGCAAGTGTCAAGGCAGGGCCAGGGAAGTGGCAGCCATGAGCAGGAGGAATCATTCCTGCCTGTGAAAATGAAGTACAAGGGACCTGAGACTCGAGAGAAACATTCCAGGGAGAGTCAGGGTGGTGGGCCTGAGTTGCTGGAGGCCAGCAGGGGACGGTGTTGAAGGGATTGAGAGTGGAAGCAGCAGGTGAACACAGGCCTCCTGCCTCCCCCCTCCGCACCTGCTCTCCTGCCCTGCCCAGCCCGCCGCGCCGCGCCCCGCCCCGCCCCTGGTGGCAGAGTTGCACCCTCTGATGGGGAGGGGGAGATCTCACCCCGCTTGTGGCGAAAGGGGGTCCTCTCTCGTGGGAGTCAATGGGACTAGGGGGTAGGAGTCTGGATGAGGGCAAGTGCAACTCCCTGTTGAGCTCTTCATCTCTGAAGGCAATGTGCATTCCATCAATGAAGTGGGAGCCCGGGAGCCAGGAATCAGTGGCGCTTGTGTGTTTTCGAGGGTGGTCCAGACTCTTTCCTGATGGGAGATGTGTGCTGAAGAGAACTGGGTGTTGTGGATGGAGTCCAAAGTCATCTCTTTGGGACACGTTGGGTGGGAACGTCTTCTTCGCACTCTGGCGACGAAGGTGGATGGAAAAGCTCCTTGTCCAAGGCAGACTGGTGGGTTTTGTTCTTCCTCTCCGTGGGGCGTGGTGCTTCCCGTTTCCGTGGAGCGCCTCCTGTCTTGCATTCGTTCCGTGTTTCAAGAGTTTCAGTCCTTGGCAATCGCGTCTCCTCAGGGACTCACCAGGCAGCACGAGGGAGAAGTGACTGGGAGCCCACCGGGTCCCTAGAAACCAGTGCGTGTGTACTGGAGCAGGCAGTGCTCCTCTCTCAGCCTCCTTGGGAAATGAGGTCTTGAGCAAACGGTCTTTCATTGCATGGGTTGTACCTCTCCCCGGTTGTTGGGGGGAGTGTGTGTGCGTGAGTGTGGTGCTGTGGCCCGTGTGGAGTCCGGACCGCGTCAGGGACCCAGTTCTTGGCAAGGAATGCGTTTTGTTGCATGGGAATATCTCATTGCACGAGAGAGTTCCAATCCTGTCTCAAAGGCTGAAAACATCCTGAAGGCAGCACTGTGACCTCACTGAAAGCAAAGGCCTAAGAGCAGAGGCTTTCCCACACTTCCATATGGAGCTGACTGGTGCTTTATGTTTTCAGGAAGATGGTGTGGTGTAGGCCACTTGGAGCAGCTCAGGCTCCTGAGCGTGTGTTTGGTCCCCGAGGGGTGAGTTGTGTCTCTCCGGAATGAAGGAGATTATGGGGACCTTGAGTATCGTTACCTTCATGATTACCGTGATGATTCTGCCTAAGTCATCGCATGGATATTGATCCATGAGCTCGCCATGTGAGAGGTTTCCTTGGTAACATGGTCGCCGTGCGTGGCCTCGAAACTTGGTTGTGGTCCGAACACCTTTGATGCTTTGCAAGTCCCGAAGCGGCTCCACGGGTGTGCAGTCCCTGTTGCCATATAGGTGAGGAGGCAGAGTCTGTTGACCTGAAGCCCGTGCGAGTATCCAGGGAGATGTGCGAGGGCCTCTCCCTGAGGCACTGGGTTCCTAGCCGGCTCCACCCAGAATCAGGCAGGGAGGTTTTGTTGATGCCAGCGGGAAGTCCTGAGGAGGGAGGGGGAGCCGGACACCGTCGGGGGAAGGAAGGGATCCCTCCCCTGCCTCACCATCCCCAGCAGTTGCCTAGGTGCTGGCCACGAGGGAGGGGACTGCCTATGCGTGTTTGTTTTCCTTGGTCTTACCCCACCTTGGTAGAGGGCTTAGCCTGTTCCAGGCACTGTTCTGAGCACTTGAGAGATCTATGCAGACGACACAGAGTACCTCGGCAAGGACTCTCGTCCCCGTTCGTATTTCCAAGGGAAGATGTGAAAGAATGTGTGCCGGGGGTCAGTGCTGTGAAGCGGGAGGACTCGAGGCATGAAGGCAGGCAGTCGGCCTCCACATGAGCGTGCTGCACCGCTGGCTTTCCCACTGCTGCCTGTCGAGAGGCAGGGAAAGCATTTGCACCTAGCGTGCCTGTCCTGCGAGCAGAGGTGGGCTTGGAGACGTGCGTGTGCCCTCAAACGGGGAATCCAGCAAAATAGGCTCTAGGGCCTGAGTCACGCTCTCTGCGGGGAACCCTATCATTGCACATCCAGCCTGAGACACTTTGGAGAGTGACATGCGGGGCTCTTAGTGAGGGTGGCGGCACAGCGGGGGGCATGGGTCAGCGGGACCTTCCTAGGACACCCCCCCGCCCCCCCCCCCCCCGCCGGTGCTGTGGTGCCCCTGAAACCCAGGCAGGGCTGGAAGGAGGAACAGGCTGTTGATGGCACCATCCCTTCCGCAGGGAGGCTTCTTGGGAGCTGGTGACTGAGGGGACCTTTGCGAGTTCCCCCTCTGAATTGCAGGAGAAGCGGCCGAGGGCCCTCATTTCATGCGGTCCACACTCCCCGTCGCCCTGTGTGCCAGTTGCCAGTGTCGCAGGCGCCCAGGTGGTGAACGTGGTCCCCGAGTAGGGAACACCGAGGCCGTTTCTGCGTTCTCAAATGCTAACGTTCTCTGCTTGTGACCCGCGCCCTGGCTGGTCCCAGACCCTGAGCACAGGGCCTGCAGGAAGGGTGAAGGGTGCGAAGCTGTCTCCTGGTAGGTAGCTGCGGTGAGGTCGTTCCCGGTGGCCTGTGCTCAGCTGCAGGGCACCTTGGAACCCAAAGCCACGACGTTTCCAGTGGGACAGAGTGCGCCGCAAGGGGAACCTGGGGAGTCACCAGGCCCTGAGGGGAGGCAGGCATGACCTTTATCCATGGGCCTTTTGATCGGAGCGCCCTGTTTGCTAGGTATCGTCAGGGTAGCCTCTTTGGTAGACAGAGGGCAGGTTGTGGACAGTTGTAGAGCATCCTTCCTGCTGGTATGTGTCGCAAGGGCTCTGACCTTGCGCCAATGGGCGGGGATGGGTAGAGTGGACTCCTGAATGGAACCTTCCCCGGGCGCCTGGGTGGTTCAGTGGGTTGAGCTTCCGACTTGGGCTCAGGTCACGCCCTCGCGGTTCCTGAGTTCCAGCCCTGCGCTGGGCTCTGTGCCCACAGCTCAGGCCCTGGAGCCTGTTTTCAGATTCTGCGTGTGTCTGTCTCTGCTTCTCTGCCCCTCCCCCACTGGCGGTCACCGGCTTGCCGGCTTGCTCTCTGGCTCCCTGTGTCTCCAGAGTGAAGACACATGAACAAATAGGAAATAGAACGTTCCCCAGGGCAGGTGCTGGCCACGGGCACAGCCATTCATTCGCTGTAGTCATGAACTCGACGGTGTTCCTTTAGTGTTCTCATTTGAGGTTCTCTGTTTCTTTCATTCATTCTGAGAGGCAGAGAGAGAGTGGACGCATGCACGTGTGCCTGTGAGCAGGGATAGGGCAGACAGGGAGGGAGAGAGAGAGGAGGGCCAGCGGGCTCCGCATCGTTGGCGCCCATCTTGAGGTGGGGCTCCTTGTGGAGGCTCAGCCTCACAAACTGTGAGATCGTGACGTGAGGCGAGATCCAGAGCCACATGCTTTGGTTTCTTTTTTAACGTTCACCTCTGAGAGAAAGCGAGAGAGACAGAGAGAGCACAAGCGAGGGAGGGGCAGGGAGAGAGAGAGGAAACCCAGAAGGGAATCAGGTTCCAGGCTCTGAGCTGTCAGCACGGAGCACTAGGCGTGACTCAGCTCAGGAACCCTGAGAGCCTGACGTGACCCGAAGTCGGACCATTACCCAGCTGAGTCATCCAAGCGGCCCACAGAGTTTTCAGTGTGTATTTTCAAAAGAAAAAACAGCTACATTTATATATACATCTAGCTACCTGTGTGTCCATAGGGATACCTGTGTACATACGCATACGTGTCTACAGATACGTACACGTATTCGTGTATGTGTATATATACGTATATGCACACACACACACACACACACACACACACACACACACACCATGTAAACTGAGCCAAACGGTCTTCTGGGTGGAGACGCGGAGCCAGGAGGGAGGCATCAGCACAAAGTTCAAAATGAAAGGGAAACGTCATTCTCGTATGTATCAGTACGTGCCATGACAGGGAGACACACGCGAGGGTTCTGGTAGGATAGGAAGCTGCTCCCACGGAGAATGCAGGCAAATGGTCCCTGTGGAGCCAATGGAACCCTGGTGCACTTGTGGTATGAGACTGATAAAGAGGCCGAAAACTGGTGACCTTTCTAATGCTAGCAGAGGTCATTTGCATTTGTATAGCATGCGATCATTGACGTTGCCCCTGGGGGGAGAAAGGTTTTGCATCTCTGTTCTCCTAGGTTTGTGGCTTAGTTTGCTCTTCCCTTGTGCACTTGAAAGAGTCCTGACAGGTCCTGATGGTACACAGTAAGGCCAAGTCCCCAGAGTCCAGAGTCCCTTGGTGGGGCTTGTGGGATGGTGTCCTTCCCATGACCATGAAGTCCACAGAGCAGTCTTGTGCTTTTGCTGTAAGTCCTGTTTCTACCAGGTCCAGTCTGGGCGTGCCTCTTTGCAAGTCCTCAGGTGAGGACACGTGATGAAGGCTGCCCATTGGGACTGGCCTTCGATGATCCATCTGGCCGTGACCCCCTGCTCTCCTTCCAGGGCTGCGTAGGTTCGTGCCCTCGATGCTCGTTTCGTAGAAAGCCTTGACTGCTTGGTCTCTCTACTCCTCCTCACCCTGGACGGTAGTCCTGTGGCTCCCCTTGAATCCTCAGGCATACGTTTCCTTGCCCACCTCTGCACACTGGCCCTCCAGAGCAGGGTCTGGTACGCCTTGCACGTTCAGTCGATGCTTGCTGCACAATCGCATGGGTGATGGCCTCTCTCTCTCTCTCTCTCCCTCTCTCTCTCACCAAAAGAAAGAAACGTTGAAAAGCAATGGAAACCCAAGAAAAGAAAAATGGCACGGAGGAGTTGGGATCTGAGGCACACTGTGAAGAAAACACGGGGGTTGGGAGGTAGTGGAGGTGGACAGGCGGTTCCACAGAGTTGAAGGACGTGCCACAGTCAGCGGTGGCAGGGTGGACTTAGGGGTGGGACCGCTGGTGGTGCGGTCCAGGTAGGGCCATGGGAAGGGCATGCAGAGCTGAAAAGCACCGGCCTTTCATGGAGAAGGGAGGTGGAAGGAGTCTCGTGTGCCCAGCGTGTCTCCCTGTCCCTTAGGGCTGCCCTTGCGGTCACGGGTGACGAGCGAGGAGGGTGCACGGCTGTAGATGGCCACGGTTGGCGGGAATGGGAGGCAGAGTGAAGAAGAAACACAGAGGCCTAGGATGCAAGAGGGATCACTGGGTTCACGTGCAGCCACGTCCCTGGGAAACCAACAATGCAAAAGGTTCCTGGGTCTCTTGAGGGGTGACAGGGAGGTGTCCACCTTGGGAGGAGACACCTGCCGGTCCCTGTCCCACTGGCCTGGTCTCTGGAGCCCTCTGCCTGGCTCGCGGCTGTCAGGCTGGCGGGCAGTCGGTCAGAGCATCTGGTGGGCACAGGGAGGTGCGGTGGTGCAGACCCTGGTGCCCAGGAGCTGTGCCCCCTGTGGGGGGGTGGGGGTGGGGGTGGGGTGGGGGATGGGGCGGCTTGGATATTGGGCCCAAGCAGGTGTGCGGGAGCGCGCGCTCGAGCGCGCGCATGCGCGTGGGCCAGGGCCGGAGCCCGGTGAGGGACACAGCTGAGGCTGCAGCCGTGCCGTGAGTTGGCTCCCAGCCCGCCTGCCGCCCCAAGCCCCCAAGTGTCTGGGCCAGCCAGGGACGGACGCCCACCTCAGCCCCCGACCTGGGACATGCTGCTGCCTGGCGCCTGCGACCCGGCAGCCATGGCTTTGGCGGTAGGGGTAGCGGTAGCGCTCGCGGGAGCGCTGGCGGGGGCGCAGGCGGGGCCCCGCGTGGAGAAGACTGGGAGCCATGAGCCTCCAGCCTCGGAGGGTGGCGGCCCTGCTGCTCCTGCTGCTCCTGGAGCCAGAGGCCAGGGCGCGGGACGCGCTTCCCGGGCGCCTCGGTCTTTGGCCGCGCTGGTGGAGTGCCAGCACTGGCTGGGGCAGAGCGCGATGCGATGCCCCCCCGGCGCCCTTGAAAGTCCATCTGGGAGAAGCCTAATGGTGGAGCAGCTGAGACACACAGCCTCCCTCCAGGACCTGCCTCAGTCGCGGTGCTGCCAAGGTAAGGTCCCTAGCGACGAGGTCGCACGTGGCCTTCCCCTCTGCCCCTCTCTGTCTTCCCCTCCCATGAGAACCCTCCCCCCGCCCTGGGGCTCCGGGCTTCTTCTTGGGCTCCTTTGCGGCTGCGGTCTGGACGCCTCAGGAGTGGGCTTTCTGGGTTGGACCCTGGTTCCCTGGAAGAGGAGGGCCCCAGATCGAGTAGGGGGTTAGGCTCAGGCGGTGGTGAGTGGCTCAGGTCGAGAGGGGGGGTGCCCTGAGTGCCCATGGAGGTCTGACTGGGTTGGTGTTTGGCGGGTGGAGGTGGGAAGGAACGAAGGGAGGAACGAAGGGAGGAAGGAAGGAAGGAAAGCGTGGACCGGCGGCTGTGGGAAAGTGTCAAGGCAGGGCCAGGGAAGTGGCAGCCATGAGCAGGAGGAATCATTCCTGCCTGTGAAAATGAAGTACAAGGGACCTGAGACTCGAGAGAAACATTCCAGGGAGAGTCAGGGTGGTGGGCCTGAGTTGCTGGAGGCCAGCAGGGGACGGTGTTGAAGGGATTGAGAGTGGAAGCAGCAGGTGAACACAGGCCTCCTGCCTCCCCCCTCCGCACCTGCTCTCCTGCCCTGCCCAGCCCGCCGCGCCGCGCCCCGCCCCGCCCCTGGTGGCAGAGTTGCACCCTCTGATGGGGAGGGGGAGTTCTCACCCCGCTTGTGGCGAAAGGGGGTCCTCTCTCGTGGGAGTCAATGGGACTAGGGGGTAGGAGTCTGGATGAGGGCAAGTGCAACTCCCTGTTGAGCTCTTCATCTCTGAAGGCAATGTGCATTCCATCAATGAAGTGGGAGCCCGGGAGCCAGGAATCAGTGGCGCTTGTGTGTTTTCGAGGGTGGTCCAGACTCTTTCCTGATGGGAGATGTGTGCTGAAGAGAACTGGGTGTTGTGGATGGAGTCCAAAGTCATCTCTTTGGGACACGTTGGGTGGGAACGTCTTCTTCGCACTCTGGCGACGAAGGTGGATGGAAAAGCTCCTTGTCCAAGGCAGACTGGTGGGTTTTGTTCTTCCTCTCCGTGGGGCGTGGTGCTTCCCGTTTCCGTGGAGCGCCTCCTGTCTTGCATTCGTTCCGTGTTTCAAGAGTTTCAGTCCTTGGCAATCGCGTCTCCTCAGGGACTCACCAGGCAGCACGAGGGAGAAGTGACTGGGAGCCCACCGGGTCCCTAGAAACCAGTGCGTGTGTACTGGAGCAGGCAGTGCTCCTCTCTCAGCCTCCTTGGGAAATGAGGTCTTGAGCAAACGGTCTTTCATTGCATGGGTTGTACCTCTCCCCGGTTGTTGGGGGGAGTGTGTGTGCGTGAGTGTGGTGCTGTGGCCCGTGTGGAGTCCGGACCGCGTCAGGGACCCAGTTCTTGGCAAGGAATGCGTTTTGTTGCATGGGAATATCTCATTGCACGAGAGAGTTCCAATCCTGTCTCAAAGGCTGAAAACATCCTGAAGGCAGCACTGTGACCTCACTGAAAGCAAAGGCCTAAGAGCAGAGGCTTTCCCACACTTCCATATGGAGCTGACTGGTGCTTTATGTTTTCAGGAAGATGGTGTGGTGTAGGCCACTTGGAGCAGCTCAGGCTCCTGAGCGTGTGTTTGGTCCCCGAGGGGTGAGTTGTGTCTCTCCGGAATGAAGGAGATTATGGGGACCTTGAGTATCGTTACCTTCATGATTACCGTGATGATTCTGCCTAAGTCATCGCATGGATATTGATCCATGAGCTCGCCATGTGAGAGGTTTCCTTGGTAACATGGTCGCCGTGCGTGGCCTCGAAACTTGGTTGTGGTCCGAACACCTTTGATGCTTTGCAAGTCCCGAAGCGGCTCCACGGGTGTGCAGTCCCTGTTGCCATATAGGTGAGGAGGCAGAGTCTGTTGACCTGAAGCCCGTGCAAGTATCCAGGGAGATGTGCGAGGGCCTCTCCCTGAGGCACTGGGTTCCTAGCCGGCTCCACCCAGAATCAGGCAGGGAGGTTTTGTTGATGCCAGCGGGAAGTCCTGAGGAGGGAGGGGGAGCCGGACACCGTCGGGGGAAGGAAGGGATCCCTCCCCTGCCTCACCATCCCCAGCAGTTGCCTAGGTGCTGGCCACGAGGGAGGGGACTGCCTATGCGTGTTTGTTTTCCTTGGTCTTACCCCACCTTGGTAGAGGGCTTAGCCTGTTCCAGGCACTGTTCTGAGCACTTGAGAGATCTATGCAGACGACACAGAGTACCTCGGCAAGGACTCTCGTCCCCGTTCGTATTTCCAAGGGAAGATGTGAAAGAATGTGTGCCGGGGGTCAGTGCTGTGAAGCGGGAGGACTCGAGGCATGAAGGCAGGCAGTCGGCCTCCACATGAGCGTGCTGCACCGCTGGCTTTCCCACTGCTGCCTGTCGAGAGGCAGGGAAAGCATTTGCACCTAGCGTGCCTGTCCTGCGAGCAGAGGTGGGCTTGGAGACGTGCGTGTGCCCTCAAACGGGGAATCCAGCAAAATAGGCTCTAGGGCCTGAGTCACGCTCTCTGCGGGGAACCCTATCATTGCACATCCAGCCTGAGACACTTTGGAGAGTGACATGCGGGGCTCTTAGTGAGGGTGGCGGCACAGCGGGGGGCATGGGTCAGCGGGACCTTCCTAGGACACCCCCCCGCCCCCCCCCCCCGCCGGTGCTGTGGTGCCCCTGAAACCCAGGCAGGGCTGGAAGGAGGAACAGGCTGTTGATGGCACCATCCCTTCCGCAGGGAGGCTTCTTGGGAGCTGGTGACTGAGGGGACCTTTGCGAGTTCCCCCTCTGAATTGCAGGAGAAGCGGCCGAGGGCCCTCATTTCATGCGGTCCACACTCCCCGTCGCCCTGTGTGCCAGTTGCCAGTGTCGCAGGCGCCCAGGTGGTGAACGTGGTCCCCGAGTAGGGAACACCGAGGCTGTTTCTGCGTTCTCAAATGCTAACGTTCTCTGCTTGTGACCCGCGCCCTGGCTGGTCCCAGACCCTGAGCACAGGGCCTGCAGGAAGGGTGAAGGGTGCGAAGCTGTCTCCTGGTAGGTAGCTGCGGTGAGGTCGTTCCCGGTGGCCTGTGCTCAGCTGCAGGGCACCTTGGAACCCAAAGCCACGACGTTTCCAGTGGGACAGAGTGCGCCGCAAGGGGAACCTGGGGAGTCACCAGGCCCTGAGGGGAGGCAGGCATGACCTTTATCCATGGGCCTTTTGATCGGAGCGCCCTGTTTGCTAGGTATCGTCAGGGTAGCCTCTTTGGTAGACAGAGGGCAGGTTGTGGACAGTTGTAGAGCATCCTTCCTGCTGGTATGTGTCGCAAGGGCTCTGACCTTGCGCCAATGGGCGGGGATGGGTAGAGTGGACTCCTGAATGGAACCTTCCCCGGGCGCCTGGGTGGTTCAGTGGGTTGAGCTTCCGACTTGGGCTCAGGTCACGCCCTCGCGGTTCCTGAGTTCCAGCCCTGCGCTGGGCTCTGTGCCCACAGCTCAGGCCCTGGAGCCTGTTTTCAGATTCTGCGTGTGTCTGTCTCTGCTTCTCTGCCCCTCCCCCACTGGCGGTCACCGGCTTGCCGGCTTGCTCTCTGGCTCCCTGTGTCTCCAGAGTGAAGACACATGAACAAATAGGAAATAGAACGTTCCCCAGGGCAGGTGCTGGCCACGGGCACAGCCATTCATTCGCTGTAGTCATGAACTCGACGGTGTTCCTTTAGTGTTCTCATTTGAGGTTCTCTGTTTCTTTCATTCATTCTGAGAGGCAGAGAGAGAGTGGACGCATGCACGTGTGCCTGTGAGCAGGGATAGGGCAGACAGGGAGGGAGAGAGAGAGGAGGGCCAGCGGGCTCCGCATCGTTGGCGCCCATCTTGAGGTGGGGCTCCTTGTGGAGGCTCAGCCTCACAAACTGTGAGATCGTGACGTGAGGCGAGATCCAGAGCCACATGCTTTGGTTTCTTTTTTAACGTTCACCTCTGAGAGAAAGCGAGAGAGACAGAGAGAGCACAAGCGAGGGAGGGGCAGGGAGAGAGAGAGGAAACCCAGAAGGGAATCAGGTTCCAGGCTCTGAGCTGTCAGCACGGAGCACTAGGCGTGACTCAGCTCAGGAACCCTGAGAGCCTGACGTGACCCGAAGTCGGACCATTACCCAGCTGAGTCATCCAAGCGGCCCACAGAGTTTTCAGTGTGTATTTTCAAAAGAAAAAACAGCTACATTTATATATACATCTAGCTACCTGTGTGTCCATAGGGATACCTGTGTACATACGCATACGTGTCTACAGATACGTACACGTATTCGTGTATGTGTATATATACGTATATGCACACACACACACACACACACACACACACACACACACACACACCATGTAAACTGAGCCAAACGGTCTTCTGGGTGGAGACGCGGAGCCAGGAGGGAGGCATCAGCACAAAGTTCAAAACGAAAGGGAAACGTCATTCTCGTATGTATCAGTACGTGCCATGACAGGGAGACACACGTGAGGGTTCTGGTAGGATAGGAAGCTGCTCCCACGGAGAATGCAGGCAAATGGTCCCTGTGGAGCCAATGGAACCCTGGTGCACTTGTGGTATGAGACTGATAAAGAGGCCGAAAACTGGTGACCTTTCTAATGCTAGCAGAGGTCATTTGCATTTGTATAGCATGCGATCATTGACGTTGCCCCTGGGGGGAGAAAGGTTTTGCATCTCTGTTCTCCTAGGTTTGTGGCTTAGTTTGCTCTTCCCTTGTGCACTTGAAAGAGTCCTGACAGGTCCTGATGGTACACAGTAAGGCCAAGTCCCCAGAGTCCAGAGTCCCTTGGTGGGGCTTGTGGGATGGTGTCCTTCCCATGACCATGAAGTCCACAGAGCAGTCTTGTGCTTTTGCTGTAAGTCCTGTTTCTACCAGGTCCAGTCTGGGCGTGCCTCTTTGCAAGTCCTCAGGTGAGGACACGTGATGAAGGCTGCCCATTGGGACTGGCCTTCGATGATCCATCTGGCCGTGACCCCCTGCTCTCCTTCCAGGGCTGCGTAGGTTCGTGCCCTCGATGCTCGTTTCGTAGAAAGCCTTGACTGCTTGGTCTCTCTACTCCTCCTCACCCTGGACGGTAGTCCTGTGGCTCCCCTTGAATCCTCAGGCATACGTTTCCTTGCCCACCTCTGCACACTGGCCCTCCAGAGCAGGGTCTGGTACGCCTTGCACGTTCAGTCGATGCTTGCTGCACAATCGCATGGGTGATGGCCTCTCTCTCTCTCTCTCTCCCTCTCTCTCTCACCAAAAGAAAGAAACGTTGAAAAGCAATGGAAACCCAAGAAAAGAAAAATGGCACGGAGGAGTTGGGATCTGAGGCACACTGTGAAGAAAACACGGGGGTTGGGAGGTAGTGGAGGTGGACAGGCGGTTCCACAGAGTTGAAGGACGTGCCACAGTCAGCGGTGGCAGGGTGGACTTAGGGGTGGGACCGCTGGTGGTGCGGTCCAGGTAGGGCCATGGGAAGGGCATGCAGAGCTGAAAAGCACCGGCCTTTCATGGAGAAGGGAGGTGGAAGGAGTCTCGTGTGCCCAGCGTGTCTCCCTGTCCCTTAGGGCTGCCCTTGCGGTCACGGGTGACGAGCGAGGAGGGTGCACGGCTGTAGATGGCCACGGTTGGCGGGAATGGGAGGCAGAGTGAAGAAGAAACACAGAGGCCTAGGATGCAAGAGGGATCACTGGGTTCACGTGCAGCCACGTCCCTGGGAAACCAGCAATGCAAAAGGTTCCTGGGTCTCTTGAGGGGTGACAGGGAGGTGTCCACCTTGGGAGGAGACACCTGCCGTTCCCTGTCCCACTGGCCTGGTCTCTGGAGCCCTCTGCCTGGCTCGCGGCTGTCAGGCTGGCGGGCAGTCGGTCAGAGCATCTGGTGGGCACAGGGAGGTGCGGTGGTGCAGACCCTGGTGCCCAGGAGCTGTGCCCCCTGTGGGGGGGTGGCGGTGGGGGTGGGGTGGGGGATGGGGCGGCTAGGATCCTGGGCCCAAGCAGGTGTGCGGGAGCGCGCGCTCGAGCGCGCGCATGCGCGTGGGCCAGGGCCGGAGCCCGGTGAGGGACACAGCTGAGGCTGCAGCCGTGCCGTGAGTTGGCTCCCAGCCCGCCTGCCGCCCCAAGCCCCCAAGTGTCTGGGCCAGCCAGGGACGGACGCCCACCTCAGCCCCCGACCTGGGACATGCTGCTGCCTGGCGCCTGCGACCCGGCAGCCATGGCTTTGGCGGTAGGGGTAGCGGTAGCGCTCGCGGGAGCGCTGGCGGGAGCGCAGGCGGGGCCCCGCGTGGAGAAGACTGGGAGCCATGAGCCTCCAGCCTCGGAGGGTGGCGGCCCTGCTGCTCCTGCTGCTCCTGGAGCCAGAGGCCAGGGCGCGGGACGCGCTTCCCGGGCGCCTCGGTCTTTGGCCGCGCTGGTGGAGTGCCAGCACTGGCTGGGGCAGAGCGCGATGCGATGCCCCCCCGGCACCCTTGAAAGTCCATCTGGGAGAAGCCTAATGGTGGAGCAGCTGAGACACACAGCCTCCCTCCAGGACCTGCCTCAGTCGCGGTGCTGCCAAGGTAAGGTCCCTAGCGACGAGGTCGCACGTGGCCTTCCCCTCTGCCCCTCTCTGTCTTCCCCTCCCATGAGAACCCTCCCCCCGCCCTGGGGCTCCGGGCTTCTTCTTGGGCTCCTTTGCGGCTGCGGTCTGGACGCCTCAGGAGTGGGCTTTCTGGGTTGGACCCTGGTTCCCTGGAAGAGGAGGGCCCCAGATCGAGTAGGGGGTTAGGCTCAGGCGGTGGTGAGTGGCTCAGGTCGAGAGGGGGGGTGCCCTGAGTGCCCATGGAGGTCTGACTGGGTTGGTGTTTGGCGGGTGGAGGTGGGAAGGAACGAAGGGAGGAACGAAGGGAGGAAGGAAGGAAGGAAAGCGTGGACCGGCGGCTGTGGGCAAGTGTCAAGGCAGGGCCAGGGAAGTGGCAGCCATGAGCAGGAGGAATCATTCCTGCCTGTGAAAATGAAGTACAAGGGACCTGAGACTCGAGAGAAACATTCCAGGGAGAGTCAGGGTGGTGGGCCTGAGTTGCTGGAGGCCAGCAGGGGACGGTGTTGAAGGGATTGAGAGTGGAAGCAGCAGGTGAACACAGGCCTCCTGCCTCCCCCCTCCGCACCTGCTCTCCTGCCCTGCCCAGCCCGCCGCGCCGCGCCCCGCCCCGCCCCTGGTGGCAGAGTTGCACCCTCTGATGGGGAGGGGGAGATCTCACCCCGCTTGTGGCGAAAGGGGGTCCTCTCTCGTGGGAGTCAATGGGACTAGGGGGTAGGAGTCTGGATGAGGGCAAGTGCAACTCCCTGTTGAGCTCTTCATCTCTGAAGGCAATGTGCATTCCATCAATGAAGTGGGAGCCCGGGAGCCAGGAATCAGTGGCGCTTGTGTGTTTTCGAGGGTGGTCCAGACTCTTTCCTGATGGGAGATGTGTGCTGAAGAGAACTGGGTGTTGTGGATGGAGTCCAAAGTCATCTCTTTGGGACACGTTGGGTGGGAACGTCTTCTTCGCACTCTGGCGACGAAGGTGGATGGAAAAGCTCCTTGTCCAAGGCAGACTGGTGGGTTTTGTTCTTCCTCTCCGTGGGGCGTGGTGCTTCCCGTTTCCGTGGAGCGCCTCCTGTCTTGCATTCGTTCCGTGTTTCAAGAGTTTCAGTCCTTGGCAATCGCGTCTCCTCAGGGACTCACCAGGCAGCACGAGGGAGAAGTGACTGGGAGCCCACCGGGTCCCTAGAAACCAGTGCGTGTGTACTGGAGCAGGCAGTGCTCCTCTCTCAGCCTCCTTGGGAAATGAGGTCTTGAGCAAACGGTCTTTCATTGCATGGGTTGTACCTCTCCCCGGTTGTTGGGGGGAGTGTGTGTGCGTGAGTGTGGTGCTGTGGCCCGTGTGGAGTCCGGACCGCGTCAGGGACCCAGTTCTTGGCAAGGAATGCGTTTTGTTGCATGGGAATATCTCATTGCACGAGAGAGTTCCAATCCTGTCTCAAAGGCTGAAAACATCCTGAAGGCAGCACTGTGACCTCACTGAAAGCAAAGGCCTAAGAGCAGAGGCTTTCCCACACTTCCATATGGAGCTGACTGGTGCTTTATGTTTTCAGGAAGATGGTGTGGTGTAGGCCACTTGGAGCAGCTCAGGCTCCTGAGCGTGTGTTTGGTCCCCGAGGGGTGAGTTGTGTCTCTCCGGAATGAAGGAGATTATGGGGACCTTGAGTATCGTTACCTTCATGATTACCGTGATGATTCTGCCTAAGTCATCGCATGGATATTGATCCATGAGCTCACCATGTGAGAGGTTTCCTTGGTAACATGGTCGCCGTTCGTGGCCTCGAAACTTGGTTGTGGTCCGAACACCTTTGATGCTTTGCAAGTCCCGAAGCGGCTCCACGGGTGTGCAGTCCCTGTTGCCATATAGGTGAGGAGGCAGAGTCTGTTGACCTGAAGCCCGTGCAAGTATCCAGGGAGATGTGCGAGGGCCTCTCCCTGAGGCACTGGGTTCCTAGCCGGCTCCACCCAGAATCAGGCAGGGAGGTTTTGTTGATGCCAGCGGGAAGTCCTGAGGAGGGAGGGGGAGCCGGACACCGTCGGGGGAAGGAAGGGATCCCTCCCCTGCCTCACCATCCCCAGCAGTTGCCTAGGTGCTGGCCACGAGGGAGGGGACTGCCTATGCGTGTTTGTTTTCCTTGGTCTTACCCCACCTTGGTAGAGGGCTTAGCCTGTTCCAGGCACTGTTCTGAGCACTTGAGAGATCTATGCAGACGACACAGAGTACCTCGGCAAGGACTCTCGTCCCCGTTCGTATTTCCAAGGGAAGATGTGAAAGAATGTGTGCCGGGGGTCAGTGCTGTGAAGCGGGAGGACTCGAGGCATGAAGGCAGGCAGTCGGCCTCCACATGAGCGTGCTGCACCGCTGGCTTTCCCACTGCTGCCTGTCGAGAGGCAGGGAAAGCATTTGCACCTAGCGTGCCTGTCCTGCGAGCAGAGGTGGGCTTGGAGACGTGCGTGTGCCCTCAAACGGGGAATCCAGCAAAATAGGCTCTAGGGCCTGAGTCACGCTCTCTGCGGGGAACCCTATCATTGCACATCCAGCCTGAGACACTTTGGAGAGTGACATGCGGGGCTCTTAGTGAGGGTGGCGGCACAGCGGGGGGCATGGGTCAGCGGGACCTTCCTAGGACACCCCCCCGCCCCCCCCCCCCCCCGCCGGTGCTGTGGTGCCCCTGAAACCCAGGCAGGGCTGGAAGGAGGAACAGGCTGTTGATGGCACCATCCCTTCCGCAGGGAGGCTTCTTGGGAGCTGGTGACTGAGGGGACCTTTGCGAGTTCCCCCTCTGAATTGCAGGAGAAGCGGCCGAGGGCCCTCATTTCATGCGGTCCACACTCCCCGTCGCCCTGTGTGCCAGTTGCCAGTGTCGCAGGCGCCCAGGTGGTGAACGTGGTCCCCGAGTAGGGAACACCGAGGCCGTTTCTGCGTTCTCAAATGCTAACGTTCTCTGCTTGTGACCCGCGCCCTGGCTGGTCCCAGACCCTGAGCACAGGGCCTGCAGGAAGGGTGAAGGGTGCGAAGCTGTCTCCTGGTAGGTAGCTGCGGTGAGGTCGTTCCCGTTGGCCTGTGCTCACCTGCAGGGCACCTTGGAACCCAAAGCCACGACGTTTCCAGTGGGACAGAGTGCGCTGCAAGGGGAACCTGGGGAGTCACCAGGCCCTGAGGGTAGGCAGGCATGACCTTTATCCATGGGCCTTTTGATCAGAGCGCCCTGTTTGGTAGGTATCGTCAGGGCAGCCTCTTTGGTAGACAGAGGGCAGGTTGTGGACAGTTGTAGAGCATCCTTCCTGCTGGTATGTGTCGTAAGGGCTCTGACCTTGCGCAAATGGGCGGGGATGGGTAGAGTGGACTCCTGAATGGAACCTTCCCCGGGCGCCTGGGTGGTTCAGTGGGTTGAGCTTCCGACTTGGGCTCAGGTCACGCCCTCGCGGTTCCTGAGTTCCAGCCCTGCGCTGGGCTCTGTGCCCACAGCTCAGGCCCTGGAGCCTGTTTTCAGATTCTGCGTGTGTCTGTCTCTGCTTCTCTGCCCCTCCCCCACTGGCGGTCACCGGCTTGCCGGCTTGCTCTCTGGCTCCCTGTGTCTCCAGAGTGAAGACACATGAACAAATAGGAAATAGAACGTTCCCCAGGGCAGGTGCTGGCCACGGGCACAGCCATTCATTCGCTGTAGTCATGAACTCGACGGTGTTCCTTTAGTGTTCTCATTTGAGGTTCTCTGTTTCTTTCATTCATTCTGAGAGACAGAGAGAGAGTGGACGCATGCACGTGTGCCTGTGAGCAGGGATAGGGCAGACAGGGAGGGAGAGAGAGAGGAGGGCCAGCGGGCTCCGCATCGTTGGCGCCCATCTTGAGGTGGGGCTCCTTGTGGAGGCTCAGCCTCACAAACTGTGAGATCGTGACGTGAGGCGAGATCCAGAGCCACATGCTTTGGTTTCTTTTTTAACGTTCACCTCTGAGAGAAAGCGAGAGAGACAGAGAGAGCACAAGCGAGGGAGGGGCAGGGAGAGAGAGAGGAAACCCAGAAGGGATTCAGGTTCCAGGCTCTGAGCTGTCAGCACGGAGCACTAGGCGTGACTCAGCTCAGGAACCCTGAGAGCCTGACGTGACCCGAAGTCGGACCATTACCCAGCTGAGTCATCCAAGCGGCCCACAGAGTTTTCAGTGTGTATTTTCAAAAGAAAAAACAGCTACATTTATATATACATCTAGCTACCTGTGTGTCCATAGGGATACCTGTGTACATACGCATACGTGTCTACATATACGTACACGTATTCGTGTATGTGTATATATACGTATATGCACACACACACACACACACACACACACACACACACACACACACCATGTAAACTGAGCCAAACGGTCTTCTGGGTGGAGACGCGGAGCCAGGAGGGAGGCATCAGCACAAAGTTCAAAATGAAAGGGAAACGTCATTCTCGTATGTATCAGTACGTGCCATGACAGGGAGACACACGCGAGGGTTCTGGTAGGATAGGAAGCTGCTCCCACGGAGAATGCAGGCAAATGGTCCCTGTGGAGCCAATGGAACCCTGGTGCACTTGTGGTATGAGACTGATAAAGAGGCCGAAAACTGGTGACCTTTCTAATGCTAGCAGAGGTCATTTGCATTTGTATAGCATGCGATCATTGACGTTGCCCCTGGGGGGAGAAAGGTTTTGCATCTCTGTTCTCCTAGGTTTGTGGCTTAGTTTGCTCTTCCCTTGTGCACTTGAAAGAGTCCTGACAGGTCCTGATGGTACACAGTAAGGCCAAGTCCCCAGAGTCCAGAGTCCCTTGGTGGGGCTTGTGGGATGGTGTCCTTCCCATGACCATGAAGTCCACAGAGCAGTCTTGTGCTTTTGCTGTAAGTCCTGTTTCTACCAGGTCCAGTCTGGGCGTGCCTCTTTGCAAGTCCTCAGGTGAGGACACGTGATGAAGGCTGCCCATTGGGACTGGCCTTCGATGATCCGTCTGGCCGTGACCCCCTGCTCTCCTTCCAGGGCTGCGTAGGTTCGTGCCCTCGATGCTCGTTTCGTAGAAAGCCTTGACTGCTTGGTCTCTCTACTCCTCCTCACCCTGGACGGTAGTCCTGTGGCTCCCCTTGAATCCTCAGGCATACGTTTCCTTGCCCACCTCTGCACACTGGCCCTCCAGAGCAGGGTCTGGTACGCCTTGCACGTTCAGTCGATGCTTGCTGCACAATCGCATGGGTGATGGCCTCTCTCTCTCTCTCTCTCCCTCTCTCTCTCACCAAAAGAAAGAAACGTTGAAAAGCAATGGAAACCCAAGAAAAGAAAAATGGCACGGAGGAGTTGGGATCTGAGGCACACTGTGAAGAAAACACGGGGGTTGGGAGGTAGTGGAGGTGGACAGGCGGTTCCACAGAGTTGAAGGACGTGCCACAGTCAGCGGTGGCAGGGTGGACTTAGGGGTGGGACCGCTGGTGGTGCGGTCCAGGTAGGGCCATGGGAAGGGCATGCAGAGCTGAAAAGCACCGGCCTTTCATGGAGAAGGGAGGTGGAAGGAGTCTCGTGTGCCCAGCGTGTCTCCCTGTCCCTTAGGGCTGCCCTTGCGGTCACGGGTGACGAGCGAGGAGGGTGCACGGCTGTAGATGGCCACGGTTGGCGGGAATGGGAGGCAGAGTGAAGAAGAAACACAGAGGCCTAGGATGCAAGAGGGATCACTGGGTTCACGTGCAGCCACGTCCCTGGGAAACCAGCAATGCAAAAGGTTCCTGGGTCTCTTGAGGGGTGACAGGGAGGTGTCCACCTTGGGAGGAGACACCTGCCGGTCCCTGTCCCACTGGCCTGGTCTCTGGAGCCCTCTGCCTGGCTCGCGGCTGTCAGGCTGGCGGGCAGTCGGTCAGAGCATCTGGTGGGCACAGGGAGGTGCGGTGGTGCAGACCCTGGTGCCCAGGAGCTGTGCCCCCTGTGGGGGGGTGGGGGTGGGGGTGGGGTGGGGGATGGGGCGGCTTGGATATTGGGCCCAAGCAGGTGTGCGGGAGCGCGCGCTCGAGCGCGCGCATGCGCGTGGGCCAGGGCCGGAGCCCGGTGAGGGACACAGCTGAGGCTGCAGCCGTGCCGTGAGTTGGCTCCCAGCCCGCCTGCCGCCCCAAGCCCCCAAGTGTCTGGGCCAGCCAGGGACGGACGCCCACCTCAGCCCCCGACCTGGGACATGCTGCTGCCTGGCGCCTGCGACCCGGCAGCCATGGCTTTGGCGGTAGGGGTAGCGGTAGCGCTCGCGGGAGCGCTGGCGGGAGCGCAGGCGGGGCCCCGCGTGGAGAAGACTGGGAGCCATGAGCCTCCAGCCTCGGAGGGTGGCGGCCCTGCTGCTCCTGCTGCTCCTGGAGCCAGAGGCCAGGGCGCGGGACGCGCTTCCCGGGCGCCTCGGTCTTTGGCCGCGCTGGTGGAGTGCCAGCACTGGCTGGGGCAGAGCGCGATGCGATGCCCCCCCGGCGCCCTTGAAAGTCCATCTGGGAGAAGCCTAATGGTGGAGCAGCTGAGACACACAGCCTCCCTCCAGGACCTGCCTCAGTCGCGGTGCTGCCAAGGTAAGGTCCCTAGCGACGAGGTCGCACGTGGCCTTCCCCTCTGCCCCTCTCTGTCTTCCCCTCCCATGAGAACCCTCCCCCCGCCCTGGGGCTCCGGGCTTCTTCTTGGGCTCCTTTGCGGCTGCGGTCTGGACGCCTCAGGAGTGGGCTTTCTGGGTTGGACCCTGGTTCCCTGGAAGAGGAGGGCCCCAGATCGAGTAGGGGGTTAGGCTCAGGCGGTGGTGAGTGGCTCAGGTCGAGAGGGGGGGTGCCCTGAGTGCCCATGGAGGTCTGACTGGGTTGGTGTTTGGCGGGTGGAGGTGGGAAGGAACGAAGGGAGGAACGAAGGGAGGAAGGAAGGAAGGAAAGCGTGGACCGGCGGCTGTGGGCAAGTGTCAAGGCAGGGCCAGGGAAGTGGCAGCCATGAGCAGGAGGAATCATTCCTGCCTGTGAAAATGAAGTACAAGGGACCTGAGACTCGAGAGAAACATTCCAGGGAGAGTCAGGGTGGTGGGCCTGAGTTGCTGGAGGCCAGCAGGGGACGGTGTTGAAGGGATTGAGAGTGGAAGCAGCAGGTGAACACAGGCCTCCTGCCTCCCCCCTCCGCACCTGCTCTCCTGCCCTGCCCAGCCCGCCGCGCCGCGCCCCGCCCCGCCCCTGGTGGCAGAGTTGCACCCTCTGATGGGGAGGGGGAGATCTCACCCCGCTTGTGGCGAAAGGGGGTCCTCTCTCGTGGGAGTCAATGGGACTAGGGGGTAGGAGTCTGGATGAGGGCAAGTGCAACTCCCTGTTGAGCTCTTCATCTCTGAAGGCAATGTGCATTCCATCAATGAAGTGGGAGCCCGGGAGCCAGGAATCAGTGGCGGTTGTGTGTTTTCGAGGGTGGTCCAGACTCTTTCCTAATGGGAGATGTGTGCTGAAGAGAACTGGGTGTTGTGGATGGAGTCCAAAGTCATCTCTTTGGGACACGTTGGGTGGGAACGTCTTCTTCGCACTCTGGCGACGAAGGTGGATGGAAAAGCTCCTTGTCCAAGGCAGACTGGTGGGTTTTGTTCTTCCTCTCCGTGGGGCGTGGTGCTTCCCGTTTCCGTGGAGCGCCTCCTGTCTTGCATTCGTTCCGTGTTTCAAGAGTTTCAGTCCTTGGCAATTGCGTCTCCTCAGGGACTCACCAGGCAGCACGAGGGAGAAGTGACTCGGAGCCCACCGGGTCCCTAGAAACCAGTGCGTGTGTACTGGAGCAGGCAGTGCTCCTCTCTCAGCCTCCTTGGGAAATGAGGTTTTGAGCAAACGGTCTTTCATTGCATGGGTTGTACCTCTCCTCGGTTGTTGGGGGGAGTGTGTGTGCGTGAGTGTGGTGCTGTGGCCCGTGTGGAGTCCGGACCGCGTCAGGGACCCAGTTCTTGGCAAGGAATGCGTTTTGTTGCATGGGAATATCTCATTGCACGAGAGAGTTCCAATCCTGTCTCAAAGGCTGAAAACATCCTGAAGGCAGCACTGTGACCTCACTGAAAGCAAAGGCCTAAGAGCAGAGGCTTTCCCACACTTCCATATGGAGCTGACTGGTGCTTTATGTTTTCAGGAAGATGGTGTGGTGTAGGCCACTTGGAGCAGGTCAGGCTCCTAACAGTCTGTTTTGTCCTCGGGGGGTTAGTTGTCTCTGTCAGCAATTGAGAAGATTAAGATTATCTTGAAGGTCATTATTTTCTTGATTACCGCGATTACTATATTCTGCCTAATCCTTGGCATGGAATTTGATAAGGAGCTCGATAACCGGAACGTTTTCATCACCAAAGCTCACTACAACAAGGAGTAAAACAATCACTCTTGTGCAATGGACAATGCACCTTACCTTTATTGTACTATTTTAGAGGTATGTACATACGTTTAGAGTAATGAAAGTGTCCACTTAGATCTAAGGAGTTTTTTGTGACATCACGGTACTTCAAGAAACCATAAAAGTAATGGAAAATCTAAGTTACCTAGTAATCTCAACACTGTGTTCTTTTGGATTCGAAATCGTAAGTAAAGAACACATCATGCAAACACTGTCAAGTCCTGATAATTCCTTATTATTCTAGTAGGTCTAGTGAATGGAAGGGACTGAACTAAGGTCTCTGAAAAAGAGGAAACTAGAATTTGAGATATTGAGTCACCTTTACTCTCCCTTTCCCTGTTGACATGGTCTTTTTTTATTCGGTGATGTCTTTTGACCTTTACCCTATTTCCCTCCTCCTGCCCCCCCCCACCTTTGCAATCATCTTTATGTATTGATGGGCTTGTTTCCTTCTGTTATGAGGATTTTTGTTTTTTGTTTTCTTAGTTTTTGTTTCAGATTTCCTATATATGTGCGAGCATTTATATGTGTTTTTTTCTGTGTGAGTTCTTTCACTAGGCATAATGCCCTCCAGGCTATTATAAACACTGTGGCATGATAACAGGTGTGAAGTCATTTTTGGGAGTTAGTGATTTCATGTGTTCCGAGTTGTACCTAGGGGGGTAATTGAGGGAAGTTGCTGGATGATATGGATGTTCTCCTCTGAACTGTGTAGGAAACTTTAGATTGTTTGCGACTGCCCCTGCACCAAGTTCCAATGTCACCAAGAGGGCACAATGATTCGCTTTCTTCCATATTGTACCCGACACTTGTGTTTTCTTGTCTTTTTGATAAGACCGTTCAGACAGGTTTCAGGTGATATCTCTTTGGCTTTGGACTTTCGTTTCCCGAATGTGGAGTGACTTGGAACTTCTCTTCATGTATGTGGTGGCCATCTGTATGTCTTCATTGGAAGAATGCCTCTTCAGGACTCTGCCAGGTCCGTCATTGCTCTTTGCTTTTGCATTGTTGCGCTGTAGGAGATCTTGATTTCTTTTGTGTTTTAACCCTTGACCATGTACGTAGTTTGCAAGTATTTTCGCCCATTCACTATGTTGCCTTCCCATTCTGAAAAGATACTGTTGCTGTGCAGAACTTGTTTTTTTAGTTTCATGTAGTCCCACTTGTTTAGTTTTCCTTTGTGGCTTTGGCTTCTGGTGTCAAATCCCAAAACTCAAGTCAAGACTGAGATCCAAACATTCTCGTGGGTTTGGCATTTGGCTTTGTCCAGCAAAGCCAAGGACAGCAGAAAGGATTGCTTCAGACTCCACACAAGTCAAGAGGCGAGAGGGGTTTAAGGGATGTCTCCGCGAGCTGCTCTCAGGATCCCGCATTCATTAAGCCTACAAACGATGTACAACACATCAGCGGGCCACATGCTAGAAAGAACGTATTGAAGACATGGTACGAACCACATCGAGACAGGATAAAATATTCCACGCGACAACACGGTCCAAGGACTTGGTGAGCCCGTGCCGAACCCAACCCCTAGATACACACGCACTAGATCAGCCAAGTCTCGCCTGCCCCCCAGATACACACCAACTAGGTAAGTGAGCTGCTGCTGGCTGTTTGCAGGAAGGCCAGAGAGCAGTGATCTGCTCTGCCAAGCGTTCCCTATAATCTCCCAACTCAGGACATCGTTGTGCGATTTCCCACACCTCCTGCCCAAGGTCTTATCCAGGACTTTCTGGTTTCAGGTCTCAAGTGTGTAATACATTTTAACTTCGTTTCTGTGTGTGATGCTAAATGGGTGTCAGGTTGTTTTTCCGCGCCTGTTGTTTTTGTATGCCCAGTGTTTCTGGGCACCACCTATTGAGGAGACTGCCTTTGCCTCAGGTTATATTCTTGGTTCTTTTGTTGTGAAATAATTGGTTACGTATGTGTGGGTTTCTTCCTGGACCTTCAGTTCTGGTCCAGTGACCTCTGTCTCTGCATTTACCCCAATACTGTACTGCTTGGGTTATTGTAGCTTTGATATCTAGTTTCCAATCAGAAAGCATGGTGCTTCCAGCTGTTTTCTTCCTTCTCACAATGACTTTGGTATTCAGAGCCTTTTGTGGTTCTGTCCACCTTGAAGGATTATTCTATTTTTGGGAACGTGCTTAAGCTTTGATAGGGATTGCACCTAGGGAATGTGTAGATGGCTTTGAGTAGTGTGGACATTTTGATAATCTTAATTCTTGGGATCCACGAGCATAGAATGTCTTTCTGCTTATTTCTCTTTTCAAATTCTTTCTCCAGTGATTTCTTCTTTTCAGGAAAGAGGTCTCACTCCTTCATGGTTAAAGTCATTCTTTTCTTTTTTAAGTTTTCTATGTTTTTTCTTGAGAGAGATACATGGAAACACACACATACACACACACACACACACACACAAACAGAGAAACAGAGAGAGAGAGAGAGAGAGCGAGTGCATATGAGTGGGGACGAACTGAGAGAAAGGAGACACAGAATCTAAAGTAGGCTCCAGACTCTGAGTTGTCAGCACAGAGCCCCACACAGGGCTCAAAACAACATCATGAGATCACGACCTTAGCCAAAGTCAGATGCTTCACTGACTGTGTCACCCAGGTGTTTGTAGGCTAAATTTCCTCTGAAGCTTTTTCTTCTCTTGGAGTGATTTTAAATTATTTTCTTAATTTCTCTCTCTGAGACTTTGTGTGTCGTGTATAGAATTGAAGCACATTATGTACAACCACATACATATCTTAACATGACTGAATTCATTTATCAGGTCTACCAGTAAGGTTGTGGAGTCACTGCGGTCTCTCTAGAGCATATCATGCACTCCCAATAAGTGAAAAAGTACACATGCACTCGATCCGCCAGGTCTCGCCTGCTCCCCAGATACACACCAACTAGGTAAGTGAGCTGCTGCTGGCTGTTTGCAGGAAGGCCAGAGAGCACTGATTGCTCTGCCAAGCGTTCCCTATAATCTCCCAACTCAGGACATCGTTGTGCGATTTCCCACACCTCCTGTCCAAGGTCTTATCCAGGTCCTTTGTGGTTTCAGGTATCAAGTCTGTAATACATTTCAACTTCGTTTCTGTGTGTGAAGTTAAATAGGTGTCAGGTTGTTTTTCTGCGCCTGTTGTTTTTGTGTGCCCAGTGATTCTGGGCACCACCTATTGAGGAGACTGCCTTTGCCTCAGGTTGTATTCTTGCTTCTTTGGTTGTGAAATAATTGGTTACATATGTGTGGGTTTCTTCCTGGACCTTCAGTTCTGTTCCAGTGACCTGTGTGTCTGCTATTAGCCGAATAGTGTACAGCTTGTGTTATTGTAGTTTTGAGATCTAGTTTCTTTCTTTTTTTTTTTTTTTAAATTTTTTTTTTTTCAACGTTTATTTATTTTTGGGACAGAGAGAGACAGAGCATGAACGGGGGAGGGGCAGAGAGAGAGGGAGACACAGAATCGGAAACAGGCTCCAGGCTCCGAGCCATCAGCCCAGAGCCCGACGCGGGGCTCGAACTCGCGGACCGCGAGATCGTGACCTGGCTGAAGTCGGACGCTCAACCGACTGCGCCACCCAGGCGCCCCTTTGAGATCTAGTTTCAAATCAGAAAGCATGATGCTTCCAGCTGTGTTTCTCCTTCTAAAACTGACTTTGGTATTCAGAGGCTTTTGTGGTTCTGTCCACCTTGAAGGATTTTTCTATTTTTGGGAATGTGCTTCCACTTTCATAGGGATTGCACGTAGGAAATGTGTAGATGCTTAAGTAGTGTGGACATTTTTTTTTCAAAGTTTTTATTTATTTTTGGGACAGAGAGAGACAGAGCATGAACGGGGGAGGGGCAGAGAGAGAGGGAGACACAGAATCGGAAACAGGCTCCAGGCTCTGAGCCATCAGCCCAGAGCCCGACGCGGGGCTCGAACTCACGGACCGCGAGATCGTGACCTGGCTGAAGTCGGCCGCTTAACCGACTGCGCCACCCAGGCGCCCCTTTTTAATTTTTTTTTTCAACGTTTTTATTTATTTTTGGGACAGAGAGAGACAGAGCATGAACGGGGGAGGGGCAGAGAGAGAGGGAGACACAGAATCGGAAACAGGCTCCAGGCTCTGAGCCATCAGCCCAGAGCCCGAAGTAGTGTGGACATTTTGAGAATCTTAATTCTTGGGATCCCCTAGCATAGAATGTCTTTCTGCTTATTTCTGTCTTTTCAAACTCTTTCTCCACTGATTTCTCATTTTCAGGAAAGAGGTCTTTCTCCTTCATGGTTAAAGTCATTCTTTTCTTTTTTAAGTTTTCTATGTTTTTCCTTGACAGAGAGAGATACATGGAAACACACGCACACACACACACACACACACACACACACACACAGGGAGAGACAGAGAGAGCGCCTATGAGTTGGGAAGAACTGAGAGAAAGGAGACACAGAATCTAAAGTAGGCTCCAGACTCTGAGTTGTCAGCACAGAGCCCCACACAGGGCTCAAAACAACATCATGAGATCACGACCTTAGCCAAAGTCAGATGCTTCACTGACTGTGCCACCCAGGTGTTTGTAGGCGAAATTTCCTCTGAAGCTTTTTCTTCTCTTGGAGTGATTTTAAATTATTTTCTTAATTTCTCTCTCTGAGACTTTGTGTTTCGTGTATAGAATTGAAGCACATTATGTACAACCACATACATATCTTAACATGACCGAATTCATTTATCAGGTCTACCAGTAAGGTTGTGGAGTCACTGCGGTCTCTCTGGAGCATATCATGCACTCCCAATGAGTGAAAAAGTACCTGGGAACATAAGATGATGCGATCGAATTTAGATGAGAGTAAGCAGATATATGGAGTGAGAGTGTGCAAATTTTCTGAAATGTTTTGTGGTTGATACAATCCAACAAGTCCATAAACATGGTTTGTTTGGATATATGTTTTCTTTAAACCAGACCCAGAGAGCTGGGACATAAATATATGCTTCCCAACACATTGCCACAACACGCCCTGTGCATCTTGGGAGGGAGCCACCTTGTCTCCCTTTTCTGTCCTGGAACCCAGTGCCTGACTCCACCACTCAGTGAATTCGTCTCAGAATACTGCAGTTGGGAAGAGACCTATGTTTTTCATAGACTTCCTGAAAGGCACCTCAAAAACATTGGATTTTACAGAGTTGTGTGTGATCTGTCTGGAATCGTCTGAGGATGTGTCGGTTGGAATGGCACTTTCTTTGCTGGGAGATCAGGGAGCCCTGCAGTATTCCTGTGTGCCTTGTGGTCGGTCACCAGAGGGTGCTGTGTGGCTGCTCATGACAGGGACACTGCTCCCCAAAGATGGGGCTGGCAGGTGCCGGGCGTCACTGCTTGAGGAGCCTGAAGGGTTGAGCGGCTTGACTCGCTATCAAAAGCCTTGACTGAGTCTCCATCCTGCAGTCTCCTTGAGCTCCTGATGTGCTGTGTAAAGGACTCTCTGGCTTGCCGAGGTTCAAGTGGTTCTTGCTGTTGCCACTCAGTCGTCAGGACGAAGACATTCAGGTCCTGGTCTTTAACTCATTGACCTGATCTGCACTTAGAGGTACTTTCCTGAGAGTAAGCGACCCAGCCTGGGAGGAGGACCAGCAAGCAGACAGCAGTGGTCCAGCCTGCATCCTCCCCTGGCCTGAAAGCAAGGACTGGCTGCACTACTGAGAAGCAGAGCTATGGAACAGGAGGTGCACAGGCAGCTGGGGTTTGTCATGGGATGGGGCCTGAATGAGTGTGTTCCAGGGCATGGGGCAGGGATGCTGTGCAGGAGGTCAGAATGAGGGAGTGTGGTTTCTTTCCTTCCCCATGGGTCACTCCTAGGTACCCTGATGGCCTCAGTGCTGGCTTGTCCTCCTGATTCTTCAGGGATCCACCTAGTCCCAGGGGTCCCTGCTTTTCACATAAGACCCCAACGGAATAAAGAGTCTGTAGATATTGTAAACTGGAGGCAGCCCCCGAAAAATGCCTATAAATTATGTCCCCAAAGTTGTGCTTGGTGTACACGCCTACAGAGAGTTTGGTACACATGTGCCCTTGTGTACAGTGATGAGAGACAAAATATTGGAATTGGCCCAGTCATTCAGCTTCTGGAGACGCAGAGTAAAGGATGATGTGTGGCCCCTGAGAATGCAGAAGGGGACAGGACTCTGCCTGTCCACTGTGGCGACATCCCATAGTACAAGACCATAGTCCTGGATGGATGCCCAACCTGTCACACTACTCGTGAACACAAACACAGTCACCTGCTGCACTCAAAGCCAAAGGAGTGTGAAGATGACACCATGTCTTGGGGGCCATTATTTTTTCAAAGAATATACGGGTTTTTTTTTTACCGTATGTATTTGTTGTTTCCTATTTAGTTTTTTGGAAAGAGCAAGAAGGGGAATCCTGACCAGGGAGGGCTTCAAGCTGTCATTGCAGAGCCTGACTTGGGACTTGATCTCAAGAACCAAGAGATTGTGACCTGAGCCAAATTCGACTCGGAAACTCGCCCATTGAGCCACCTCGGTGCCTGTCCTCATTATTTAAATCTTCATTTTACTGAATACGTGTCACCTGTAGAAACCTTTCCAGAGCTTTATACTTTACTGCCTAATAGATTAGCGTAAATGGCATATTGACGGTTTCATTTGGGTAGTTTTATAATACGCACGTTAGACCAATATCACCATGGCCAGTCGAGGAAAATGAAAGATTTTCAAGGTATTCGCTCTAGTCCAGACATTTGTCTTCTGGCTTCTGCTCTTGTGTCAAACCTCAGAGGGTCCCCATGCCAGCTAATGAAGATATTTCAAGTGGGGGCTTCACCTAATCTTTGTTCTTTGAGGACTATTCCTCTGTCATAAAAGATATTAGTGCCATTGAATATTTAAGCAATTATTAATCAGTCTCCTGTCATGTAGCCAGACACAACAGGCCATGTTGTGTGTTTGCACACACATGGAAATCCCAGAGGAGCTAAAGCAGCAGAAACCGAGATCGCTGGTTGCAGAGACTGGGGTGAAGGAATGAGCCGTGGGTGATTAGTAGTGCACGTGTCTCTGTGATGGAAATGTTCTAGGAGTACATAGTGGTCACGGGTGTAAAATCCTGCGAATGTACGTACTGATACTTGAAGTTGTAATTTCACAGGATCAGAGTAAATTTTTTGAAATTTAATTTATGTTTTAATTAAAAAACCAGTAGTACATAAGTATACTAAATACCTCTACACCCAATAATAAAATGACAAAGAACACAATGACAAGGTCAGGGAAATCATCCTTTGGAGCTGCAGCCGACATGAGCCGCTGTTGGGGAGCTGAGGCTGGTTGCTCAGCTGCAGGAGGTGGTTGCTCCAGCCCTTCCGTGACCCCGCCGGCTGGGGCTGGGGGCTGCTCATGCTCTGGGGCCACCAAAGGGGCAGGTGGCTCTTCCAGCTCCTGACTGTCAGCCAGAGCTGGGAGTACCTCCTGCCCTGGTGGGGACGCTGCAGTGAGGGTCTCCGATTCTCGTACACGCTGAGCTCCAGGAGAACTGGTGGCTTCAGGCAGCGTGGGCCGCGAGGCTGCAGTGGGCACCACAGAGATAGCGGGGGCTCGCTCCCCAGGCACGTCTGGACGGGGCTCTAGAGCTGCTGCCAAAGCTTCAAGAATAGAAAGTGTCATGACCGTGATTGCCATTCCATGGCAGGAAACCTCTCCCGCACACATTGTCATCTGAGTCAAAGAACCCACCAGGAGGAAATCTCCCAGACGGCAGGCTAATGGAACAGTGATCTGAGACTAGTCCCTACGCCTGGCCCACCTGCAGTCTCAGGACACGTGTTCTCCGTGGCATAGCCCGTCCCCTCCACACGCCCACATCTCCCACCCAGAGTCCTCCTCGCCCGGAGACTCTGGCTCATTGGGCTCACGGTGTTTCCGCCATGAGTAGAGAAGGCGGGCGCGGCGCTGCAGCTCGGAGCCCGGCATGTGGACCCTTACATACGCCCGCAGCAGCTTCAAGCTGGTGAAGTCTGGAGGCCGGAAAAATTCCTCGGGGTAGTGATCCAGCCAGGTGCCCAGGATGGAGGAGATGGCCCTGGGGATACAAAAGTAGCCAGAACAATCACCATGGGGTGTTCCTCCCACTGATGTCTCAGGACAGGCCTGTGGGACCCGGCCTCTATGCCTCCTGCTCCTGGATGTCCAGAGGGTGGTTCTATACGTTGTCCACCTGTGAGTTGGCAGTCCCGCCTACGAGAGACCTGGTCACTGAAGAGGGACCGTCAAGATTCTGTTTGACGGGAACCCCTTCACCAATGATGTGGTCGTCTCTGTCCTTCTTGGGGAAGCCAGCCAGACTCCTCGCTGTGTCCCGCTGCCTACCTGCCACTGGAATTCAAGTCCGTGCGTGAGTGGAGGGGTGGTGTCGGGGTGAGTGAGTGCCTTCACTGCATACCCTAGCGCTCCATGAAAATCTGCGCAAATACGGGACAAGGGGACTCTGTGTCTTACCTGGGCTTGCTGGGACCCTCCTGATGCCTTCAACGTGACGACCTGTGCCTCTGTGCTGCCTCATGCACTCAGTGCACATGTGGGTGTCCTCCCGCTGACACCGTTCTCCCATCGTGTGGGTGATATGTGCTCTTTGAGCCCTCACTGTGTCTCCTGTACCCTTGCTAAGCACGCACTGTGGATGTTCCCCAAGGTGGTGAGCGTGATGCTCCCCAAAACCGTTATTCTGGGTCCCCTGATGGGGGTCTAGGCAAGGCTGTGAGTGGGAGGGGACGGGGTTGGACTCTCTAAGGGGCTGATGCGGTCCTCTGGCGCTCTCTGGGGCCTCCCTGTGCCCACAGCCCATCCTCTACCAGACAGGACAGGACCCCTTTCCTTGCTTCCAAGAGAAAGCCCTCAGAACTTTGCCCTCTCACAGGACTCTCAGACGTGTGGGATGCTGGGTCCTGCAGCCCCTCCCACGCACAGTCTCAGCACTGCCCTCTTGGAGAAGGAAGGCCCTCCAGCCTGAGCTCAGCCTACTCACAGTTTCTCCTGCTCCCGGGGTCCGCCATCGTCCTCAGCCTCCGAATGGAAGCCTCCGTATCTGGAGGAGGCCAGAAGGACATCATATGAGCTGTCGTGTGGATGCTACGTCTTGTCCTATCCAGAGTCACTGACTGCTGACTAGAATGGAGCTCTGGAGGGGAGGGTACTGTCCGCTCTGCGCATTGGATCCCAGTGAGCTCCTACAGAAGTGCCTGCACCTAGTGGGGCTTCCTGCGTGTTTGAAGAATGATAGGGCCCCAGTCAGCTCCATCACACATATTGGTGTGGGTCTGGGCGTCCTGCTCATCCTGGGCATCCTTGACTGGTTTGAGCCAGGACTCAGACACACAGATAGAGCCTCCAATCTCCTTTTCCAATGGGAAAACAGCCCAACTCAACACCTGGCGACAGTGAGGGATGAGGCAGAGAGTTGATCGTGGGCAAGAGGACAAAGATGACCCAGCAGAGACGCAGCCCTGCCAGCGGAGCCTTCCACAGGCCAGGGTGACTTTCCCTGCAGTGCCCCCACTGAGGACCTGGAGTGTTTCCACCCGGATCAGAGGCACAATGTGAGACGCCAGGACGTTTGGTGACTTTCCTGAGACTCAGAGCTTTCAGGGGCTGAATCACACACTGGGCTGTGAAGGGCAGGGTGCTCACCTCATAAACAGTATTTCCAGGACCTGCTGGGTGGTAGCAAAAGCTCTGTACGTGCTCAAGAATGTGAAGAGGTAGGAGGGGTCTCTACCCAGGAAAGCAGGTACCAGGTGCTCCACTCGCTGTACCAGTAGCATCCGGCCTCCTTCCATGGTCCATTCCTACAGAAAGGGAGAGTTTCGGTACACATGTCTCCTTGTGTACAGTGATGAGAGACAAAATATTGGAATTGGCCCGGTCATTCAGCTTCTGGAGACACAGAGTAAAGGATGATGTGTGGCCCCTGAGAATGCAGAAGGGGACAGGACTCTGCCTGTCCACTGTGGCGACATCCCATAGTACAAGACCATAGTCCTGGATGGATGCCCAACCTGTCACACTACTCGTGAACACAAACACAGTCACCTGCTGCACTCAAAGCCAAAGGAGTGTGAAGATGACACCATGTCTTGGGGGCCATTATTTCTTCAAAGAATATACATTTTTTTTTTGCCGTATGTATTTGTTGTTTCCTAGTTAGTTTTTTGGGAAGAGCAAGAAGGGGAATCCTGACCAGGGAGGGCTTCAAGCTGTCATTGCAGAGCCTGACTTGGGACTTGATCTCAAGAACCATGAGATCGCGACCTGAGCCAAAGTCGCCTCGGAAACTCGCCCATTGAGCCACCTTGGTGCCTGTCCTCATTATTTAAATCTTCCTTTTACTGAATACGTGTCACCTGTAGGAACCCTTCCAGAACTTTATACTTTACTGCCTAATAGATTAGCGTCAATGGCATATTGACGGTTTCATTTGGGTAGTTTTATAATACGCACGTTAGACCAATATCACCATGGCCAGTCGAGGAAAATGAAAGATTTTCAAGGTATTCGCTCTGGTCCAGACATTTGTCTTCTGGCTTCGGCTCTTGTGTCAAACCTCAGAGGGTCCCCATGCCAGCTAATGAAGATATTTCAAGTGGGGGCTTCACCTAATCTTGGTTCTTTGAGGACTATTCCTCTGTCATAAAAGATATTAGTGCCATTGAATATTTAAGCAATTATTAATCAGTCTCCTGTCATGTAGCCAGACACAACAGGCCGTGTTGTGTGTTTGCACACACAAGGAAATCCGAGAGGGGCTAAAGCAGCAGAAACCGAGATCGCTGGTTGCAGAGACTGGGGTGAGGGAATGAGCCGTGGGTGATTAGTAGTGCACGTGTCTCTGTGATGGAAATGTTCTAGGAGTACATAGTGGTCACGGGTGTAAAATCCTGCGAATGTACGTACTGATCCTTGAAGTTGTAATTTCACAGGATCAGAGTAAATTTTTTGAAACTTAAATTATGTTTTAAGTATAAACCGGTAGTATATAAGGACACCAAATACCCCTATACCCAATACTAAAATGACAAAGAACGCAATGACAAGGTCAGGGAATTCCTCCTTTGGGGCTGCAGCCGACATGAGCCGCTGTTGGGGAGCTGAGGCTGGTTGCTCAGCTGCAGGAGGTGGTTGCTCCAGCCCTTCCGTGACCCCGCCGGCTGGGGCTGGGGGCTGCTCGTGCTCTGGGGCCACCAAAGGGGCAGGTGGCTCTTCCAGCTCCTGACTGTCAGCCAGAGCTGGGAGTACCTCCTGTCCTGGTGGGGACGCTGCAGTGAGGGTCTCCGATTCTCGTACGCGCTGAGCTCCAGGAGAACTGGTGGCTTCAGGCAGCGTGGGCCGCGAGGCTGCAGTGGGCACCACAGAGATAGCGGGGGCTCGCTCCCCAGGCACGTCTGGACGGGGCTCTAGAGCTGCTGCCAAAGCTTCAAGAATAGAAAGTGTCATGACCGTGATTGCCATTCCATGGCAGGAAACCTCTCCCGCACACATTGTCATCTGAGTCAAAGAACCCACCAGGAGGAAATCTCCCAGACGGCAGGCTAATGGAACAGTGATCTGAGACTAGTCCCTACGCCTGGCCCACCTGCAGTCTCAGGACACGTGTTCTCCGTGGCATAGCCCGTCCCCTCCACACGCCCACATCTCCCACCCAGAGTCCTCCTCGCCCGGAGACTCTGGCTCATTGGGCTCACGGTGTTTCCGCCATGAGTAGAGAAGGCGGGCGCGGCGCTGCAGCTCGGAGCCCGGCATGTGGACCCTTACATACGCCCGCAGCAGCTTCAAGCTGGTGAAGTCTGGAGGCCGGAAAAATTCCTCGGGGTAGTGATCCAGCCAGGTGCCCAGGATGGAGGAGATGGCCCTGGGGATACAAAAGTAGCCAGAACAATCACCATGGGGTGTTCCTCCCACTGATGTCTCAGGACAGGCCTGTGGGACCCGGCCTCTATGCCTCCTGCTCCTGGATGTCCAGAGGGTGGTTCTATACGTTGTCCACCTGTGAGTTGGCAGTCCCGCCTACGAGAGACCTGGTCACTGAAGAGGGACCGTCAAGATTCTGTTTGACGGGAACCCCTTCACCAATGATGTGGTCGTCTCTGTCCTTCTTGGGGAAGCCAGCCAGACTCCTCGCTGTGTCCCGCTGCCTACCTGCCACTGGAATTCAAGTCCGTGCGTGAGTGGAGGGGTGGTGTCGGGGTGAGTGAGTGCCTTCACTGCATACCCTAGCGCTCCATGAAAATCTGCGCAAATACGGGACAAGGGGACTCTGTGTCTTACCTGGGCTTGCTGGGACCCTCCTGATGCCTTCAACGTGACGACCTGTGCCTCTGTGCTGCCTCATGCACTCAGTGCACATGTGGGTGTCCTCCCGCTGACACCGTTCTCCCATCGTGTGGGTGATATGTGCTCTTTGAGCCCTCACTGTGTCTCCTGTACCCTTGCTAAGCACGCACTGTGGATGTTCCCCAAGGTGGTGAGCGTGATGCTCCCCAAAACCGTTATTCTGGGTCCCCTGATGGGGGTCTAGGCAAGGCTGTGAGTGGGAGGGGACGGGGTTGGACTCTCTAAGGGGCTGACGCGGTCCTCTGGCGCTCTCTGGGGCCTCCCTGTGCCCACAGCCCATCCTCTACCAGACAGGACAGGACCCCTTTCCTTGCTTCCAAGAGAAAGCCCTCAGAACTTTGCCCTCTCACAGGACTCTCAGACGTGTGGGATGCTGGGTCCTGCAGCCCCTCCCACGCACAGTCTCAGCACTGCCCTCTTGGAGAAGGAAGGCCCTCCAGCCTGAGCTCAGCCTACTCACAGTTTCTCCTGCTCCCGGGGTCCGCCATCGTCCTCAGCCTCCGAATGGAAGCCTCCGTATCTGGAGGAGGCCAGAAGGACATCATATGAGCTGTCGTGTGGATGCTACGTCTTGTCCTATCCAGAGTCACTGACTGCTGACTAGAATGGAGCTCTGGAGGGGAGGGTACTGTCCGCTCTGCGCATTGGATCCCAGTGAGCTCCTACAGAAGTGCCTGCACCTAGTGGGGCTTCCTGCGTGTTTGAAGAATGATAGGGCCCCAGTCAGCTCCATCACACATATTGGTGTGGGTCTGGGCGTCCTGCTCATCCTGGGCATCCTTGACTGGTTTGAGCCAGGACTCAGACACACAGATAGAGCCTCCAATCTCCTTTTCCAATGGGAAAACAGCCCAACTCAACACCTGGCGACAGTGAGGGATGAGGCAGAGAGTTGATCGTGGGCAAGAGGACAAAGATGACCCAGCAGAGACGCAGCCCTGCCAGCGGAGCCTTCCACAGGCCAGGGTGACTTTCCCTGCAGTGCCCCCACTGAGGACCTGGAGTGTTTCCACCCGGATCAGAGGCACAATGTGAGACGCCAGGACGTTTGGTGACTTTCCTGAGACTCAGAGCTTTCAGGGGCTGAATCACACACTGGGCTGTGAAGGGCAGGGTGCTCACCTCATAAACAGTATTTCCAGGACCTGCTGGGTGGTAGCAAAAGCTCTGTACGTGCTCAAGAATGTGAAGAGGTAGGAGGGGTCTCTACCCAGGAAAGCAGGTACCAGGTGCTCCACTCGCTGTACCAGTAGCATCCAACTTCCTTCGATGGTCCCTTCCTCACGGTTCTCATTGTCGGGCATGGGTGAGATGTTCATACCCTGAGGTAGAACACAGGAGGGACACAGAGTCAGACACAGCACCATGGACATCAGGAGGCTTGGGGTCCAGAATGCAGACCAAACCCCCAAGCCGTCAGTGACTTGTGGCAAGAATGAGACCTGGGTGCCCAGTGTCTGAAGAAGGATGTTGGCATGCACACGAGAATTTGAGGTGGGAAATGGCTGAACACGTTAGGATCTCCGATCAGACATCCCCACAGGCGAGGGAATTAAAAGCAGGAATGAACTATTGGGACCTCATGAAGATAAAAGCTTCTGCACAGCAGAGGAAACAACCAACAAAACTCAAAGCCACCAATGGATTAGGAAAAGGTATTTGCAAATGACATATCGGACAAAGGGCTAGTATCCAAAATGTATAAAGAGCTCACCAAACTCCACACCTGAAAAACAAACAATCCACTGAAGAAGTGGGCAGAAAACATGAATAGACACTTGTCTAAAGAAGACATCCTGATGGCCAACAGGCACATGAAAAGCCGCTCAACGTCGCTCCCCATCAGGGAAATACAAATCAAACCACACTCAGCTATCACGTCACGCCAGTCAGAGTGGCCAAAATGAACAAATCATGAGACCATAGATGCTGGAGAGGATGTGGAGCAACGGGAACCCTCTTGCACTGTTGGTGGGAATGCAAACTGCTGCAGCCGCTCTGGAAAACAGTGTGGAGGTTCCAAACAATTAAAAATAGACCTACCCTATGACCCAGCAGTAGCACTGCTAGGAATTTACCCAAGGGATACAGGAGTGCTGATGCAGAGGGGCACTTGTACCCCAATGTTTATAGCAGCACTCTCAACAATCGCCAAATTATGGAAAGAGCCTAAATGTCCATCAACTGATAAGTGGATAAAGAAATTGTGGCTTATGTACACAATGGAGTACTACGTGGCAATGAGAAAGAATGAAATATGGCCCTTTGTAGCAACGTGGATGGAACTGGAGAGTGTTATGCTAAGTGAAATAAGCCATACAAGGAAAGACAGATACCATATGTGTCCACTCTTTTGTGGATCCTGAAAAACTTAACAGGAACACATGGAGGAGGGGAAGAAAAAAAAAGAGCTTAGAGTGGGAGAGAGCCAAAGCATAAGAGACTCCTAAAAACTGAGAACAAACTGAGAGCTGATGGGGGGTGGGAGGGAGGGGAGCGTGGGTGATGGGTACTGAGGAGGGCACGTGTTGGGATGAGCACTGGGTGTTGTATGGAAACCAGTTTGGCAATAAATTTCAAATATTTTTTTTTAAAAAACCATCAAGGAAAAAGAATCTCAGGTCAGATTGTTAGATGAGTATGCACGGCACCTCCCTGCATGAACAGCAGCGTCCCTGTGATTTCTAACAGTACAGTCCATTCTGGGTATCCGAAGAGAGGGACAGTACCTGGCAGAGGTTGGATCAGGATAATAGGACATGTAGGATGTTCAGTGCAGCACTGTGACATGGCAAGAGAAGGGAATGCTGTCACAATCCCCCATTTGTGAAGGGTTGAATGGGTGAGGTGAGTGGTCACATTTCCAGAATGTTGTCTAGGTGGTAAGGCCCTTGCTCCTGACTGGAGGGGCCCCAGGGGCGTGTTACTTGGCGACCAAAGTGCAGAGCATTAGACATAATGCACTGAGCCCCATGGCCTTTGGGTAAAAATCTCCCTGCTCCCACGAACGTGTGTCAGACGTGGAGAAGGTGTGGAAGGATGGTCGGGCGAACCGGGACACCTGGGAACGTTCGTCGGGGAAACGTGTACAACAATGCCAATATATTCTAGACAGAATGGGACGTGAAATGGTCTCACGCCTCTTCTCTGATCTTCTTCCAATTAAGTGGAGAGTGACGTTGTGTCTGGCCGTTGCAGGGGCTGGGCCCTGAGGGCATGTTTGGGGAGCAGATGGGGTTCCAGGTTCATCTGGGACCAGGAGTCTCCGAGAGCTACCAGGGGAGCAGCAGTGTGTTTTCTGGGCCCTGGGTGTTGGGTTTCCCTGGTACCTGCACTCACCCTGAGCCAGCGCGGCTTCCTGCTGATGGCATGGGGCTTCCTCCTTTCCTTCAGGGAAGTAGAGCAGGGGCTCTCATTCAGCTTCTCCTCCATCTGTGGCATGTGGCTCTGTAAAGACAGTGCCCAGCAGGCAGGCAGCCAGGCAGGCAGGCAGGCAGGCAGGCAGGAGTCCTCAAAGCCGTGTCTGCTTGCTTTCACTTGTCCTCAGACCCATATGAATTCATTCCAGGTACGACACCACAGTGTGCACTCACCTCCCCCACGGAGGAGAGAAGCAAGGTGGCTTGAGGGCCTTGGATTCAACCTGTTACAGGTTAGAGGCACCTCAGAGATCCCTTTTCCCTCCTTCCCAGCATGACACGTGCATCCACTGCCATCGAACCTGCTCCGGTCCCGGGGAGGACCGGCCCCCATGTCCCCCTTTCCCCGAAACAGAACATGAGGGGATGGGGGTGCCCAGGGAAGGCTCCGAGCTGTGACCTGACCTGACCTGGCCTGCTCTGGGCTGCTCTGTGTTACCTTATGTGACGTCCTGGAAAACATCGTGAGGCATCGCCAGCATGGGTTAAGGAAACCTCTGCAACCTCTGAGTAATCCTGCGCACTGGGGTTTCTGGCATCCAGAGCCCCGGTACCTGGGAAAACAACAAGAGAACATCCTAAAGTCTCTGGGTCTGTAGGCAAGTGAGCCTGGTATGGGACCTTCCTAGAACATGGGTGCCAGGTTACAGGAGTTCCAAGCTTTCCTGGGGCCCATTGTGAGCAAAGTGATGTCACTGCCTAGGATCCACCTCCTGAGTCCCCCTGTGGGATAACACCTTTGCAAATAGTCCTCTCTTTGCTGACTGCTCACCCCCATTCTCCATGAAATGTCACATCGGTACACAGTTCCACCAATGCACCCCTCTCCACAGTCCCCTGGGAAGGTCTGGGGCAGCCAGGGTCCCAGCTGTGAGACCTATCTGGGTTGAGACAGAACTCTTCTTTCTTACCTCTTTCTGGTCCCAGATTCGCGACTGTGCTTCTCAGGGATGGTCCGTGTCTTTTCCGCCCAATGGAGATCATTCTAGCATGTCCTCAGGATGTCCTCAGGATGTCCTCAGGCATATGTGGGATGATACCTGTGAAATTGGAGCAGCGGTGTCACCTGTTGGAAGTTTATCCAACCACATTGACTTCAACTTCTCACCTCCTCTGATTCTGCTGCTCCTCTGATCCCAGCCCACAGTCCTTCCAGGTGTGCGTACGTGCGTGAGTGTGTGTGTGTATGTGTGTTTACCAGTGCTTGTTTTCTGGGGTCCCAGAAGGTCACATCCCCACCTAGGGAAGGATGGCCAAACATTTCCTAGGAGCTTAGGTTCTCTACTTTCTAAAGCAATCCCTACAGAAGGGATTGGAGTCGGGGCCTAGTAGGACAGAACTCTCATTTACGTAGACTTTGTCAGTAGTGTGCCACGAGCCATTCCCTGCCTTTCCACTGGGTACATACGATGGGGACAGGGTGGCACTCAGTGGGTTGCCCTGGCCTGGGGGTCCTCCTCAGGGAAGAACGTGCCGGGATGTCTTCTGTGACGCTCCTCTTCAGCCTCACCCCCACACCACCTCCGTGTCTTCACCCAGTGACAGTAACACATCCTTTTTCAGACCCCCTCCGAAATCCTGGGTCGAATCCAGGACCCCATTGTGAGGACATGAAGTTGGGGTCATGCCCAACTTGGCTTCTGACTTTACACCAGTCTGTGATTCTGGGCAAGGCACTGACCCTGGCAGGGTCTCCACTTACTCCTCCCCTCAGTGGCTCCCTGGGATGCCCACATCCTGTCAACACATCCTTGTGGGATTTCCTTCCTGGAGTGTGGTATGGACGTAGTGTTTGATTTCTGTTGCAAAGAAGATGGCACCGTGACCCCAGACCAAACAAGTTTAGGTGATAAAATGTGCATGGCACGGCCACGTGCTCACTGTCACTCTCTGTGTTGTCTCTCAGCTCCTGACAGTGGGGACCAACCCCCGTGTTGAGTCGTGACATGGACAGGTACACACAGCCTAGCCCTGAGAGACAACGACAGACAGGGAAGAACTAAGGCACTCGATGTGGACTGAATCCTGCCACCACCCTGAAGTGGGCTCAGGGGTTGAGTGAAGCAGGTTCTGTCTGAGTGATGACAGCAGCCCCAAGCTCCTGAGAGGCTCTGGCAGGAGCGCTCAGCTGAGCCCTGCTGAACTCCTGGTCCCCTGGGCCTGTGAGGTGGGAAGTTGATGGGGAAGCCAGTAAGGGTGGGGGAATATTGTCCCACGGCGCTAGAGCAGAGTAGGGACAACGTCCTCCTGCCCCAGGCCCTGGCCCTCCTCACCCTCCCTCTCTGCTGTCCTCCGCAGCTCTTTCCGGTCTCCCCGGTCTCCTTTCACACGTCCCCTCTGAAACAACGACCCCTGCCTCCGAGTGTCCGCCGCACTGTGCCTTCTGCCGGGCTACATACCCTCGACTTGTGCAGGGCTGACTCGTTCTTGCACTGCGGCAGGAAATATTAACGTTTCCTCAGCACAGCCTTGTCAGACCCTCCCCTGGGGGAGCTCAGGACCCAGTTGTCGCACCTTGAAGTTTTCTATGGAGTCCTTGCTCATGTCATTCCCATTTTTGTTTCGTGTTCTTTCCATCTTCCTGGCTAGACCTTGAACTCCTAGAGGGAAGACGTGGCTGCCTTACCAGCACTGGCACTATGTGAATGCTCAGATGCTCATTCCCGGGGGCTGACTGAGGACGTAAAGGGATCCCACCCACCAATTAGCAGCTCAGTCATCGTAGCCTAATTTACCTGGGTCATTTTCCAATACTTATTTTATCGTATATCTGTTGAGTCCACTCTAGTCGTAATTTGGGGCGTGAAATCACACTCCAAGATCAAGAGTCTCATGCCCCACTGACTGAAACAGCCAATTTTCATGGAACTAGACTGATCTCTAAGTTATCTTGCGGGTTAACATTTCGTACGTGTATGAGCTTATGCTGAATTACCAGAGAACGCGCCACATTTCTAAAAGCATGTCCCCATAGATTTCCTCACATGACAGAGCTGGGTGTGTGTTTAGATTGGAGACTAAAGTCCTTCATGTGGTCACTGAGGACCCCAGAGTTCCTCCATTTTGTCCCTTGTCCCTCCCGAGGATATCAGGTACTTGCACAACCAGCAGCACAAGGGGCGATAAAGGGGAAAGAGAACAAGGAAATGCACCTGGGAGCATGTTATCAGCCTGGTCTAGAGTGCCTAAAATATCCACCTTTTCACTGATTCCTTGTTTTAAAGGCACGGATTTTTAAGTAGTGATCTGTGAGAACCTATGTCGCACAAATCGTAGAAAATGCATCCCTACAAATGCACCACAAAACACACGAAGGTAATTCCTGAGCTGCAGGAAAATATTCTTCCTCCGGGACACATTGTATGAAGGAAGTAAGAAGAGTAAACATCTATGTGTGTGTTTGTGTGTGATGTCTACATATTAATGAATATGACCTTGTATCGCTATCTCTGAATATCTTTAAGAAGTGAAGGATCATTGACTTTTAAATACAAGAATTAGGAAAACAATAAGTAAAAAATCGTAATTAGTGAGTTTACAGACATATAGTAGTAAGATATATGAGAGTCTCGGGGCGCCAGGGTGGCTCCGTGGGTTGAGCGTCCGCCTTCGTCTCAGAACATGATCTCACGGTTCGTGGGTTCGAGCCCCGCATCGGGCTCTGTGCTGACAGGCTGTTTCCGTTTCTGTGTCTCCCTCTCTCTCTGCCCCTCCCCCACTCACGCTTTGTCTCCCTCTGTCTCAAAAATAAATAACCATTCAAAAACATTTAAAGAAATTCCATTAAGATCTAGGCCAGTAGAAAGTAAACGACTGGTGGTTGAGAAGTCAATGAAGTGCCTCTTAAGATGGATTGTTTTCAAGTACGAAAACTCATAAACCACATGACCGCAAGTATAGTGTAAATATTGAAACTGCAGCCCAGTTAGCCAGTTAAATGGGAAGAATTCCATATATCTGTGTTCACTTACACTTCGCCGACCAGAGCAGGGTCTGGTACACCTTGCACGTTCAGTCGATGCTTGCTGCACAATCGCATGGGTGATGGCCTCTCTCTCTCTCTCTCTCTCTCTCACCAAAAGAAAGAAACGTTGAAAAGCAATGGAAACCCAAGAAAAGAAAAATGGCACGGAGGAGTTGGGATCTGAGGCACACTGTGAAGAAAACACGGGGGTTGGGAGGTAGTGGAGGTGGACAGGCGGTTCCACAGAGTTGAAGGACGTGCCACAGTCAGCGGTGGCAGGGTGGACTTGAGGGTGGGACCGCTGGTGGTGCGGTCCAGGTAGGGCCATGGGAAGGGCATGCAGAGCTGAAAAGCACCGGCCTTTCAAGGAGAAGGGAGGTGGAAGGAGTCTCGTGTGCCCAGCGTGTCTCCCTGTCCCTTAGGGCTGCCCTTGCGGTCACGGGTGACGAGCGAGGAGGGTGCACGGCTGTAGATGGCCACGGTTGGCGGGAATGGGAGGCAGAGTGAAGAAGAAACACAGAGGCCTAGGATGCAAGAGGGATCACTGGGTTCACGTGCAGCCACGTCCCTGGGAAACCAGCAATGCAAAAGGTTCCTGGGTCTCTTGAGGGGTGACAGGGAGGTGTCCACCTTGGGAGGAGACACCTGCCGGTCCCTGTCCCACTGGCCTGGTGTCTGGAGCCCTCTGCCTGGCTCGCGGCTGTCAGGCTGGCGGGCAGTCGGTCAGAGCATCTGGTGGGCACAGGGAGGTGCGGTGGTGCAGACCCTGGTGCCCAGGAGCTGTGCCCCCTGTGGGGTGGCGGGGGTGGGGGGATGGGGCGGCTTGGATCCTGGGCCCAAGCAGGTGTGCGGGAGCGCGCGCGCGAGTGCGCGCATGCGCGTGGGCGCGCATGCGCGTGGGCCAGGGCCGGAGCCTGGAGAGGGACACAGCTGAGGTCTCAGCGGTGCTGTGAGTTGGCTCCCAGCCCGCCTGCCGCCCCAAACCCCCAAGTGTCTGGGCCAGCCAGGGACTGACGCCCACCTCAGCCCCCGACCTGGGACATGCTGCTGCCTGGCGCCTGCGACCCGGCAGCCGTGGCTTTGGCGGTTGGGGTACCGTTAGTGCACGCGGGAGCGCTGGCGGGAGCGCAGGCGGGGCCCCGCGTGGAGAAGACTGGGAGCCATGAGCCTCCAGCCTCGGAGGGTGGCGGCCCTGCTGCTCCTGCTGCTCCTGGAGCCAGAGGCCAGGGCGCGGGACGCGCTTCCCGGGCGCCTCGGTCTTTGGCCGCGCTGGTGGAGTGCCAGCACTGGCTGGGGCAGAGCGCGATGCGATGCCCCCCCCTCCCCCCCCCCCGGCGCCCTTGAAAGTCCATCTGGGAGAAGCCTAAAGGTGGAGCAGCTGAGACACACAGCCTCCCTCCAGGACCTGCCTCAGTCGCGGTGCTTCCAAGGTAGGGACCCTAGCGACAAGGTCGCACGTGGCCTTCCCCTCTGCCCCTCTCTGTCTTCCCCTCCCATGAGAACCCTCCCCCCGCCCTGGGGCTCCGGGCTTCTTCTTGGGCTCCGTTGCGGCTGCGGTCTGGAGGCCTCAGGAGTGGGCTTTCTGGGTTGGACCCTGGTTCCCTGGAAGAGGAGGGTCCCAGATCGAGTAGGGGGTTAGGCTCAGGCGGTGGGGAGTGGTTCAGGTCGAGAGGGGGGGCGCCCTGAGTGCCCATGGAGGTCTGACTGGGTTGGTGGTTGGCGGGTGGAGGTGAGAAGGAACGAAGGACGAACGAACGGAGGAAGGAAGGAAGGAAAGCGTGGACCTGCGGCTGTGGGCAAGTGTCAAGGCAGGGCCAGGGAAGTGGCAGCCATGAGCAGGAGGAATCATTCCTGCCTGTGAAAATGAAGTACAAGGGACCTGAGACTCCAGAGAAACATTCCAGGGAGAGTCAGGGTGGTGGGCCTGAGTTGCTGGAGGCCAGCAGGGGACGGTGTTGAAGGGATTGAGAGTGGAAGCAGCAGGTGAACACAGGCCTCCTGCCTCCCCCCTCCGCACCTGCTCTCCTGCCCTGCCCAGCCCGCCGCGCCGCGCCCCGCCCCGCCCCTGGTGGCAGAGTTGCACCCTCTGATGGGGAGGGGGAGATCTCACCCCGCTTGTGGCGATAGGGGGTCCTCTCTCGTGGGAGTCAATGGGACTAGGGGGTAGGAGTCTGGATTAGGGCAAGTGCAACTCCCTGTTGAGCTCTTCATCTCTGAAGGCAATGTGCATTCCATCAATGAAGTGGGAGCCAGGGAGCCAGGAATCAGTGGCGCTTGTGTGTTTTCGAGGGTGGTCCAGACTCTTTCCTGATGGGAGATGTGTGCTGAAGAGAACTGGGTGTTGTGGATGGAGTCCAAAGTCATCTCTTTGGGACACGTTGGGTGGGAACGTCTTCTTCGCACTCTGGCGACGAAGGTGGATGGAAAAGCTCCTTGTCCAAGGCAGACTGGTGGGTTTTGTTCTTCCTCTCCGTGGGGCGTGGTGCTTCCCGTTTCCGTGGAGCGCCTCCTGTCTTGCATTCGTTCCGTGTTTCAAGAGTTTCAGTCCTTGGCAATCGCGTCTCCTCAGGGACTCACCAGGCAGCACGAGGGAGAAGTGACTGGGAGCCCACCGGGTCCCTAGAAACCAGTGCGTGTGTACTGGAGCAGGCAGTGCTCCTCTCTCAGCCTCCTTGGGAAATGAGGTCTTGAGCAAACGGTCTTTCATTGCATGGGTTGTACCTCTCCCCGGTTGTTGGGGGGAGTGTGTGTGCGTGAGTGTGGTGCTGTGGCCCGTGTGGAGTCCGGACCGCGTCAGGGACCCAGTTCTTGGCAAGGAATGCGTTTTGTTGCATGGGAATATCTCATTGCACGAGAGAGTTCCAATCCTGTCTCAAAGGCTGAAAACATCCTGAAGGCAGCACTGTGACCTCACTGAAAGCAAAGGCCTAAGAGCAGAGGCTTTCCCACACTTCCATATGGAGCTGACTGGTGCTTTATGTTTTCAGGAAGATGGTGTGGTGTAGGCCACTTGGAGCAGCTCAGGCTCCTGAGCGTGTGTTTGGTCCCCGAGGGGTGAGTTGTGTCTCTCCGGAATGAAGGAGATTATGGGGACCTTGAGTATCGTTACCTTCATGATTACCGTGATGATTCTGCCTAAGTCATCGCATGGATATTGATCCATGAGCTCGCCATGTGAGAGGTTTCCTTGGTAACATGGTCGCCGTGCGTGGCCTCGAAACTTGGTTGTGGTCCGAACACCTTTGATGCTTTGCAAGTCCCGAAGCGGCTCCACGGGTGTGCAGTCCCTGTTGCCATATAGGTGAGGAGGCAGAGTCTGTTGACCTGAAGCCCGTGCAAGTATCCAGGGAGATGTGCGAGGGCCTCTCCCTGAGGCACTGGGTTCCTAGCCGGCTCCACCCAGAATCAGGCAGGGAGGTTTTGTTGATGCCAGCGGGAAGTCCTGAGGAGGGAGGGGGAGCCGGACACCGTCGGGGGAAGGAAGGGATCCCTCCCCTGCCTCACCATCCCCAGCAGTTGCCTAGGTGCTGGCCACGAGGGAGGGGACTGCCTATGCGTGTTTGTTTTCCTTGGTCTTACCCCACCTTGGTAGAGGGCTTAGCCTGTTCCAGGCACTGTTCTGAGCACTTGAGAGATCTATGCAGACGACACAGAGTACCTCGGCAAGGACTCTCGTCCCCGTTCGTATTTCCAAGGGAAGATGTGAAAGAATGTGTGCCGGGGGTCAGTGCTGTGAAGCGGGAGGACTCGAGGCATGAAGGCAGGCAGTCGGCCTCCACATGAGCGTGCTGCACCGCTGGCTTTCCCACTGCTGCCTGTCGAGAGGCAGGGAAAGCATTTGCACCTAGCGTGCCTGTCCTGCGAGCAGAGGTGGGCTTGGAGACGTGCGTGTGCCCTCAAACGGGGAATCCAGCAAAATAGGCTCTAGGGCCTGAGTCACGCTCTCTGCGGGGAACCCTATCATTGCACATCCAGCCTGAGACACTTTGGAGAGTGACATGCGGGGCTCTTAGTGAGGGTGGCGGCACAGCGGGGGGCATGGGTCAGCGGGACCTTCCTAGGACACCCCCCCGCCCCCCCCCCCCCCCGCCGGTGCTGTGGTGCCCCTGAAACCCAGGCAGGGCTGGAAGGAGGAACAGGCTGTTGATGGCACCATCCCTTCCGCAGGGAGGCTTCTTGGGAGCTGGTGACTGAGGGGACCTTTGCGAGTTCCCCCTCTGAATTGCAGGAGAAGCGGCCGAGGGCCCTCATTTCATGCGGTCCACACTCCCCGTCGCCCTGTGTGCCAGTTGCCAGTGTCGCAGGCGCCCAGGTGGTGAACGTGGTCCCCGAGTAGGGAACACCGAGGCCGTTTCTGCGTTCTCAAATGCTAACGTTCTCTGCTTGTGACCCGCGCCCTGGCTGGTCCCAGACCCTGAGCACAGGGCCTGCAGGAAGGGTGAAGGGTGCGAAGCTGTCTCCTGGTAGGTAGCTGCGGTGAGGTCGTTCCCGGTGGCCTGTGCTCAGCTGCAGGGCACCTTGGAACCCAAAGCCACGACGTTTCCAGTGGGACAGAGTGCGCCGCAAGGGGAACCTGGGGAGTCACCAGGCCCTGAGGGGAGGCAGGCATGACCTTTATCCATGGGCCTTTTGATCGGAGCGCCCTGTTTGCTAGGTATCGTCAGGGTAGCCTCTTTGGTAGACAGAGGGCAGGTTGTGGACAGTTGTAGAGCATCCTTCCTGCTGGTATGTGTCGCAAGGGCTCTGACCTTGCGCAAATGGGCGGGGATGGGTAGAGTGGACTCCTGAATGGAACCTTCCCCGGGCGCCTGGGTGGTTCAGTGGGTTGAGCTTCCGACTTGGGCTCAGGTCACGCCCTCGCGGTTCCTGAGTTCCAGCCCTGCGCTGGGCTCTGTGCCCACAGCTCAGGCCCTGGAGCCTGTTTTCAGATTCTGCGTGTGTCTGTCTCTGCTTCTCTGCCCCTCCCCCACTGGCGGTCACCGGCTTGCCGGCTTGCTCTCTGGCTCCCTGTGTCTCCAGAGTGAAGACACATGAACAAATAGGAAATAGAACGTTCCCCAGGGCAGGTGCTGGCCACGGGCACAGCCATTCATTCGCTGTAGTCATGAACTCGACGGTGTTCCTTTAGTGTTCTCATTTGAGGTTCTCTGTTTCTTTCATTCATTCTGAGAGGCAGAGAGAGAGTGGACGCATGCACGTGTGCCTGTGAGCAGGGATAGGGCAGACAGGGAGGGAGAGAGAGAGGAGGGCCAGCGGGCTCCGCATCGTTGGCGCCCATCTTGAGGTGGGGCTCCTTGTGGAGGCTCAGCCTCACAAACTGTGAGATCGTGACGTGAGGCGAGATCCAGAGCCACATGCTTTGGTTTCTTTTTTAACGTTCACCTCTGAGAGAAAGCAAGAGAGACAGAGAGAGCACAAGCGAGGGAGGGGCAGGGAGAGAGAGAGGATACCCAGAAGGGAATCAGGTTCCAGGCTCTGAGCTGTCAGCACGGAGCACTAGGCGTGACTCAGCTCAGGAACCCTGAGAGCCTGACGTGACCCGAAGTCGGACCATTACCCAGCTGAGTCATCCAAGCGGCCCACAGAGTTTTCAGTGTGTATTTTCAAAAGAAAAAACAGCTACATTTATATATACATCTAGCTACCTGTGTGTCCTTAGGGATACCTGTGTACATACGCATACGTGTCTACATATACGTACACGTATTCGTGTATGTGTATATATACGTATATGCACACACACACACACACACACACACACACACACACACCATGTAAACTGAGCCAAACGGTCTTCTGGGTGGAGACGCGGAGCCAGGAGGGAGGCATCAGCACAAAGTTCAAAATGAAAGGGAAACGTCATTCTCGTATGTATCAGTACGTGCCATGACAGGGAGACACACGCGAGGGTTCTGGTAGGATAGGAAGCTGCTCCCACGGAGAATGCAGGCAAATGGTCCCTGTGGAGCCAATGGAACCCTGGTGCACTTGTGGTATGAGACTGATAAAGAGGCCGAAAACTGGTGACCTTTCTAATGCTAGCAGAGGTCATTTGCATTTGTATAGCATGCGATCATTGACGTTGCCCCTGGGGGGAGAAAGGTTTTGCATCTCTGTTCTCCTAGGTTTGTGGCTTAGTTTGCTCTTCCCTTGTGCACTTGAAAGAGTCCTGACAGGTCCTGATGGTACACAGTAAGGCCAAGTCCCCAGAGTCCAGAGTCCCTTGGTGGGGCTTGTGGGATGGTGTCCTTCCCATGACCATGAAGTCCACAGAGCAGTCTTGTGCTTTTGCTGTAAGTCCTGTTTCTACCAGGTCCAGTCTGGGCGTGCCTCTTTGCAAGTCCTCAGGTGAGGACACGTGATGAAGGCTGCCCATTGGGACTGGCCTTCGATGATCCATCTGGCCGTGACCCCCTGCTCTCCTTCCAGGGCTGCGTAGGTTCGTGCCCTCGATGCTCGTTTCGTAGAAAGCCTTGACTGCTTGGTCTCTCTACTCCTCCTCACCCTGGACGGTAGTCCTGTGGCTCCCCTTGAATCCTCAGGCATACGTTTCCTTGCCCACCTCTGCACACTGGCCCTCCAGAGCAGGGTCTGGTACGCCTTGCACGTTCAGTCGATGCTTGCTGCACAATCGCATGGGTGAAGGCCTCTCTCTCTCTCTCTCTCCCTCTCTCTCTCACCAAAAGAAAGAAACGTTGAAAAGCAATGGAAACCCAAGAAAAGAAAAATGGCACGGAGGAGTTGGGATCTGAGGCACACTGTGAAGAAAACACGGGGGTTGGGAGGTAGTGGAGGTGGACAGGCGGTTCCACAGAGTTGAAGGACGTGCCACAGTCAGCGGTGGCAGGGTGGACTTAGGGGTGGGACCGCTGGTGGTGCGGTCCAGGTAGGGCCATGGGAAGGGCATGCAGAGCTGAAAAGCACCGGCCTTTCATGGAGAAGGGAGGTGGAAGGAGTCTCGTGTGCCCAGCGTGTCTCCCTGTCCCTTAGGGCTGCCCTTGCGGTCACGGGTGACGAGCGAGGAGGGTGCACGGCTGTAGATGGCCACGGTTGGCGGGAATGGGAGGCAGAGTGAAGAAGAAACACAGAGGCCTAGGATGCAAGAGGGATCACTGGGTTCACGTGCAGCCACGTCCCTGGGAAACCAGCAATGCAAAAGGTTCCTGGGTCTCTTGAGGGGTGACAGGGAGGTGTCCACCTTGGGAGGAGACACCTGCCGGTCCCTGTCCCACTGGCCTGGTGTCTGGAGCCCTCTGCCTGGCTCGCGGCTGTCAGGCTGGCGGGCAGTCGGTCAGAGCATCTGGTGGGCACAGGGAGGTGCGGTGGTGCAGACCCTGGTGCCCAGGAGCTGTGCCCCCTGTGGGGGGGTGGGGGTGGGGGTGGGGTGGGGGATGGGGCGGCTTGGATATTGGGCCCAAGCAGGTGTGCGGGAGCGCGCGCTCGAGCGCGCGCATGCGCGTGGGCCAGGGCCGGAGCCCGGTGAGGGACACAGCTGAGGCTGCATCCGTGCCGTGAGTTGGCTCCCAGCCCGCCTGCCGCCCCAAGCCCCCAAGTGTCTGGGCCAGCCAGGGACGGACGCCCACCTCAGCCCCCGACCTGGGACATGCTGCTGCCTGGCGCCTGCGACGCGGCAGCCATGGCTTTGGCGGTAGGGGTAGCGGTAGCGCTCGCGGGAGCGCTGGCGGGAGCGCAGGCGGGGCCCCGCGTGGAGAAGACTGGGAGCCATGAGCCTCCAGCCTCGGAGGGTGGCGGCCCTGCTGCTCCTGCTGCTCCTGGAGCCAGAGGCCAGGGCGCGGGACGCGCTTCCCGGGCGCCTCGGTCTTTGGCCGCGCTGGTGGAGTGCCAGCACTGGCTGGGGCAGAGCGCGATGCGATGCCCCCCCGGCGCCCTTGAAAGTCCATCTGGGAGAAGCCTAATGGTGGAGCAGCTGAGACACACAGCCTCCCTCCAGGACCTGCCTCAGTCGCGGTGCTGCCAAGGTAAGGTCCCTAGCGACGAGGTCGCACGTGGCCTTCCCCTCTGCCCCTCTCTGTCTTCCCCTCCCATGAGAACCCTCCCCCCGCCCTGGGGCTCCGGGCTTCTTCTTGGGCTCCTTTGCGGCTGCGGTCTGGACGCCTCAGGAGTGGGCTTTCTGGGTTGGACCCTGGTTCCCTGGAAGAGGAGGGCCCCAGATCGAGTAGGGGGTTAGGCTCAGGCGGTGGTGAGTGGCTCAGGTCGAGAGGGGGGGTGCCCTGAGTGCCCATGGAGGTCTGACTGGGTTGGTGTTTGGCGGGTGGAGGTAAGGAAGAAGGAACGAAGGGAGGAAGGAAGGAAGGAAAGCGTGGACCGGCGGCTGTGGGAAAGTGTCAAGGCAGGGCCAGGGAAGTGGCAGCCATGAGCAGGAGGAATCATTCCTGCCTGTGAAAATGAAGTACAAGGGACCTGAGACTCGAGAGAAACATTCCAGGGAGAGTCAGGGTGGTGGGCCTGAGTTGCTGGAGGCCAGCAGGGGACGGTGTTGAAGGGATTGAGAGTGGAAGCAGCAGGTGAACACAGGCCTCCTGCCTCCCCCCTCCGCACCTGCTCTCCTGCCCTGCCCAGCCCGCCGCGCCGCGCCCCGCCCCGCCCCTGGTGGCAGAGTTGCACCCTCTGATGGGGAGGGGGAGATCTCACCCCGCTTGTGGCGAAAGGGGGTCCTCTCTCGTGGGAGTCAATGGGACTAGGGGGTAGGAGTCTGGATGAGGGCAAGTGCAACTCCCTGTTGAGCTCTTCATCTCTGAAGGCAATGTGCATTCCATCAATGAAGTGGGAGCCCGGGAGCCAGGAATCAGTGGCGCTTGTGTGTTTTCGAGGGTGGTCCAGACTCTTTCCTGATGGGAGATGTGTGCTGAAGAGAACTGGGTGTTGTGGTTGTGGATGGAGTCCAAAGTCATCTCTTTGGGACACGTTGGGTGGGAACGTCTTCTTCGCACTCTGGCGACGAAGGTGGATGGAAAAGCTCCTTGTCCAAGGCAGACTGGTGGGTTTTGTTCTTCCTCTCCGTGGGGCGTGGTGCTTCCCGTTTCCGTGGAGCGCCTCCTGTCTTGCATTCGTTCCGTGTTTCAAGAGTTTCAGTCCTTGGCAATCGCGTCTCCTCAGGGACTCACCAGGCAGCACGAGGGAGAAGTGACTGGGAGCCCACCGGGTCCCTAGAAACCAGTGCGTGTGTACTGGAGCAGGCAGTGCTCCTCTCTCAGCCTCCTTGGGAAATGAGGTCTTGAGCAAACGGTCTTTCATTGCATGGGTTGTACCTCTCCCCGGTTGTTGGGGGGAGTGTGTGTGCGTGAGTGTGGTGCTGTGGCCCGTGTGGAGTCCGGACCGCGTCAGGGACCCAGTTCTTGGCAAGGAATGCGTTTTGTTGCATGGGAATATCTCATTGCACGAGAGAGTTCCAATCCTGTCTCAAAGGCTGAAAACATCCTGAAGGCAGCACTGTGACCTCACTGAAAGCAAAGGCCTAAGAGCAGAGGCTTTCCCACACTTCCATATGGAGCTGACTGGTGCTTTATGTTTTCAGGAAGATGGTGTGGTGTAGGCCACTTGGAGCAGCTCAGGCTCCTGAGCGTGTGTTTGGTCCCCGAGGGGTGAGTTGTGTCTCTCCGGAATGAAGGAGATTATGGGGACCTTGAGTATCGTTACCTTCATGATTACCGTGATGATTCTGCCTAAGTCATCGCATGGATATTGATCCATGAGCTCGCCATGTGAGAGGTTTCCTTGGTAACATGGTCGCCGTGCGTGGCCTCGAAACTTGGTTGTGGTCCGAACACCTTTGATGCTTTGCAAGTCCCGAAGCGGCTCCACGGGTGTGCAGTCCCTGTTGCCATATAGGTGAGGAGGCAGAGTCTGTTGACCTGAAGCCCGTGCAAGTATCCAGGGAGATGTGCGAGGGCCTCTCCCTGAGGCACTGGGTTCCTAGCCGGCTCCACCCAGAATCAGGCAGGGAGGTTTTGTTGATGCCAGCGGGAAGTCCTGAGGAGGGAGGGGGAGCCGGACACCGTCGGGGGAAGGAAGGGATCCCTCCCCTGCCTCACCATCCCCAGCAGTTGCCTAGGTGCTGGCCACGAGGGAGGGGACTGCCTATGCGTGTTTGTTTTCCTTGGTCTTACCCCACCTTGGTAGAGGGCTTAGCCTGTTCCAGGCACTGTTCTGAGCACTTGAGAGATCTATGCAGACGACACAGAGTACCTCGGCAAGGACTCTCGTCCCCGTTCGTATTTCCAAGGGAAGATGTGAAAGAATGTGTGCCGGGGGTCAGTGCTGTGAAGCGGGAGGACTCGAGGCATGAAGGCAGGCAGTCGGCCTCCACATGAGCGTGCTGCACCGCTGGCTTTCCCACTGCTGCCTGTCGAGAGGCAGGGAAAGCATTTGCACCTAGCGTGCCTGTCCTGCGAGCAGAGGTGGGCTTGGAGACGTGCGTGTGCCCTCAAACGGGGAATCCAGCAAAATAGGCTCTAGGGCCTGAGTCACGCTCTCTGCGGGGAACCCTATCATTGCACATCCAGCCTGAGACACTTTGGAGAGTGACATGCGGGGCTCTTAGTGAGGGTGGCGGCACAGCGGGGGGCATGGGTCAGCGGGACCTTCCTAGGACACCCCCCCGCCCCCCCCCCCCCCCGCCGGTGCTGTGGTGCCCCTGAAACCCAGGCAGGGCTGGAAGGAGGAACAGGCTGTTGATGGCACCATCCCTTCCGCAGGGAGGCTTCTTGGGAGCTGGTGACTGAGGGGACCTTTGCGAGTTCCCCCTCTGAATTGCAGGAGAAGCGGCCGAGGGCCCTCATTTCATGCGGTCCACACTCCCCGTCGCCCTGTGTGCCAGTTGCCAGTGTCGCAGGCGCCCAGGTGGTGAACGTGGTCCCCGAGTAGGGAACACCGAGGCCGTTTCTGCGTTCTCAAATGCTAACGTTCTCTGCTTGTGACCCGCGCCCTGGCTGGTCCCAGACCCTGAGCACAGGGCCTGCAGGAAGGGTGAAGGGTGCGAAGCTGTCTCCTGGTAGGTAGCTGCGGTGAGGTCGTTCCCGGTGGCCTGTGCTCAGCTGCAGGGCACCTTGGAACCCAAAGCCACGACGTTTCCAGTGGGACAGAGTGCGCCGCAAGGGGAACCTGGGGAGTCACCAGGCCCTGAGGGGAGGCAGGCATGACCTTTATCCATGGGCCTTTTGATCGGAGCGCCCTGTTTGCTAGGTATCGTCAGGGTAGCCTCTTTGGTAGACAGAGGGCAGGTTGTGGACAGTTGTAGAGCATCCTTCCTGCTGGTATGTGTCGCAAGGGCTCTGACCTTGCGCAAATGGGCGGGGATGGGTAGAGTGGACTCCTGAATGGAACCTTCCCCGGGCGCCTGGGTGGTTCAGTGGGTTGAGCTTCCGACTTGGGCTCAGGTCACGCCCTCGCGGTTCCTGAGTTCCAGCCCTGCGCTGGGCTCTGTGCCCACAGCTCAGGCCCTGGAGCCTGTTTTCAGATTCTGCGTGTGTCTGTCTCTGCTTCTCTGCCCCTCCCCCACTGGCGGTCACCGGCTTGCCGGCTTGCTCTCTGGCTCCCTGTGTCTCCAGAGTGAAGACACATGAACAAATAGGAAATAGAACGTTCCCCAGGGCAGGTGCTGGCCACGGGCACAGCCATTCATTCGCTGTAGTCATGAACTCGACGGTGTTCCTTTAGTGTTCTCATTTGAGGTTCTCTGTTTCTTTCATTCATTCTGAGAGGCAGAGAGAGAGTGGACGCATGCACGTGTGCCTGTGAGCAGGGATAGGGCAGACAGGGAGGGAGAGAGAGAGGAGGGCCAGCGGGCTCCGCATCGTTGGCGCCCATCTTGAGGTGGGGCTCCTTGTGGAGGCTCAGCCTCACAAACTGTGAGATCGTGACGTGAGGCGAGATCCAGAGCCACATGCTTTGGTTTCTTTTTTAACGTTCACCTCTGAGAGAAAGCAAGAGAGACAGAGAGAGCACAAGCGAGGGAGGGGCAGGGAGAGAGAGAGGATACCCAGAAGGGAATCAGGTTCCAGGCTCTGAGCTGTCAGCACGGAGCACTAGGCGTGACTCAGCTCAGGAACCCTGAGAGCCTGACGTGACCCGAAGTCGGACCATTACCCAGCTGAGTCATCCAAGCGGCCCACAGAGTTTTCAGTGTGTATTTTCAAAAGAAAAAACAGCTACATTTATATATACATCTAGCTACCTGTGTGTCCTTAGGGATACCTGTGTACATACGCATACGTGTCTACATATACGTACACGTATTCGTGTATGTGTATATATACGTATATGCACACACACACACACACACACACACACACACACACACCTTGTAAACTGAGCCAAACGGTCTTCTGGGTGGAGACGCGGAGCCAGGAGGGAGGCATCAGCACAAAGTTCAAAATGAAAGGGAAACGTCATTCTCGTATGTATCAGTACGTGCCATGACAGGGAGACACACGCGAGGGTTCTGGTAGGATAGGAAGCTGCTCCCACGGAGAATGCAGGCAAATGGTCCCTGTGGAGCCAATGGAACCCTGGTGCACTTGTGGTATGAGACTGATAAAGAGGCGGAAAACTGGTGACCTTTCTAATGCTAGCAGAGGTCATTTGCATTTGTATAGCATGCGATCATTGACGTTGCCCCTGGGGGGAGAAAGGTTTTGCATCTCTGTTCTCCTAGGTTTGTGGCTTAGTTTGCTCTTCCCTTGTGCACTTGAAAGAGTCCTGACAGGTCCTGATGGTACACAGTAAGGCCAAGTCCCCAGAGTCCAGAGTCCCTTGGTGGGGCTTGTGGGATGGTGTCCTTCCCATGACCATGAAGTCCACAGAGCAGTCTTGTGCTTTTGCTGTAAGTCCTGTTTCTACCAGGTCCAGTCTGGGCGTGCCTCTTTGCAAGTCCTCAGGTGAGGACACGTGATGAAGGCTGCCCATTGGGACTGGCCTTCGATGATCCATCTGGCCGTGACCCCCTGCTCTCCTTCCAGGGCTGCGTAGGTTCGTGCCCTCGATGCTCCTTTCGTAGAAAGCCTTGACTGCTTGGTCTCTCTACTCCTCCTCACCCTGGACGGTAGTCCTGTGGCTCCCCTTGAATCCTCAGGCATACGTTTCCTTGCCCACCTCTGCACACTGGCCCTCCAGAGCAGGGTCTGGTACGCCTTGCACGTTCAGTCGATGCTTGCTGCACAATCGCATGGGTGATGGCCTCTCTCTCTCTCTCTCTCCCTCTCTCTCTCACCAAAAGAAAGAAACGTTGAAAAGCAATGGAAACCCAAGAAAAGAAAAATGGCACGGAGGAGTTGGGATCTGAGGCACACTGTGAAGAAAACACGGGGGTTGGGAGGTAGTGGAGGTGGACAGGCGGTTCCACAGAGTTGAAGGACGTGCCACAGTCAGCGGTGGCAGGGTGGACTTAGGGGTGGGACCGCTGGTGGTGCGGTCCAGGTAGGGCCATGGGAAGGGCATGCAGAGCTGAAAAGCACCGGCCTTTCATGGAGAAGGGAGGTGGAAGGAGTCTCGTGTGCCCAGCGTGTCTCCCTGTCCCTTAGGGCTGCCCTTGCGGTCACGGGTGACGAGCGAGGAGGGTGCACGGCTGTAGATGGCCACGGTTGGCGGGAATGGGAGGCAGAGTGAAGAAGAAACACAGAGGCCTAGGATGCAAGAGGGATCACTGGGTTCACGTGCAGCCACGTCCCTGGGAAACCAGCAATGCAAAAGGTTCCTGGGTCTCTTGAGGGGTGACAGGGAGGTGTCCACCTTGGGAGGAGACACCTGCCGGTCCCTGTCCCACTGGCCTGGTCTCTGGAGCCCTCTGCCTGGCTCGCGGCTGTCAGGCTGGCGGGCAGTCGGTCAGAGCATCTGGTGGGCACAGGGAGGTGCGGTGGTGCAGACCCTGGTGCCCAGGAGCTGTGCCCCCTGTGGGGGGGTGGGGGTGGGGGTGGGGTGGGGGATGGGGCGGCTTGGATATTGGGCCCAAGCAGGTGTGCGGGAGCGCGCGCTCGAGCGCGCGCATGCGCGTGGGCCAGGGCCGGAGCCCGGTGAGGGACACAGCTGAGGCTGCAGCCGTGCCGTGAGTTGGCTCCCAGCCCGCCTGCCGCCCCAAGCCCCCAAGTGTCTGGGCCAGCCAGGGACGGACGCCCACCTCAGCCCCCGACCTGGGACATGCTGCTGCCTGGCGCCTGCGACGCGGCAGCCATGGCTTTGGCGGTAGGGGTAGCGGTAGCGCTCGCGGGAGCGCTGGCGGGAGCGCAGGCGGGGCCCCGCGTGGAGAAGACTGGGAGCCATGAGCCTCCAGCCTCGGAGGGTGGCGGCCCTGCTGCTCCTGCTGCTCCTGGAGCCAGAGGCCAGGGCGCGGGACGCGCTTCCCGGGCGCCTCGGTCTTTGGCCGCGCTGGTGGAGTGCCAGCACTGGCTGGGGCAGAGCGCGATGCGATGCCCCCCCGGCGCCCTTGAAAGTCCATCTGGGAGAAGCCTAATGGTGGAGCAGCTGAGACACACAGCCTCCCTCCAGGACCTGCCTCAGTCGCGGTGCTGCCAAGGTAAGGTCCCTAGCGACGAGGTCGCACGTGGCCTTCCCCTCTGCCCCTCTCTGTCTTCCCCTCCCATGAGAACCCTCCCCCCGCCCTGGGGCTCCGGGCTTCTTCTTGGGCTCCTTTGCGGCTGCGGTCTGGACGCCTCAGGAGTGGGCTTTCTGCGTTGGACCCTGGTTCCCTGGAAGAGGAGGGCCCCAGATCGAGTAGGGGGTTAGGCTCAGGCGGTGGTGAGTGGCTCAGGTCGAGAGGGGGGGTGCCCTGAGTGCCCATGGAGGTCTGACTGGGTTGGTGTTTGGCGGGTGGAGGTGGGAAGGAACGAAGGGAGGAACGAAGGGAGGAAGGAAGGAAGGAAAGCGTGGACCGGCGGCTGTGGGAAAGTGTCAAGGCAGGGCCAGGGAAGTGGCAGCCATGAGCAGGAGGAATCATTCCTGCCTGTGAAAATGAAGTACAAGGGACCTGAGACTCCAGAGAAACATTCCAGGGAGAGTCAGGGTGGTGGGCCTGAGTTGCTGGAGGCCAGCAGGGGACGGTGTTGAAGGGATTGAGAGTGGAAGCAGCAGGTGAACACAGGCCTCCTGCCTCCCCCCTCCGCACCTGCTCTCCTGCCCTGCCCAGCCCGCCGCGCCGCGCCCCGCCCCGCCCCTGGTGGCAGAGTTGCACCCTCTGATGGGGAGGGGGAGATCTCACCCCGCTTGTGGCGAAAGGGGGTCCTCTCTCGTGGGAGTCAATGGGACTAGGGGGTAGGAGTCTGGATGAGGGCAAGTGCAACTCCCTGTTGAGCTCTTCATCTCTGAAGGCAATGTGCATTCCATCAATGAAGTGGGAGCCAGGGAGCCAGGAATCAGTGGCGCTTGTGTGTTTTCGAGGGTGGTCCAGACTCTTTCCTGATGGGAGATGTGTGCTGAAGAGAACTGGGTGTTGTGGATGGAGTCCAAAGTCATCTCTTTGGGACACGTTGGGTGGGAACGTCTTCTTCGCACTCTGGCGACGAAGGTGGATGGAAAAGCTCCTTGTCCAAGGCAGACTGGTGGGTTTTGTTCTTCCTCTCCGTGGGGCGTGGTGCTTCCCGTTTCCGTGGAGCGCCTCCTGTCTTGCATTCGTTCCGTGTTTCAAGAGTTTCAGTCCTTGGCAATCGCGTCTCCTCAGGGACTCACCAGGCAGCACGAGGGAGAAGTGACTGGGAGCCCACCGGGTCCCTAGAAACCAGTGCGTGTGTACTGGAGCAGGCAGTGCTCCTCTCTCAGCCTCCTTGGGAAATGAGGTCTTGAGCAAACGGTCTTTCATTGCATGGGTTGTACCTCTCCCCGGTTGTTGGGGGGAGTGTGTGTGCGTGAGTGTGGTGCTGTGGCCCGTGTGGAGTCCGGACCGCGTCAGGGACCCAGTTCTTGGCAAGGAATGCGTTTTGTTGCATGGGAATATCTCATTGCACGAGAGAGTTCCAATCCTGTCTCAAAGGCTGAAAACATCCTGAAGGCAGCACTGTGACCTCACTGAAAGCAAAGGCCTAAGAGCAGAGGCTTTCCCACACTTCCATATGGAGCTGACTGGTGCTTTATGTTTTCAGGAAGATGGTGTGGTGTAGGCCACTTGGAGCAGCTCAGGCTCCTGAGCGTGTGTTTGGTCCCCGAGGGGTGAGTTGTGTCTCTCCGGAATGAAGGAGATTATGGGGACCTTGAGTATCGTTACCTTCATGATTACCGTGATGATTCTGCCTAAGTCATCGCATGGATATTGATCCATGAGCTCGCCATGTGAGAGGTTTCCTTGGTAACATGGTCGCCGTGCGTGGCCTCGAAACTTGGTTGTGGTCCGAACACCTTTGATGCTTTGCAAGTCCCGAAGCGGCTCCACGGGTGTGCAGTCCCTGTTGCCATATAGGTGAGGAGGCAGAGTCTGTTGACCTGAAGCCCGTGCAAGTATCCAGGGAGATGTGCGAGGGCCTCTCCCTGAGGCACTGGGTTCCTAGCCGGCTCCACCCAGAATCAGGCAGGGAGGTTTTGTTGATGCCAGCGGGAAGTCCTGAGGAGGGAGGGGGAGCCGGACACCGTCGGGGGAAGGAAGGGATCCCTCCCCTGCCTCACCATCCCCAGCAGTTGCCTAGGTGCTGGCCACGAGGGAGGGGACTGCCTATGCGTGTTTGTTTTCCTTGGTCTTACCCCACCTTGGTAGAGGGCTTAGCCTGTTCCAGGCACTGTTCTGAGCACTTGAGAGATCTATGCAGACGACACAGAGTACCTCGGCAAGGACTCTCGTCCCCGTTCGTATTTCCAAGGGAAGATGTGAAAGAATGTGTGCCGGGGGTCAGTGCTGTGAAGCGGGAGGACTCGAGGCATGAAGGCAGGCAGTCGGCCTCCACATGAGCGTGCTGCACCGCTGGCTTTCCCACTGCTGCCTGTCGAGAGGCAGGGAAAGCATTTGCACCTAGCGTGCCTGTCCTGCGAGCAGAGGTGGGCTTGGAGACGTGCGTGTGCCCTCAAACGGGGAATCCAGCAAAATAGGCTCTAGGGCCTGAGTCACGCTCTCTGCGGGGAACCCTATCATTGCACATCCAGCCTGAGACACTTTGGAGAGTGACATGCGGGGCTCTTAGTGAGGGTGGCGGCACAGCGGGGGGCATGGGTCAGCGGGACCTTCCTAGGACACCCCCCCGCCCCCCCCCCCCCCCCGCCGGTGCTGTGGTGCCCCTGAAACCCAGGCAGGGCTGGAAGGAGGAACAGGCTGTTGATGGCACCATCCCTTCCGCAGGGAGGCTTCTTGGGAGCTGGTGACTGAGGGGACCTTTGCGAGTTCCCCCTCTGAATTGCAGGAGAAGCGGCCGAGGGCCCTCATTTCATGCGGTCCACACTCCCCGTCGCCCTGTGTGCCAGTTGCCAGTGTCGCAGGCGCCCAGGTGGTGAACGTGGTCCCCGAGTAGGGAACACCGAGGCCGTTTCTGCGTTCTCAAATGCTAACGTTCTCTGCTTGTGACCCGCGCCCTGGCTGGTCCCAGACCCTGAGCACAGGGCCGGCAGGAAGGGTGAAGGGTGCGAAGCTGTCTCCTGGTAGGTAGCTGCGGTGAGGTCGTTCCCGGTGGCCTGTGCTCAGCTGCAGGGCACCTTGGAACCCAAAGCCACGACGTTTCCAGTGGGACAGAGTCCGCCGCAAGGGGAACCTGGGGAGTCACCAGGCCCTGAGGGGAGGCAGGCATGACCTTTATCCATGGGCCTTTTGATCGGAGCGCCCTGTTTGCTAGGTATCGTCAGGGTAGCCTCTTTGGTAGACAGAGGGCAGGTTGTGGACAGTTGTAGAGCATCCTTCCTGCTGGTATGTGTCGCAAGGGCTCTGACCTTGCGCAAATGGGCGGGGATGGGTAGAGTGGACTCCTGAATGGAACCTTCCCCGGGCGCCTGGGTGGTTCAGTGGGTTGAGCTTCCGACTTGGGCTCAGGTCACGCCCTCGCGGTTCCTGAGTTCCAGCCCTGCGCTGGGCTCTGTGCCCACAGCTCAGGCCCTGGAGCCTGTTTTCAGATTCTGCGTGTGTCTGTCTCTGCTTCTCTGCCCCTCCCCCACTGGCGGTCACCGGCTTGCCGGCTTGCTCTCTGGCTCCCTGTGTCTCCAGAGTGAAGACACATGAACAAATAGGAAATAGAACGTTCCCCAGGGCAGGTGCTGGCCACGGGCACAGCCATTCATTCGCTGTAGTCATGAACTCGACGGTGTTCCTTTAGTGTTCTCATTTGAGGTTCTCTGTTTCTTTCATTCATTCTGAGAGGCAGAGAGAGAGTGGACGCATGCACGTGTGCCTGTGAGCAGGGATAGGGCAGACAGGGAGGGAGAGAGAGAGGAGGGCCAGCGGGCTCCGCATCGTTGGCGCCCATCTTGAGGTGGGGCTCCTTGTGGAGGCTCAGCCTCACAAACTGTGAGATCGTGACGTGAGGCGAGATCCAGAGCCACATGCTTTGGTTTCTTTTTTAACGTTCACCTCTGAGAGAAAGCAAGAGAGACAGAGAGAGCACAAGCGAGGGAGGGGCAGGGAGAGAGAGAGGATACCCAGAAGGGAATCAGGTTCCAGGCTCTGAGCTGTCAGCACGGAGCACTAGGCGTGACTCAGCTCAGGAACCCTGAGAGCCTGACGTGACCCGAAGTCGGACCATTACCCAGCTGAGTCATCCAAGCGGCCCACAGAGTTTTCAGTGTGTATTTTCAAAAGAAAAAACAGCTACATTTATATATACATCTAGCTACCTGTGTGTCCTTAGGGATACCTGTGTACATACGCATACGTGTCTACATATACGTACACGTATTCGTGTATGTGTATATATACGTATATGCACACACACACACACACACACACACACACACACACACACCATGTAAACTGAGCCAAACGGTCTTCTGGGTGGAGACGCGGAGCCAGGAGGGAGGCATCAGCACAAAGTTCAAAATGAAAGGGAAACGTCATTCTCGTATGTATCAGTACGTGCCATGACAGGGAGACACACGCGAGGGTTCTGGTAGGATAGGAAGCTGCTCCCACGGAGAATGCAGGCAAATGGTCCCTGTGGAGCCAATGGAACCCTGGTGCACTTGTGGTATGAGACTGATAAAGAGGCCGAAAACTGGTGACCTTTCTAATGCTAGCAGAGGTCATTTGCATTTGTATAGCATGCGATCATTGACGTTGCCCCTGGGGGGAGAAAGGTTTTGCATCTCTGTTCTCCTAGGTTTGTGGCTTAGTTTGCTCTTCCCTTGTGCACTTGAAAGAGTCCTGACAGGTCCTGATGGTACACAGTAAGGCCAAGTCCCCAGAGTCCAGAGTCCCTTGGTGGGGCTTGTGGGATGGTGTCCTTCCCATGACCATGAAGTCCACAGAGCAGTCTTGTGCTTTTGCTGTAAGTCCTGTTTCTACCAGGTCCAGTCTGGGCGTGCCTCTTTGCAAGTCCTCAGGTGAGGACACGTGATGAAGGCTGCCCATTGGGACTGGCCTTCGATGATCCATCTGGCCGTGACCCCCTGCTCTCCTTCCAGGGCTGCGTAGGTTCGTGCCCTCGATGCTCGTTTCGTAGAAAGCCTTGACTGCTTGGTCTCTCTACTCCTCCTCACCCTGGACGGTAGTCCTGTGGCTCCCCTTGAATCCTCAGGCATACGTTTCCTTGCCCACCTCTGCACACTGGCCCTCCAGAGCAGGGTCTGGTACGCCTTGCACGTTCAGTCGATGCTTGCTGCACAATCGCATGGGTGATGGCCTCTCTCTCTCTCTCTCTCCCTCTCTCTCTCACCAAAAGAAAGAAACGTTGAAAAGCAATGGAAACCCAAGAAAAGAAAAATGGCACGGAGGAGTTGGGATCTGAGGCACACTGTGAAGAAAACACGGGGGTTGGGAGGTAGTGGAGGTGGACAGGCGGTTCCACAGAGTTGAAGGACGTGCCACAGTCAGCGGTGGCAGGGTGGACTTAGGGGTGGGACCGCTGGTGGTGCGGTCCAGGTAGGGCCATGGGAAGGGCATGCAGAGCTGAAAAGCACCGGCCTTTCATGGAGAAGGGAGGTGGAAGGAGTCTCGTGTGCCCAGCGTGTCTCCCTGTCCCTTAGGGCTGCCCTTGCGGTCACGGGTGACGAGCGAGGAGGGTGCACGGCTGTAGATGGCCACGGTTGGCGGGAATGGGAGGCAGAGTGAAGAAGAAACACAGAGGCCTAGGATGCAAGAGGGATCACTGGGTTCACGTGCAGCCACGTCCCTGGGAAACCAGCAATGCAAAAGGTTCCTGGGTCTCTTGAGGGGTGACAGGGAGGTGTCCACCTTGGGAGGAGACACCTGCCGGTCCCTGTCCCACTGGCCTGGTGTCTGGAGCCCTCTGCCTGGCTCGCGGCTGTCAGGCTGGCGGGCAGTCGGTCAGAGCATCTGGTGGGCACAGGGAGGTGCGGTGGTGCAGACCCTGGTGCCCAGGAGCTGTGCCCCCTGTGGGGGGGTGGCGGTGGGGGTGGGGTGGGGGATGGGGCGGCTAGGATCCTGGGCCCAAGCAGGTGTGCGGGAGCGCGTGCTCGAGCGCGCGCATGCGCGTGGGCCAGGGCCGGAGCCCGGTGAGGGACACAGCTGAGGCTGCAGCCGTGCCGTGAGTTGGCTCCCAGCCCGCCTGCCGCCCCAAGCCCCCAAGTGTCTGGGCCAGCCAGGGACGGACGCCCACCTCAGCCCCCGACCTGGGACATGCTGCTGCCTGGCGCCTGCGACCCGGCAGCCATGGCTTTGGCGGTAGGGGTAGCGGTAGCGCTCGCGGGAGCGCTGGCGGGAGCGCAGGCGGGGCCCCGCGTGGAGAAGACTGGGAGCCATGAGCCTCCAGCCTCGGAGGGTGGCGGCCCTGCTGCTCCTGCTGCTCCTGGAGCCAGAGGCCAGGGCGCGGGACGCGCTTCCCGGGCGCCTCGGTCTTTGGCCGCGCTGGTGGAGTGCCAGCACTGGCTGGGGCAGAGCGCGATGCGATGCCCCCCCGGCGCCCTTGAAAGTCCATCTGGGAGAAGCCTAATGGTGGAGCAGCTGAGACACACAGCCTCCCTCCAGGACCTGCCTCAGTCGCGGTGCTGCCAAGGTAAGGTCCCTAGCGACGAGGTCGCACGTGGCCTTCCCCTCTGCCCCTCTCTGTCTTCCCCTCCCATGAGAACCCTCCCCCCGCCCTGGGGCTCCGGGCTTCTTCTTGGGCTCCTTTGCGGCTGCGGTCTGGACGCCTCAGGAGTGGGCTTTCTGGGTTGGACCCTGGTTCCCTGGAAGAGGAGGGCCCCAGATCGAGTAGGGGGTTAGGCTCAGGCGGTGGTGAGTGGCTCAGGTCGAGAGGGGGGGTGCCCTGAGTGCCCATGGAGGTCTGACTGGGTTGGTGTTTGGCGGGTGGAGGTGGGAAGGAACGAAGGGACGAACGAAGGGAGGAAGGAAGGAAGGAAAGCGTGGACCGGCGGCTGTGGGCAAGTGTCAAGGCAGGGCCAGGGAAGTGGCAGCCATGAGCAGGAGGAATCATTCCTGCCTGTGAAAATGAAGTACAAGGGACCTGAGACTCCAGAGAAACATTCCAGGGAGAGTCAGGGTGGTGGGCCTGAGTTGCTGGAGGCCAGCAGGGGACGGTGTTGAAGGGATTGAGAGTGGAAGCAGCAGGTGAACACAGGCCTCCTGCCTCCCCCCTCCGCACCTGCTCTCCTGCCCTGCCCAGCCCGCCGCGCCGCGCCCCGCCCCGCCCCTGGTGGCAGAGTTGCACCCTCTGATGGGGAGGGGGAGATCTCACCCCGCTTGTGGCGAAAGGGGGTCCTCTCTCGTGGGAGTCAATGGGACTAGGGGGTAGGAGTCTGGATGAGGGCAAGTGCAACTCCCTGTTGAGCTCTTCATCTCTGAAGGCAATGTGCATTCCATCAATGAAGTGGGAGCCCGGGAGCCAGGAATCAGTGGCGCTTGTGTGTTTTCGAGGGTGGTCCAGACTCTTTCCTGATGGGAGATGTGTGCTGAAGAGAACTGGGTGTTGTGGATGGAGTCCAAAGTCATCTCTTTGGGACACGTTGGGTGGGAACGTCTTCTTCGCACTCTGGCGACGAAGGTGGATGGAAAAGCTCCTTGTCCAAGGCAGACTGGTGGGTTTTGTTCTTCCTCTCCGTGGGGCGTGGTGCTTCCCGTTTCCGTGGAGCGCCTCCTGTCTTGCATTCGTTCCGTGTTTCAAGAGTTTCAGTCCTTGGCAATCGCGTCTCCTCAGGGACTCACCAGGCAGCACGAGGGAGAAGTGACTGGGAGCCCACCGGGTCCCTAGAAACCAGTGCGTGTGTACTGGAGCAGGCAGTGCTCCTCTCTCAGCCTCCTTGGGAAATGAGGTCTTGAGCAAACGGTCTTTCATTGCATGGGTTGTACCTCTCCCCGGTTGTTGGGGGGAGTGTGTGTGCGTGAGTGTGGTGCTGTGGCCCGTGTGGAGTCCGGACCGCGTCAGGGACCCAGTTCTTGGCAAGGAATGCGTTTTGTTGCATGGGAATATCTCATTGCACGAGAGAGTTCCAATCCTGTCTCAAAGGCTGAAAACATCCTGAAGGCAGCACTGTGACCTCACTGAAAGCAAAGGCCTAAGAGCAGAGGCTTTCCCACACTTCCATATGGAGCTGACTGGTGCTTTATGTTTTCAGGAAGATGGTGTGGTGTAGGCCACTTGGAGCAGCTCAGGCTCCTGAGCGTGTGTTTGGTCCCCGAGGGGTGAGTTGTGTCTCTCCGGAATGAAGGAGATTATGGGGACCTTGAGTATCGTTACCTTCATGATTACCGTGATGATTCTGCCTAAGTCATCGCATGGATATTGATCCATGAGCTCGCCATGTGAGAGGTTTCCTTGGTAACATGGTCGCCGTGCGTGGCCTCGAAACTTGGTTGTGGTCCGAACACCTTTGATGCTTTGCAAGTCCCGAAGCGGCTCCACGGGTGTGCAGTCCCTGTTGCCATATAGGTGAGGAGGCAGAGTCTGTTGACCTGAAGCCCGTGCAAGTATCCAGGGAGATGTGCGAGGGCCTCTCCCTGAGGCACTGGGTTCCTAGCCGGCTCCACCCAGAATCAGGCAGGGAGGTTTTGTTGATGCCAGCGGGAAGTCCTGAGGAGGGAGGGGGAGCCGGACACCGTCGGGGGAAGGAAGGGATCCCTCCCCTGCCTCACCATCCCCAGCAGTTGCCTAGGTGCTGGCCACGAGGGAGGGGACTGCCTATGCGTGTTTGTTTTCCTTGGTCTTACCCCACCTTGGTAGAGGGCTTAGCCTGTTCCAGGCACTGTTCTGAGCACTTGAGAGATCTATGCAGACGACACAGAGTACCTCGGCAAGGACTCTCGTCCCCGTTCGTATTTCCAAGGGAAGATGTGAAAGAATGTGTGCCGGGGGTCAGTGCTGTGAAGCGGGAGGACTCGAGGCATGAAGGCAGGCAGTCGGCCTCCACATGAGCGTGCTGCACCGCTGGCTTTCCCACTGCTGCCTGTCGAGAGGCAGGGAAAGCATTTGCACCTAGCGTGCCTGTCCTGCGAGCAGAGGTGGGCTTGGAGACGTGCGTGTGCCCTCAAACGGGGAATCCAGCAAAATAGGCTCTAGGGCCTGAGTCACGCTCTCTGCGGGGAACCCTATCATTGCACATCCAGCCTGAGACACTTTGGAGAGTGACATGCGGGGCTCTTAGTGAGGGTGGCGGCACAGCGGGGGGCATGGGTCAGCGGGACCTTCCTAGGACACCCCCCCGCCCCCCCACCCCCCCCGCCGGTGCTGTGGTGCCCCTGAAACCCAGGCAGGGCTGGAAGGAGGAACAGGCTGTTGATGGCACCATCCCTTCCGCAGGGAGGCTTCTTGGGAGCTGGTGACTGAGGGGACCTTTGCGAGTTCCCCCTCTGAATTGCAGGAGAAGCGGCCGAGGGCCCTCATTTCATGCGGTCCACACTCCCCGTCGCCCTGTGTGCCAGTTGCCAGTGTCGCAGGCGCCCAGGTGGTGAACGTGGTCCCCGAGTAGGGAACACCGAGGCCGTTTCTGCGTTCTCAAATGCTAACGTTCTCTGCTTGTGACCCGCGCCCTGGCTGGTCCCAGACCCTGAGCACAGGGCCTGCAGGAAGGGTGAAGGGTGCGAAGCTGTCTCCTGGTAGGTAGCTGCGGTGAGGTCGTTCCCGGTGGCCTGTGCTCAGCTGCAGGGCACCTTGGAACCCAAAGCCACGACGTTTCCAGTGGGACAGAGTGCGCCGCAAGGGGAACCTGGGGAGTCACCAGGCCCTGAGGGGAGGCAGGCATGACCTTTATCCATGGGCCTTTTGATCGGAGCGCCCTGTTTGCTAGGTATCGTCAGGGTAGCCTCTTTGGTAGACAGAGGGCAGGTTGTGGACAGTTGTAGAGCATCCTTCCTGCTGGTATGTGTCGCAAGGGCTCTGACCTTGCGCAAATGGGCGGGGATGGGTAGAGTGGACTCCTGAATGGAACCTTCCCCGGGCGCCTGGGTGGTTCAGTGGGTTGAGCTTCCGACTTGGGCTCAGGTCACGCCCTCGCGGTTCCTGAGTTCCAGCCCTGCGCTGGGCTCTGTGCCCACAGCTCAGGCCCTGGAGCCTGTTTTCAGATTCTGCGTGTGTCTGTCTCTGCTTCTCTGCCCCTCCCCCACTGGCGGTCACCGGCTTGCCGGCTTGCTCTCTGGCTCCCTGTGTCTCCAGAGTGAAGACACATGAACAAATAGGAAATAGAACGTTCCCCAGGGCAGGTGCTGGCCACGGGCACAGCCATTCATTCGCTGTAGTCATGAACTCGACGGTGTTCCTTTAGTGTTCTCATTTGAGGTTCTCTGTTTCTTTCATTCATTCTGAGAGGCAGAGAGAGAGTGGACGCATGCACGTGTGCCTGTGAGCAGGGATAGGGCAGACAGGGAGGGAGAGAGAGAGGAGGGCCAGCGGGCTCCGCATCGTTGGCGCCCATCTTGAGGTGGGGCTCCTTGTGGAGGCTCAGCCTCACAAACTGTGAGATCGTGACGTGAGGCGAGATCCAGAGCCACATGCTTTGGTTTCTTTTTTAACGTTCACCTCTGAGAGAAAGCAAGAGAGACAGAGAGAGCACAAGCGAGGGAGGGGCAGGGAGAGAGAGAGGATACCCAGAAGGGAATCAGGTTCCAGGCTCTGAGCTGTCAGCACGGAGCACTAGGCGTGACTCAGCTCAGGAACCCTGAGAGCCTGACGTGACCCGAAGTCGGACCATTACCCAGCTGAGTCATCCAAGCGGCCCACAGAGTTTTCAGTGTGTATTTTCAAAAGAAAAAACAGCTACATTTATATATACATCTAGCTACCTGTGTGTCCTTAGGGATACCTGTGTACATACGCATACGTGTCTACATATACGTACACGTATTCGTGTATGTGTATATATACGTATATGCACACACACACACACACACACACACACACACACACCATGTAAACTGAGCCAAACGGTCTTCTGGGTGGAGACGCGGAGCCAGGAGGGAGGCATCAGCACAAAGTTCAAAATGAAAGGGAAACGTCATTCTCGTATGTATCAGTACGTGCCATGACAGGGAGACACACGCGAGGGTTCTGGTAGGATAGGAAGCTGCTCCCACGGAGAATGCAGGCAAATGGTCCCTGTGGAGCCAATGGAACCCTGGTGCACTTGTGGTATGAGACTGATAAAGAGGCCGAAAACTGGTGACCTTTCTAATGCTAGCAGAGGTCATTTGCATTTGTATAGCATGCGATCATTGACGTTGCCCCTGGGGGGAGAAAGGTTTTGCATCTCTGTTCTCCTAGGTTTGTGGCTTAGTTTGCTCTTCCCTTGTGCACTTGAAAGAGTCCTGACAGGTCCTGATGGTACACAGTAAGGCCAAGTCCCCAGAGTCCAGAGTCCCTTGGTGGGGCTTGTGGGATGGTGTCCTTCCCATGACCATGAAGTCCACAGAGCAGTCTTGTGCTTTTGCTGTAAGTCCTGTTTCTACCAGGTCCAGTCTGGGCGTGCCTCTTTGCAAGTCCTCAGGTGAGGACACGTGATGAAGGCTGCCCATTGGGACTGGCCTTCGATGATCCATCTGGCCGTGACCCCCTGCTCTCCTTCCAGGGCTGCGTAGGTTCGTGCCCTCGATGCTCGTTTCGTAGAAAGCCTTGACTGCTTGGTCTCTCTACTCCTCCTCACCCTGGACGGTAGTCCTGTGGCTCCCCTTGAATCCTCAGGCATACGTTTCCTTGCCCACCTCTGCACACTGGCCCTCCAGAGCAGGGTCTGGTACGCCTTGCACGTTCAGTCGATGCTTGCTGCACAATCGCATGGGTGATGGCCTCTCTCTCTCTCTCTCTCCCTCTCTCTCTCACCAAAAGAAAGAAACGTTGAAAAGCAATGGAAACCCAAGAAAAGAAAAATGGCACGGAGGAGTTGGGATCTGAGGCACACTGTGAAGAAAACACGGGGGTTGGGAGGTAGTGGAGGTGGACAGGCGGTTCCACAGAGTTGAAGGACGTGCCACAGTCAGCGGTGGCAGGGTGGACTTAGGGGTGGGACCGCTGGTGGTGCGGTCCAGGTAGGGCCATGGGAAGGGCATGCAGAGCTGAAAAGCACCGGCCTTTCATGGAGAAGGGAGGTGGAAGGAGTCTCGTGTGCCCAGCGTGTCTCCCTGTCCCTTAGGGCTGCCCTTGCGGTCACGGGTGACGAGCGAGGAGGGTGCACGGCTGTAGATGGCCACGGTTGGCGGGAATGGGAGGCAGAGTGAAGAAGAAACACAGAGGCCTAGGATGCAAGAGGGATCACTGGGTTCACGTGCAGCCACGTCCCTGGGAAACCAGCAATGCAAAAGGTTCCTGGGTCTCTTGAGGGGTGACAGGGAGGTGTCCACCTTGGGAGGAGACACCTGCCGGTCCCTGTCCCACTGGCCTGGTGTCTGGAGCCCTCTGCCTGGCTCGCGGCTGTCAGGCTGGCGGGCAGTCGGTCAGAGCATCTGGTGGGCACAGGGAGGTGCGGTGGTGCAGACCCTGGTGCCCAGGAGCTGTGCCCCCTGTGGGGGGGTGGCGGTGGGGGTGGGGTGGGGGATGGGGCGGCTAGGATCCTGGGCCCAAGCAGGTGTGCGGGAGCGCGCGCTCGAGCGCGCGCATGCGCGTGGGCCAGGGCCGGAGCCCGGTGAGGGACACAGCTGAGGCTGCAGCCGTGCCGTGAGTTGGCTCCCAGCCCGCCTGCCGCCCCAAGCCCCCAAGTGTCTGGGCCAGCCAGGGACGGACGCCCACCTCAGCCCCCGACCTGGGACATGCTGCTGCCTGGCGCCTGCGACCCGGCAGCCATGGCTTTGGCGGTAGGGGTAGCGGTAGCGCTCGCGGGAGCGCTGGCGGGAGCGCAGGCGGGGCCCCGCGTGGAGAAGACTGGGAGCCATGAGCCTCCAGCCTCGGAGGGTGGCGGCCCTGCTGCTCCTGCTGCTCCTGGAGCCAGAGGCCAGGGCGCGGGACGCGCTTCCCGGGCGCCTCGGTCTTTGGCCGCGCTGGTGGAGTGCCAGCACTGGCTGGGGCAGAGCGCGATGCGATGCCCCCCCGGCGCCCTTGAAAGTCCATCTGGGAGAAGCCTAATGGTGGAGCAGCTGAGACACACAGCCTCCCTCCAGGACCTGCCTCAGTCGCGGTGCTGCCAAGGTAAGGTCCCTAGCGACGAGGTCGCACGTGGCCTTCCCCTCTGCCCCTCTCTGTCTTCCCCTCCCATGAGAACCCTCCCCCCGCCCTGGGGCTCCGGGCTTCTTCTTGGGCTCCTTTGCGGCTGCGGTCTGGACGCCTCAGGAGTGGGCTTTCTGGGTTGGACCCTGGTTCCCTGGAAGAGGAGGGCCCCAGATCGAGTAGGGGGTTAGGCTCAGGCGGTGGTGAGTGGCTCAGGTCGAGAGGGGGGGTGCCCTGAGTGCCCATGGAGGTCTGACTGGGTTGGTGTTTGGCGGGTGGAGGTGGGAAGGAACGAAGGGACGAACGAAGGGAGGAAGGAAGGAAGGAAAGCGTGGACCGGCGGCTGTGGGCAAGTGTCAAGGCAGGGCCAGGGAAGTGGCAGCCATGAGCAGGAGGAATCATTCCTGCCTGTGAAAATGAAGTACAAGGGACCTGAGACTCCAGAGAAACATTCCAGGGAGAGTCAGGGTGGTGGGCCTGAGTTGCTGGAGGCCAGCAGGGGACGGTGTTGAAGGGATTGAGAGTGGAAGCAGCAGGTGAACACAGGCCTCCTGCCTCCCCCCTCCGCACCTGCTCTCCTGCCCTGCCCAGCCCGCCGCGCCGCGCCCCGCCCCGCCCCTGGTGGCAGAGTTGCACCCTCTGATGGGGAGGGGGAGATCTCACCCCGCTTGTGGCGAAAGGGGGTCCTCTCTCGTGGGAGTCAATGGGACTAGGGGGTAGGAGTCTGGATGAGGGCAAGTGCAACTCCCTGTTGAGCTCTTCATCTCTGAAGGCAATGTGCATTCCATCAATGAAGTGGGAGCCCGGGAGCCAGGAATCAGTGGCGCTTGTGTGTTTTCGAGGGTGGTCCAGACTCTTTCCTGATGGGAGATGTGTGCTGAAGAGAACTGGGTGTTGTGGATGGAGTCCAAAGTCATCTCTTTGGGACACGTTGGGTGGGAACGTCTTCTTCGCACTCTGGCGACGAAGGTGGATGGAAAAGCTCCTTGTCCAAGGCAGACTGGTGGGTTTTGTTCTTCCTCTCCGTGGGGCGTGGTGCTTCCCGTTTCCGTGGAGCGCCTCCTGTCTTGCATTCGTTCCGTGTTTCAAGAGTTTCAGTCCTTGGCAATCGCGTCTCCTCAGGGACTCACCAGGCAGCACGAGGGAGAAGTGACTGGGAGCCCACCGGGTCCCTAGAAACCAGTGCGTGTGTACTGGAGCAGGCAGTGCTCCTCTCTCAGCCTCCTTGGGAAATGAGGTCTTGAGCAAACGGTCTTTCATTGCATGGGTTGTACCTCTCCCCGGTTGTTGGGGGGAGTGTGTGTGCGTGAGTGTGGTGCTGTGGCCCGTGTGGAGTCCGGACCGCGTCAGGGACCCAGTTCTTGGCAAGGAATGCGTTTTGTTGCATGGGAATATCTCATTGCACGAGAGAGTTCCAATCCTGTCTCAAAGGCTGAAAACATCCTGAAGGCAGCACTGTGACCTCACTGAAAGCAAAGGCCTAAGAGCAGAGGCTTTCCCACACTTCCATATGGAGCTGACTGGTGCTTTATGTTTTCAGGAAGATGGTGTGGTGTAGGCCACTTGGAGCAGCTCAGGCTCCTGAGCGTGTGTTTGGTCCCCGAGGGGTGAGTTGTGTCTCTCCGGAATGAAGGAGATTATGGGGACCTTGAGTATCGTTACCTTCATGATTACCGTGATGATTCTGCCTAAGTCATCGCATGGATATTGATCCATGAGCTCGCCATGTGAGAGGTTTCCTTGGTAACATGGTCGCCGTGCGTGGCCTCGAAACTTGGTTGTGGTCCGAACACCTTTGATGCTTTGCAAGTCCCGAAGCGGCTCCACGGGTGTGCAGTCCCTGTTGCCATATAGGTGAGGAGGCAGAGTCTGTTGACCTGAAGCCCGTGCAAGTATCCAGGGAGATGTGCGAGGGCCTCTCCCTGAGGCACTGGGTTCCTAGCCGGCTCCACCCAGAATCAGGCAGGGAGGTTTTGTTGATGCCAGCGGGAAGTCCTGAGGAGGGAGGGGGAGCCGGACACCGTCGGGGGAAGGAAGGGATCCCTCCCCTGCCTCACCATCCCCAGCAGTTGCCTAGGTGCTGGCCACGAGGGAGGGGACTGCCTATGCGTGTTTGTTTTCCTTGGTCTTACCCCACCTTGGTAGAGGGCTTAGCCTGTTCCAGGCACTGTTCTGAGCACTTGAGAGATCTATGCAGACGACACAGAGTACCTCGGCAAGGACTCTCGTCCCCGTTCGTATTTCCAAGGGAAGATGTGAAAGAATGTGTGCCGGGGGTCAGTGCTGTGAAGCGGGAGGACTCGAGGCATGAAGGCAGGCAGTCGGCCTCCACATGAGCGTGCTGCACCGCTGGCTTTCCCACTGCTGCCTGTCGAGAGGCAGGGAAAGCATTTGCACCTAGCGTGCCTGTCCTGCGAGCAGAGGTGGGCTTGGAGACGTGCGTGTGCCCTCAAACGGGGAATCCAGCAAAATAGGCTCTAGGGCCTGAGTCACGCTCTCTGCGGGGAACCCTATCATTGCACATCCAGCCTGAGACACTTTGGAGAGTGACATGCGGGGCTCTTAGTGAGGGTGGCGGCACAGCGGGGGGCATGGGTCAGCGGGACCTTCCTAGGACACCCCCCCGCCCCCCCCCCCCCGCCGGTGCTGTGGTGCCCCTGAAACCCAGGCAGGGCTGGAAGGAGGAACAGGCTGTTGATGGCACCATCCCTTCCGCAGGGAGGCTTCTTGGGAGCTGGTGACTGAGGGGACCTTTGCGAGTTCCCCCTCTGAATTGCAGGAGAAGCGGCCGAGGGCCCTCATTTCATGCGGTCCACACTCCCCGTCGCCCTGTGTGCCAGTTGCCAGTGTCGCAGGCGCCCAGGTGGTGAACGTGGTCCCCGAGTAGGGAACACCGAGGCCGTTTCTGCGTTCTCAAATGCTAACGTTCTCTGCTTGTGACCCGCGCCCTGGCTGGTCCCAGACCCTGAGCACAGGGCCTGCAGGAAGGGTGAAGGGTGCGAAGCTGTCTCCTGGTAGGTAGCTGCGGTGAGGTCGTTCCCGGTGGCCTGTGCTCAGCTGCAGGGCACCTTGGAACCCAAAGCCACGACGTTTCCAGTGGGACAGAGTGCGCCGCAAGGGGAACCTGGGGAGTCACCAGGCCCTGAGGGGAGGCAGGCATGACCTTTATCCATGGGCCTTTTGATCGGAGCGCCCTGTTTGCTAGGTATCGTCAGGGTAGCCTCTTTGGTAGACAGAGGGCAGGTTGTGGACAGTTGTAGAGCATCCTTCCTGCTGGTATGTGTCGCAAGGGCTCTGACCTTGCGCAAATGGGCGGGGATGGGTAGAGTGGACTCCTGAATGGAACCTTCCCCGGGCGCCTGGGTGGTTCAGTGGGTTGAGCTTCCGACTTGGGCTCAGGTCACGCCCTCGCGGTTCCTGAGTTCCAGCCCTGCGCTGGGCTCTGTGCCCACAGCTCAGGCCCTGGAGCCTGTTTTCAGATTCTGCGTGTGTCTGTCTCTGCTTCTCTGCCCCTCCCCCACTGGCGGTCACCGGCTTGCCGGCTTGCTCTCTGGCTCCCTGTGTCTCCAGAGTGAAGACACATGAACAAATAGGAAATAGAACGTTCCCCAGGGCAGGTGCTGGCCACGGGCACAGCCATTCATTCGCTGTAGTCATGAACTCGACGGTGTTCCTTTAGTGTTCTCATTTGAGGTTCTCTGTTTCTTTCATTCATTCTGAGAGGCAGAGAGAGAGTGGACGCATGCACGTGTGCCTGTGAGCAGGGATAGGGCAGACAGGGAGGGAGAGAGAGAGGAGGGCCAGCGGGCTCCGCATCGTTGGCGCCCATCTTGAGGTGGGGCTCCTTGTGGAGGCTCAGCCTCACAAACTGTGAGATCGTGACGTGAGGCGAGATCCAGAGCCACATGCTTTGGTTTCTTTTTTAACGTTCACCTCTGAGAGAAAGCAAGAGAGACAGAGAGAGCACAAGCGAGGGAGGGGCAGGGAGAGAGAGAGGATACCCAGAAGGGAATCAGGTTCCAGGCTCTGAGCTGTCAGCACGGAGCACTAGGCGTGACTCAGCTCAGGAACCCTGAGAGTCTGACGTGACCCGAAGTCGGACCATTACCCAGCTGAGTCATCCAAGCGGCCCACAGAGTTTTCAGTGTGTATTTTCAAAAGAAAAAACAGCTACATTTATATATACATCTAGCTACCTGTGTGTCCTTAGGGATACCTGTGTACATACGCATACGTGTCTACATATACGTACACGTATTCGTGTATGTGTATATATACGTATATGCACACACACACACACACACACACACACACACACACACCATGTAAACTGAGCCAAACGGTCTTCTGGGTGGAGACGCGGAGCCAGGAGGGAGGCATCAGCACAAAGTTCAAAATGAAAGGGAAACGTCATTCTCGTATGTATCAGTACGTGCCATGACAGGGAGACACACGCGAGGGTTCTGGTAGGATAGGAAGCTGCTCCCACGGAGAATGCAGGCAAATGGTCCCTGTGGAGCCAATGGAACCCTGGTGCACTTGTGGTATGAGACTGATAAAGAGGCCGAAAACTGGTGACCTTTCTAATGCTAGCAGAGGTCATTTGCATTTGTATAGCATGCGATCATTGACGTTGCCCCTGGGGGGAGAAAGGTTTTGCATCTCTGTTCTCCTAGGTTTGTGGCTTAGTTTGCTCTTCCCTTGTGCACTTGAAAGAGTCCTGACAGGTCCTGATGGTACACAGTAAGGCCAAGTCCCCAGAGTCCAGAGTCCCTTGGTGGGGCTTGTGGGATGGTGTCCTTCCCATGACCATGAAGTCCACAGAGCAGTCTTGTGCTTTTGCTGTAAGTCCTGTTTCTACCAGGTCCAGTCTGGGCGTGCCTCTTTGCAAGTCCTCAGGTGAGGACACGTGATGAAGGCTGCCCATTGGGACTGGCCTTCGATGATCCATCTGGCCGTGACCCCCTGCTCTCCTTCCAGGGCTGCGTAGGTTCGTGCCCTCGATGCTCGTTTCGTAGAAAGCCTTGACTGCTTGGTCTCTCTACTCCTCCTCACCCTGGACGGTAGTCCTGTGGCTCCCCTTGAATCCTCAGGCATACGTTTCCTTGCCCACCTCTGCACACTGGCCCTCCAGAGCAGGGTCTGGTACGCCTTGCACGTTCAGTCGATGCTTGCTGCACAATCGCATGGGTGATGGCCTCTCTCTCTCTCTCTCTCCCTCTCTCTCTCACCAAAAGAAAGAAACGTTGAGAAGCAATGGAAACCCAAGAAAAGAAAAATGGCACGGAGGAGTTGGGATCTGAGGCACACTGTGGAGAAAACACGGGGGTTGGGAGGTAGTGGAGGTGGACAGGCGGTTCCACAGAGTTGAAGGACGTGCCACAGTCAGCGGTGGCAGGGTGGACTTGAGGGTGGGACCGCTGGTGGTGCGGTCCAGGTAGGGCCATGGGAAGGGCATGCAGAGCTGAAAAGCACCGGCCTTTCATGGAGAAGGGAGGCGGAAGGAGTCTCGTGTGCCCAGCGTGTCTCCCTGTCCCTTAGGGCTGCCCTTGCGGTCACGGGTGACGAGCGAGGAGGGTGCACGGCTGTAGATGGCCACGGTTGGCGGGAATGGGAGGCAGAGTGAAGAAGAAACACAGAGGCCTAGGATGCAAGAGGGATCACTGGGTTCACGTGCAGCCACGTCCCTGGGAAACCAGCAATGCAAAAGGTTCCTGGGTCTCTTGAGGGGTGACAGGGAGGTGTCCACCTTGGGAGGAGACACCTGCCGGTCCCTGTCCCACTGGCCTGGTGTCTGGAGCCCTCTGCCTGGCTCGTGGCTGTCAGGCTGGCGGGCAGTCGGTCAGAGCATCTGGTGGGCACAGGGAGGTGCGGTGGTGCAGACCCTGGTGCCCAGTAGCTGTGCCCCCTGTGGGGGGGTGGCGGTGGGGGTGGGGGTGGGGTGGGGGATGGGGCGGCTTGGATCCTGGGCCCAAGCAGGTGTGCGGGAGCGCGCGCTCGAGCGCGCGCATGCGCGTGGGCCAGGGCCGGAGCCCGGTGAGGGACACAGCTGAGGCTGCAGCCGTGCCGTGAGTTGGCTCCCAGCCCGCCTGCCGCCCCAAGCCCCCAAGTGTCTGGGCCAGCCAGGGACGGACGCCCACCTCAGCCCCCGACCTGGGACATGCTGCTGCCTGGCGCCTGCGACCCGGCAGCCATGGCTTTGGCGGTAGGGGTAGCGGTAGCGCTCGCGGGAGCGCTGGCGGGAGCGCAGGCGGGGCCCCGCGTGGAGAAGACTGGGAGCCATGAGCCTCCAGCCTCGGAGGGTGGCGGCCCTGCTGCTCCTGCTGCTCCTGGAGCCAGAGGCCAGGGCGCGGGACGCGCTTCCCGGGCGCCTCGGGCTTTGGCCGCGCTGGTGGAGTGCCAGCACTGGCTGGGGCAGAGCGCGATGCGATGCCCCCCCGGCGCCCTTGAAAGTCCATCTGGGAGAAGCCTAAAGGTGGAGCAGCTGAGACACACAGCCTCCCTCCAGGACCTGCCTCAGTCGCGGTGCTGCCAAGGTAAGGTCCCTAGCGACGAGGTCGCACGTGGCCTTCCCCTCTGCCCCTCTCTGTCTTCCCCTCCCATGAGAACCCTCCCCCCGCCCTGGGGCTCCGGGCTTCTTCTTGGGCTCCTTTGCGGCTGCGGTCTGGACGCCTCAGGAGTGGGCTTTCTGGGTTGGACCCTGGTTCCCTGGAAGAGGAGGGCCCCAGATCGAGTAGGGGGTTAGGCTCAGGCGGTGGTGAGTGGCTCAGGTCGAGAGGGGGGGTGCCCTGAGTGCCCATGGAGGTCTGACTGGGTTGGTGTTTGGCGGGTGGAGGTGGGAAGGAACGAAGGGACGAACGAAGGGAGGAAGGAAGGAAGGAAAGCGTGGACCGGCGGCTGTGGGCAAGTGTCAAGGCAGGGCCAGGGAAGTGGCAGCCATGAGCAGGAGGAATCATTCCTGCCTGTGAAAATGAAGTACAAGGGACCTGAGACTCCAGAGAAACATTCCAGGGAGAGTCAGGGTGGTGGGCCTGAGTTGCTGGAGGCCAGCAGGGGACGGTGTTGAAGGGATTGAGAGTGGAAGCAGCAGGTGAACACAGGCCTCCTGCCTCCCCCCTCCGCACCTGCTCTCCTGCCCTGCCCAGCCCGCCGCGCCGCGCCCCGCCCCGCCCCTGGTGGCAGAGTTGCACCCTCTGATGGGGAGGGGGAGATCTCACCCCGCTTGTGGCGAAAGGGGGTCCTCTCTCGTGGGAGTCAATGGGACTAGGGGGTAGGAGTCTGGATGAGGGCAAGTGCAACTCCCTGTTGAGCTCTTCATCTCTGAAGGCAATGTGCATTCCATGAATGAAGTGGGAGCCCGGGAGCCAGGAATCAGTGGCGCTTGTGTGTTTTCGAGGGTGGTCCAGACTCTTTCCTCATGGGAGATGTGTGCTGAAGAGAACTGGGTGTTGTGGATGGAGTCCAAAGTCATCTCTTTGGGACACGTTGGGTGGGAACGTCTTCTTCGCACTCTGGCGACGAAGGTGGATGGAAAAGCTCCTTGTCCAAGGCAGACTGGTGGGTTTTGTTCTTCCTCTCCGTGGGGCGTGGTGCTTCCCGTTTCCGTGGAGCGCCTCCTGTCTTGCATTCGTTCCGTGTTTCAAGAGTTTCAGTCCTTGGCAATCGCGTCTCCTCAGGGACTCACCAGGCAGCACGAGGGAGAAGTGACTGGGAGCCCACCGGGTCCCTAGAAACCAGTGCGTGTGTACTGGAGCAGGCAGTGCTCCTCTCTCAGCCTCCTTGGGAAATGAGGTCTTGAGCAAACGGTCTTTCATTGCATGGGTTGTACCTCTCCCCGGTTGTTGGGGGGAGTGTGTGTGCGTGAGTGTGGTGCTGTGGCCCGTGTGGAGTCCGGACCGCGTCAGGGACCCAGTTCTTGGCAAGGAATGCGTTTTGTTGCATGGGAATATCTCATTGCACGAGAGAGTTCCAATCCTGTCTCAAAGGCTGAAAACATCCTGAAGGCAGCACTGTGACCTCACTGAAAGCAAAGGCCTAAGAGCAGAGGCTTTCCCACACTTCCATATGGAGCTGACTGGTGCTTTATGTTTTCAGGAAGATGGTGTGGTGTAGGCCACTTGGAGCAGCTCAGGCTCCTGAGCGTGTGTTTGGTCCCCGAGGGGTGAGTTGTGTCTCTCCGGAATGAAGGAGATTATGGGGACCTTGAGTATCGTTACCTTCATGATTACCGTGATGATTCTGCCTAAGTCATCGCATGGATATTGATCCATGAGCTCGCCATGTGAGAGGTTTCCTTGGTAACATGGTCGCCGTGCGTGGCCTCGAAACTTGGTTGTGGTCCGAACACCTTTGATGCTTTGCAAGTCCCGAAGCGGCTCCACGGGTGTGCAGTCCCTGTTGCCATATAGGTGAGGAGGCAGAGTCTGTTGACCTGAAGCCCGTGCAAGTATCCAGGGAGATGTGCGAGGGCCTCTCCCTGAGGCACTGGGTTCCTAGCCGGCTCCACCCAGAATCAGGCAGGGAGGTTTTGTTGATGCCAGCGGGAAGTCCTGAGGAGGGAGGGGGAGCCGGACACCGTCGGGGGAAGGAAGGGATCCCTCCCCTGCCTCACCATCCCCAGCAGTTGCCTAGGTGCTGGCCACGAGGGAGGGGACTGCCTATGCGTGTTTGTTTTCCTTGGTCTTACCCCACCTTGGTAGAGGGCTTAGCCTGTTCCAGGCACTGTTCTGAGCACTTGAGAGATCTATGCAGACGACACAGAGTACCTCGGCAAGGACTCTCGTCCCCGTTCGTATTTCCAAGGGAAGATGTGAAAGAATGTGTGCCGGGGGTCAGTGCTGTGAAGCGGGAGGACTCGAGGCATGAAGGCAGGCAGTCGGCCTCCACATGAGCGTGCTGCACCGCTGGCTTTCCCACTGCTGCCTGTCGAGAGGCAGGGAAAGCATTTGCACCTAGCGTGCCTGTCCTGCGAGCAGAGGTGGGCTTGGAGACGTGCGTGTGCCCTCAAACGGGGAATCCAGCAAAATAGGCTCTAGGGCCTGAGTCACGCTCTCTGCGGGGAACCCTATCATTGCACATCCAGCCTGAGACACTTTGGAGAGTGACATGCGGGGCTCTTAGTGAGGGTGGCGGCACAGCGGGGGGCATGGGTCAGCGGGACCTTCCTAGGACACCCCCCCGCCCCCCCACCCCCCCCGCCGGTGCTGTGGTGCCCCTGAAACCCAGGCAGGGCTGGAAGGAGGAACAGGCTGTTGATGGCACCATCCCTTCCGCAGGGAGGCTTCTTGGGAGCTGGTGACTGAGGGGACCTTTGCGAGTTCCCCCTCTGAATTGCAGGAGAAGCGGCCGAGGGCCCTCATTTCATGCGGTCCACACTCCCCGTCGCCCTGTGTGCCAGTTGCCAGTGTCGCAGGCGCCCAGGTGGTGAACGTGGTCCCCGAGTAGGGAACACCGAGGCCGTTTCTGCGTTCTCAAATGCTAACGTTCTCTGCTTGTGACCCGCGCCCTGGCTGGTCCCAGACCCTGAGCACAGGGCCTGCAGGAAGGGTGAAGGGTGCGAAGCTGTCTCCTGGTAGGTAGCTGCGGTGAGGTCGTTCCCGGTGGCCTGTGCTCAGCTGCAGGGCACCTTGGAACCCAAAGCCACGACGTTTCCAGTGGGACAGAGTGCGCCGCAAGGGGAACCTGGGGAGTCACCAGGCCCTGAGGGGAGGCAGGCATGACCTTTATCCATGGGCCTTTTGATCGGAGCGCCCTGTTTGCTAGGTATCGTCAGGGTAGCCTCTTTGGTAGACAGAGGGCAGGTTGTGGACAGTTGTAGAGCATCCTTCCTGCTGGTATGTGTCGCAAGGGCTCTGACCTTGCGCAAATGGGCGGGGATGGGTAGAGTGGACTCCTGAATGGAACCTTCCCCGGGCGCCTGGGTGGTTCAGTGGGTTGAGCTTCCGACTTGGGCTCAGGTCACGCCCTCGCGGTTCCTGAGTTCCAGCCCTGCGCTGGGCTCTGTGCCCACAGCTCAGGCCCTGGAGCCTGTTTTCAGATTCTGCGTGTGTCTGTCTCTGCTTCTCTGCCCCTCCCCCACTGGCGGTCACCGGCTTGCCGGCTTGCTCTCTGGCTCCCTGTGTCTCCAGAGTGAAGACACATGAACAAATAGGAAATAGAACGTTCCCCAGGGCAGGTGCTGGCCACGGGCACAGCCATTCATTCGCTGTAGTCATGAACTCGACGGTGTTCCTTTAGTGTTCTCATTTGAGGTTCTCTGTTTCTTTCATTCATTCTGAGAGGCAGAGAGAGAGTGGACGCATGCACGTGTGCCTGTGAGCAGGGATAGGGCAGACAGGGAGGGAGAGAGAGAGGAGGGCCAGCGGGCTCCGCATCGTTGGCGCCCATCTTGAGGTGGGGCTCCTTGTGGAGGCTCAGCCTCACAAACTGTGAGATCGTGACGTGAGGCGAGATCCAGAGCCACATGCTTTGGTTTCTTTTTTAACGTTCACCTCTGAGAGAAAGCAAGAGAGACAGAGAGAGCACAAGCGAGGGAGGGGCAGGGAGAGAGAGAGGATACCCAGAAGGGAATCAGGTTCCAGGCTCTGAGCTGTCAGCACGGAGCACTAGGCGTGACTCAGCTCAGGAACCCTGAGAGCCTGACGTGACCCGAAGTCGGACCATTACCCAGCTGAGTCATCCAAGCGGCCCACAGAGTTTTCAGTGTGTATTTTCAAAAGAAAAAACAGCTACATTTATATATACATCTAGCTACCTGTGTGTCCTTAGGGATACCTGTGTACATACGCATACGTGTCTACATATACGTACACGTATTCGTGTATGTGTATATATACGTATATGCACACACACACACACACACACACACACACACACACACACCATGTAAACTGAGCCAAACGGTCTTCTGGGTGGAGACGCGGAGCCAGGAGGGAGGCATCAGCACAAAGTTCAAAATGAAAGGGAAACGTCATTCTCGTATGTATCAGTACGTGCCATGACAGGGAGACACACGCGAGGGTTCTGGTAGGATAGGAAGCTGCTCCCACGGAGAATGCAGGCAAATGGTCCCTGTGGAGCCAATGGAACCCTGGTGCACTTGTGGTATGAGACTGATAAAGAGGCCGAAAACTGGTGACCTTTCTAATGCTAGCAGAGGTCATTTGCATTTGTATAGCATGCGATCATTGACGTTGCCCCTGGGGGGAGAAAGGTTTTGCATCTCTGTTCTCCTAGGTTTGTGGCTTAGTTTGCTCTTCCCTTGTGCACTTGAAAGAGTCCTGACAGGTCCTGATGGTACACAGTAAGGCCAAGTCCCCAGAGTCCAGAGTCCCTTGGTGGGGCTTGTGGGATGGTGTCCTTCCCATGACCATGAAGTCCACAGAGCAGTCTTGTGCTTTTGCTGTAAGTCCTGTTTCTACCAGGTCCAGTCTGGGCGTGCCTCTTTGCAAGTCCTCAGGTGAGGACACGTGATGAAGGCTGCCCATTGGGACTGGCCTTCGATGATCCATCTGGCCGTGACCCCCTGCTCTCCTTCCAGGGCTGCGTAGGTTCGTGCCCTCGATGCTCGTTTCGTAGAAAGCCTTGACTGCTTGGTCTCTCTACTCCTCCTCACCCTGGACGGTAGTCCTGTGGCTCCCCTTGAATCCTCAGGCATACGTTTCCTTGCCCACCTCTGCACACTGGCCCTCCAGAGCAGGGTCTGGTACGCCTTGCACGTTCAGTCGATGCTTGCTGCACAATCGCATGGGTGATGGCCTCTCTCTCTCTCTCTCTCCCTCTCTCTCTCACCAAAAGAAAGAAACGTTGAGAAGCAATGGAAACCCAAGAAAAGAAAAATGGCACGGAGGAGTTGGGATCTGAGGCACACTGTGAAGAAAACACGGGGGTTGGGAGGTAGTGGAGGTGGACAGGCGGTTCCACAGAGTTGAAGGACGTGCCACAGTCAGCGGTGGCAGGGTGGACTTAGGGGTGGGACCGCTGGTGGTGCGGTCCAGGTAGGGCCATGGGAAGGGCATGCAGAGCTGAAAAGCACCGGCCTTTCATGGAGAAGGGAGGCGGAAGGAGTCTCGTGTGCCCAGCGTGTCTCCCTGTCCCTTAGGGCTGCCCTTGCGGTCACGGGTGACGAGCGAGGAGGGTGCACGGCTGTAGATGGCCACGGTTGGCGGGAATGGGAGGCAGAGTGAAGAAGAAACACAGAGGCCTAGGATGCAAGAGGGATCACTGGGTTCACGTGCAGCCACGTCCCTGGGAAACCAGCAATGCAAAAGGTTCCTGGGTCTCTTGAGGGGTGACAGGGAGGTGTCCACCTTGGGAGGAGACACCTGCCGGTCCCTGTCCCACTGGCCTGGTGTCTGGAGCCCTCTGCCTGGCTCGCGGCTGTCAGGCTGGCGGGCAGTCGGTCAGAGCATCTGGTGGGCACAGGGAGGTGCGGTGGTGCAGACCCTGGTGCCCAGGAGCTGTGCCCCCTGTGGGGGGGTGGCGGTGGGGGTGGGGTGGGAGATGGGGCGGCTTGGATCCTGGGCCCAAGCAGGTGTGCGGGAGCGCGCGCTCGAGCGCGCGCATGCGCGTGGGCCAGGGCCGGAGCCCGGTGAGGGACACAGCTGAGGCTGCAGCCGTGCCGTGAGTTGGCTCCCAGCCCGCCTGCCGCCCCAAGCCCCCAAGTGTCTGGGCCAGCCAGGGACGGACGCCCACCTCAGCCCCCGACCTGGGACATGCTGCTGCCTGGCGCCTGCGACCCGGCAGCCATGGCTTTGGCGGTAGGGGTAGCGGTAGCGCTCGCGGGAGCGCTGGCGGGAGCGCAGGCGGGGCCCCGCGTGGAGAAGACTGGGAGCCATGAGCCTCCAGCCTCGGAGGGTGGCGGCCCTGCTGCTCCTGCTGCTCCTGGAGCCAGAGGCCAGGGCGCGGGACGCGCTTCCCGGGCGCCTCGGGCTTTGGCCGCGCTGGTGGAGTGCCAGCACTGGCTGGGGCAGAGCGCGATGCGATGCCCCCCCGGCGCCCTTGAAAGTCCATCTGGGAGAAGCCTAATGGTGGAGCAGCTGAGACACACAGCCTCCCTCCAGGACCTGCCTCAGTCGCGGTGCTGCCAAGGTAAGGTCCCTAGCGACGAGGTCGCACGTGGCCTTCCCCTCTGCCCCTCTCTGTCTTCCCCTCCCATGAGAACCCTCCCCCCGCCCTGGGGCTCCGGGCTTCTTCTTGGGCTCCTTTGCGGCTGCGGTCTGGACGCCTCAGGAGTGGGCTTTCTGGGTTGGACCCTGGTTCCCTGGAAGAGGAGGGCCCCAGATCGAGTAGGGGGTTAGGCTCAGGCGGTGGTGAGTGGCTCAGGTCGAGAGGGGGGGTGCCCTGAGTGCCCATGGAGGTCTGACTGGGTTGGTGTTTGGCGGGTGGAGGTGGGAAGGAACGAAGGGACGAACGAAGGGAGGAAGGAAGGAAGGAAAGCGTGGACCGGCGGCTGTGGGCAAGTGTCAAGGCAGGGCCAGGGAAGTGGCAGCCATGAGCAGGAGGAATCATTCCTGCCTGTGAAAATGAAGTACAAGGGACCTGAGACTCCAGAGAAACATTCCAGGGAGAGTCAGGGTGGTGGGCCTGAGTTGCTGGAGGCCAGCAGGGGACGGTGTTGAAGGGATTGAGAGTGGAAGCAGCAGGTGAACACAGGCCTCCTGCCTCCCCCCTCCGCACCTGCTCTCCTGCCCTGCCCAGCCCGCCGCGCCGCGCCCCGCCCCGCCCCTGGTGGCAGAGTTGCACCCTCTGATGGGGAGGGGGAGATCTCACCCCGCTTGTGGCGAAAGGGGGTCCTCTCTCGTGGGAGTCAATGGGACTAGGGGGTAGGAGTCTGGATGAGGGCAAGTGCAACTCCCTGTTGAGCTCTTCATCTCTGAAGGCAATGTGCATTCCATCAATGAAGTGGGAGCCCGGGAGCCAGGAATCAGTGGCGCTTGTGTGTTTTCGAGGGTGGTCCAGACTCTTTCCTCATGGGAGATGTGTGCTGAAGAGAACTGGGTGTTGTGGATGGAGTCCAAAGTCATCTCTTTGGGACACGTTGGGTGGGAACGTCTTCTTCGCACTCTGGCGACGAAGGTGGATGGAAAAGCTCCTTGTCCAAGGCAGACTGGTGGGTTTTGTTCTTCCTCTCCGTGGGGCGTGGTGCTTCCCGTTTCCGTGGAGCGCCTCCTGTCTTGCATTCGTTCCGTGTTTCAAGAGTTTCAGTCCTTGGCAATCGCGTCTCCTCAGGGACTCACCAGGCAGCACGAGGGAGAAGTGACTGGGAGCCCACCGGGTCCCTAGAAACCAGTGCGTGTGTACTGGAGCAGGCAGTGCTCCTCTCTCAGCCTCCTTGGGAAATGAGGTCTTGAGCAAACGGTCTTTCATTGCATGGGTTGTACCTCTCCCCGGTTGTTGGGGGGAGTGTGTGTGCGTGAGTGTGGTGCTGTGGCCCGTGTGGAGTCCGGACCGCGTCAGGGACCCAGTTCTTGGCAAGGAATGCGTTTTGTTGCATGGGAATATCTCATTGCACGAGAGAGTTCCAATCCTGTCTCAAAGGCTGAAAACATCCTGAAGGCAGCACTGTGACCTCACTGAAAGCAAAGGCCTAAGAGCAGAGGCTTTCCCACACTTCCATATGGAGCTGACTGGTGCTTTATGTTTTCAGGAAGATGGTGTGGTGTAGGCCACTTGGAGCAGCTCAGGCTCCTGAGCGTGTGTTTGGTCCCCGAGGGGTGAGTTGTGTCTCTCCGGAATGAAGGAGATTATGGGGACCTTGAGTATCGTTACCTTCATGATTACCGTGATGATTCTGCCTAAGTCATCGCATGGATATTGATCCATGAGCTCGCCATGTGAGAGGTTTCCTTGGTAACATAGTCGCCGTGCGTGGCCTCGAAACTTGGTTGTGGTCCGAACACCTTTGATGCTTTGCAAGTCCCGAAGCGGCTCCACGGGTGTGCAGTCCCTGTTGCCATATAGGTGAGGAGGCAGAGTCTGTTGACCTGAAGCCCGTGCAAGTATCCAGGGAGATGTGCGAGGGCCTCTCCCTGAGGCACTGGGTTCCTAGCCGGCTCCACCCAGAATCAGGCAGGGAGGTTTTGTTGATGCCAGCGGGAAGTCCTGAGGAGGGAGGGGGAGCCGGACACCGTCGGGGGAAGGAAGGGATCCCTCCCCTGCCTCACCATCCCCAGCAGTTGCCTAGGTGCTGGCCACGAGGGAGGGGACTGCCTATGCGTGTTTGTTTTCCTTGGTCTTACCCCACCTTGGTAGAGGGCTTAGCCTGTTCCAGGCACTGTTCTGAGCACTTGAGAGATCTATGCAGACGACACAGAGTACCTCGGCAAGGACTCTCGTCCCCGTTCGTATTTCCAAGGGAAGATGTGAAAGAATGTGTGCCGGGGTTCACTGCTGTGAAGCGGGTAGACTCGAGGCATGAAGGCAGGCAGTCGGCCTCCACATGAGCGTGCTGCACCGCTGGCTTTCCCACTGCTGCCTGTCGAGAGGCAGGGAAAGCATTTGCACCTAGCGTGCCTGTCCTGCGAGCAGAGGTGGGCTTGGAGACGTGCGTGTGCCCTCAAACGGGGAATCCAGCAAAATAGGCTCTAGGGCCTGAGTCACGCTCTCTGCGGGGAACCCTATCATTGCACATCCAGCCTGAGACACTTTGGAGAGTGACATACGGGGCTCTTAGTGAGGGTGGCGGCACAGCGGGGGGCATGGGTCAGCGGGACCTTCCTAGGACACCCCCCCGCCCCCCCCCCCGCCGGTGCTGTGGTGCCCCTGAAACCCAGGCAGGGCTGGAAGGAGGAACAGGCTGTTGATGGCACCATCCCTTCCGCAGGGAGGCTTCTTGGGAGCTGGTGACTGAGGGGACCTTTGCGAGTTCCCCCTCTGAATTGCAGGAGAAGCGGCCGAGGGCCCTCATTTCATGCGGTCCACACTCCCCGTCGCCCTGTGTGCCAGTTGCCAGTGTCGCAGGCGCCCAGGTGGTGAACGTGGTCCCCGAGTAGGGAACACCGAGGCCGTTTCTGCGTCCTCAAATGCTAACGTTCTCTGCTTGTGACCCGCGCCCTGGCTGGTCCCAGACCCTGAGCACAGGGCCTGCAGGAAGGGTGAAGGGTGCGAAGCTGTCTCCTGGTAGGTAGCTGCGGTGAGGTCGTTCCCGTTGGCCTGTGCTCACCTGCAGGGCACCTTGGAACCCAAAGCCACGACGTTTCCAGTGGTACAGAGTGCGCTGCAAGGGGAACCTGGGGAGTCACCAGGCCCTGAGGGTAGGCAGGCATGACCTTTATCCATGGGCCTTTTGATCGGAGCGCCCTGTTTGGTAGGTATCGTCAGGGCAGCCTCTTTGGTAGACAGAGGGCAGGTTGTGGACAGTTGTAGAGCATCCTTCCTGGTGGTATGTGTCGTAAGGGCTCTGACCTTGCGGAAATGGGCGGGGATGGGTAGAGTGGACTCCTGAATGGAACCTTCCCCGGGCGCCTGGGTGGTTCAGTGGGTTGAGCTTCCGACTTGGGCTCAGGTCACGCCCTCGCGGTTCCTGAGTTCCAGCCCTGCGCTGGGCTCTGTGCCCACAGCTCAGGCCCTGGAGCCTGTTTTCAGATTCTGCGTGTGTCTGTCTCTGCTTCTCTGCCCCTCCCCCACTGGCGGTCACCGGCTTGCCGGCTTGCTCTCTGGCTCCCTGTGTCTCCAGAGTGAAGACACATGAACAAATAGGAAATAGAACGTTCCCCAGGGCAGGTGCTGGCCACGGGCACAGCCATTCATTCGCTGTAGTCATGAACTCGACGGTGTTCCTTTAGTGTTCTCATTTGAGGTTCTTTGTTTCTTTCATTCATTCTGAGAGACAGAGAGAGAGTGGACGCATGCACGTGTGCCTGTGAGCAGGGATAGGGCAGACAGGGAGGGAGAGAGAGAGGAGGGCCAGCGGGCTCCGCATCGTTGGCGCCCATCTTGAGGTGGGGCTCCTTGTGGAGGCTCAGCCTCACAAACTGTGAGATCGTGACGTGAGGCGAGATCCAGAGCCACATGCTTTGGTTTCTTTTTTAACGTTCACCTCTGAGAGAAAGCGAGAGAGACAGAGAGAGCACAAGCGAGAGAGGGGCAGGGAGAGAGAGAGGAAACCCAGAAGGGAATCAGGTTCCAGGCTCTGAGCTGTCAGCACGGAGCACTAGGCGTGACTCAGCTCAGGAACCCTGAGAGCCTGACGTGACCCGAAGTCGGACCATTACCCAGCTGAGTCATCCAAGCGGCCCACAGAGTTTTCAGTGTGTATTTTCAAAAGAAAAAACAGCTACATTTATATATACATCTAGCTACCTGTGTGTCCATAGGGATACCTGTGTACATACGCATACGTGTCTACATATACGTACACGTATTCGTGTATGTGTATATATACGTATATGCACACACACACACACACACACACCATGTAAACTGAGCCAAACGGTCTTCTGGGTGGAGACGCGGAGCCAGGAGGGAGGCATCAGCACAAAGTTCAAAACGAAAGGGAAACGTCATTCTCGTATGTATCAGTATGTGCCATGACAGGGAGACACACGCGAGGGTTCTGGTAGGATAGGAAGCTGCTCCCACGGAGAATGCAGGCAAATGGTCCCTGTGGAGCCAATGGAACCCTGGTGCACTTGTGGTATGAGACTGATAAAGAGGCGGAAAACTGGTGACCTTTCTAATGCTAGCAGAGGTCATTTGCATTTGTATAGCATGTGATCATTGACGTTGCCCCTGGGGGGAGAAAGGTTTTGCATCTCTGTTCTCCTAGGTTTGTGGCTTAGTTTGCTCTTCCCTTGTGCACTTGAAAGAGTCCTGACAGGTCCTGATGGTACACAGTAAGGCCAAGTCCCCAGAGTCCAGAGTCCCTTGGTGGGGCTTGTGGGATGGTGTCCTTCCCATGACCATGAAGTCCACAGAGCAGTCTTGTGCTTTTGCTGTAAGTCCTGTTTCTACCAGGTCCAGTCTGGGCGTGCCTCTTTGCAAGTCCTCAGGTGAGGACACGTGATGAAGGCTGCCCATTGGGACTGGCCTTCGATGATCCATCTGGCCGTGACCCCCTGCTCTCCTTCCAGGGCTGCGTAGGTTCGTGCCCTCGATGCTCGTTTCGTAGAAAGCCTTCACTGCTTGGTCTCTCTACTCCTCCTCACCCTGGACGGTAGTCCTGTGGCTCCCCTTGAATCCTCAGGCATACGTTTCCTTGCCCACCTCTGCACACTGGCCCTCCAGAGCAGGGTCTGGTACGCCTTGCACGTTCAGTCGATGCTTGCTGCACAATCGCATGGGTGATGGCCTCTCTCTCTCTCTCTCTCTCTCTCTCTCTCTCACCAAAAGAAAGAAACGTTGAGAAGCAATGGAAACCCAAGAAAAGAAAAATGGCACGGAGGAGTTGGGATCTGAGGCACACTGTGAAGAAAACACGGGGGTTGGGAGGTAGTGGAGGTGGACAGGCGGTTCCACAGAGTTGAAGGACGTGCCACAGTCAGCGGTGGCAGGGTGGACTTGAGGGTGGGACCGCTGGTGGTGCGGTCCAGGTAGGGCCATGGGAAGGGCATGCAGAGCTGAAAAGCACCGGCCTTTCAAGGAGAAGGGAGGTGGAAGGAGTCTCGTGTGCCCAGCGTGTCTCCCTGTCCCTTAGGGCTGCCCTTGCGGTCACGGGTGACGAGCGAGGAGGGTGCACGGCTGTAGATGGCCACGGTTGGCGGGAATGGGAGGCAGAGTGAAGAAGAAACACAGAGGCCTAGGATGCAAGAGGGATCACTGGGTTCACGTGCAGCCACGTCCCTGGGAAACCAGCAATGCAAAAGGTTCCTGGGTCTCTTGAGGGGTGACAGGGAGGTGTCCACCTTGGGAGGAGACACCTGCCGGTCCCTGTCCCACTGGCCTGGTGTCTGGAGCCCTCTGCCTGGCTCGCGGCTGTCAGGCTGGCGGGCAGTCGGTCAGAGCATCTGGTGGGCACAGGGAGGTGCGGTGGTGCAGACCCTGGTGCCCAGGAGCTGTGCCCCCTGTGGGGGGGTGGCGGTGGGGGTGGGGTGGGGGATGGGGCGGCTTGGATCCTGGGCCCAAGCAGGTGTGCGGGAGCGCGCGCTCGAGCGCGCGCATGCGCGTGGGCCAGGGCCGGAGCCCGGTGAGGGACACAGCTGAGGCTGCAGCCGTGCCGTGAGTTGGCTCCCAGCCCGCCTGCCGCCCCAAGCCCCCAAGTGTCTGGGCCAGCCAGGGACGGACGCCCACCTCAGCCCCCGACCTGGGACATGCTGCTGCCTGGCGCCTGCGACCCGGCAGCCATGGCTTTGGCGGTAGGGGTAGCGGTAGCGCTCGCGGGAGCGCTGGCGGGAGCGCAGGCGGGGCCCCGCGTGGAGAAGACTGGGAGCCATGAGCCTCCAGCCTCGGAGGGTGGCGGCCCTGCTGCTCCTGCTGCTCCTGGAGCCAGAGGCCAGGGCGCGGGACGCGCTTCCCGGGCGCCTCGGGCTTTGGCCGCGCTGGTGGAGTGCCAGCACTGGCTGGGGCAGAGCGCGATGCGATGCCCCCCCGGCGCCCTTGAAAGTCCATCTGGGAGAAGCCTAAAGGTGGAGCAGCTGAGACACACAGCCTCCCTCCAGGACCTGCCTCAGTCGCGGTGCTGCCAAGGTAAGGTCCCTAGCGACGAGGTCGCACGTGGCCTTCCCCTCTGCCCCTCTCTGTCTTCCCCTCCCATGAGAACCCTCCCCCCGCCCTGGGGCTCCGGGCTTCTTCTTGGGCTCCTTTGCGGCTGCGGTCTGGACGCCTCAGGAGTGGGCTTTCTGGGTTGGACCCTGCTTCCCTGGAAGAGGAGGGCCCCAGATCGAGTAGGGGGTTAGGCTCAGGCGGTGGTGAGTGGCTCAGGTCGAGAGGGGGGGTGCCCTGAGTGCCCATGGAGGTCTGACTGGGTTGGTGTTTGGCGGGTGGAGGTGGGAAGGAACGAAGGGACGAACGAAGGGAGGAAGGAAGGAAGGAAAGCGTGGACCGGCGGCTGTGGGCAAGTGTCAAGGCAGGGCCAGGGAAGTGGCAGCCATGAGCAGGAGGAATCATTCCTGCCTGTGAAAATGAAGTACAAGGGACCTGAGACTCCAGAGAAACATTCCAGGGAGAGTCAGGGTGGTGGGCCTGAGTTGCTGGAGGCCAGCAGGGGACGGTGTTGAAGGGATTGAGAGTGGAAGCAGCAGGTGAACACAGGCCTCCTGCCTCCCCCCTCCGCACCTGCTCTCCTGCCCTGCCCAGCCCGCCGCGCCGCGCCCCGCCCCGCCCCTGGTGGCAGAGTTGCACCCTCTGATGGGGAGGGGGAGATCTCACCCCGCTTGTGGCGAAAGGGGGTCCTCTCTCGTGGGAGTCAATGGGACTAGGGGGTAGGAGTCTGGATGAGGGCAAGTGCAACTCCCTGTTGAGCTCTTCATCTCTGAAGGCAATGTGCATTCCATCAATGAAGTGGGAGCCCGGGAGCCAGGAATCAGTGGCGCTTGTGTGTTTTCGAGGGTGGTCCAGACTCTTTCCTCATGGGAGATGTGTGCTGAAGAGAACTGGGTGTTGTGGATGGAGTCCAAAGTCATCTCTTTGGGACACGTTGGGTGGGAACGTCTTCTTCGCACTCTGGCGACGAAGGTGGATGGAAAAGCTCCTTGTCCAAGGCAGACTGGTGGGTTTTGTTCTTCCTCTCCGTGGGGCGTGGTGCTTCCCGTTTCCGTGGAGCGCCTCCTGTCTTGCATTCGTTCCGTGTTTCAAGAGTTTCAGTCCTTGGCAATCGCGTCTCCTCAGGGACTCACCAGGCAGCACGAGGGAGAAGTGACTGGGAGCCCACCGGGTCCCTAGAAACCAGTGCGTGTGTACTGGAGCAGGCAGTGCTCCTCTCTCAGCCTCCTTGGGAAATGAGGTCTTGAGCAAACGGTCTTTCATTGCATAGGGTTGTACCTCTCCCCGGTTGTTGGGGGGAGTGTGTGTGCGTGAGTGTGGTGCTGTGGCCCGTGTGGAGTCCGGACCGCGTCAGGGACCCAGTTCTTGGCAAGGAATGCGTTTTGTTGCATGGGAATATCTCATTGCACGAGAGAGTTCCAATCCTGTCTCAAAGGCTGAAAACATCCTGAAGGCAGCACTGTGACCTCACTGAAAGCAAAGGCCTAAGAGCAGAGGCTTTCCCACACTTCCATATGGAGCTGACTGGTGCTTTATGTTTTCAGGAAGATGGTGTGGTGTAGGCCACTTGGAGCAGCTCAGGCTCCTGAGCGTGTGTTTGGTCCCCGAGGGGTGAGTTGTGTCTCTCCGGAATGAAGGAGATTATGGGGACCTTGAGTATCGTTACCTTCATGATTACCGTGATGATTCTGCCTAAGTCATCGCATGGATATTGATCCATGAGCTCGCCATGTGAGAGGTTTCCTTGGTAACATAGTCGCCGTGCGTGGCCTCGAAACTTGGTTGTGGTCCGAACACCTTTGATGCTTTGCAAGTCCCGAAGCGGCTCCACGGGTGTGCAGTCCCTGTTGCCATATAGGTGAGGAGGCAGAGTCTGTTGACCTGAAGCCCGTGCAAGTATCCAGGGAGATGTGCGAGGGCCTCTCCCTGAGGCACTGGGTTCCTAGCCGGCTCCACCCAGAATCAGGCAGGGAGGTTTTGTTGATGCCAGCGGGAAGTCCTGAGGAGGGAGGGGGAGCCGGACACCGTCGGGGGAAGGAAGGGATCCCTCCCCTGCCTCACCATCCCCAGCAGTTGCCTAGGTGCTGGCCACGAGGGAGGGGACTGCCTATGCGTGTTTGTTTTCCTTGGTCTTACCCCACCTTGGTAGAGGGCTTAGCCTGTTCCAGGCACTGTTCTGAGCACTTGAGAGATCTATGCAGACGACACAGAGTACCTCGGCAAGGACTCTCGTCCCCGTTCGTATTTCCAAGGGAAGATGTGAAAGAATGTGTGCCGGGGGTCAGTGCTGTGAAGCGGGAGGACTCGAGGCATGAAGGCAGGCAGTCGGCCTCCACATGAGCGTGCTGCACCGCTGGCTTTCCCACTGCTGCCTGTCGAGAGGCAGGGAAAGCATTTGCACCTAGCGTGCCTGTCCTGCGAGCAGAGGTGGGCTTGGAGACGTGCGTGTGCCCTCAAACGGGGAATCCAGCAAAATAGGCTCTAGGGCCTGAGTCACGCTCTCTGCGGGGAACCCTATCATTGCACATCCAGCCTGAGACACTTTGGAGAGTGACATGCGGGGCTCTTAGTGAGGGTGGCGGCACAGCGGGGGGCATGGGTCAGCGGGACCTTCCTAGGACACCCCCCCGCCCCCCCCCCCGCCGGTGCTGTGGTGCCCCTGAAACCCAGGCAGGGCTGGAAGGAGGAACAGGCTGTTGATGGCACCATCCCTTCCGCAGGGAGGCTTCTTGGGAGGGGACCTTTGCGAGTTCCCCCTCTGAATTGCAGGAGAAGCGGCCGAGGGCCCTCATTTCATGCGGTCCACACTCCCCGTCGCCCTGTGTGCCAGTTGCCAGTGTCGCAGGCGCCCAGGTGGTGAACGTGGTCCCCGAGTAGGGAACACCGAGGCCGTTTCTGCGTCCTCAAATGCTAACGTTCTCTGCTTGTGACCCGCGCCCTGGCTGGTCCCAGACCCTGAGCACAGGGCCTGCAGGAAGGGTGAAGGGTGCGAAGCTGTCTCCTGGTAGGTAGCTGCGGTGAGGTCGTTCCCGTTGGCCTGTGCTCACCTGCAGGGCACCTTGGAACCCAAAGCCACGACGTTTCCAGTGGTACAGAGTGCGCTGCAAGGGGAACCTGGGGAGTCACCAGGCCCTGAGGGTAGGCAGGCATGACCTTTATCCATGGGCCTTTTGATCGGAGCGCCCTGTTTGGTAGGTATCGTCAGGGCAGCCTCTTTGGTAGACAGAGGGCAGGTTGTGGACAGTTGTAGAGCATCCTTCCTGGTGGTATGTGTCGTAAGGGCTCTGACCTTGCGGAAATGGGCGGGGATGGGTAGAGTGGACTCCTGAATGGAACCTTCCCTGGGCGCCTGGGTGGTTCAGTGGGTTGAGCTTCCGACTTGGGCTCAGGTCACGCCCTCGCGGTTCCTGAGTTCCAGCCCTGCGCTGGGCTCTGTGCCCACAGCTCAGGCCCTGGAGCCTGTTTTCAGATTCTGCGTGTGTCTGTCTCTGCTTCTCTGCCCCTCCCCCACTGGCGGTCACCGGCTTACCGGCTTGCCGGCTTGCTCTCTGGCTCCCTGTGTCTCCAGAGTGAAGACACATGAACAAATAGGAAATAGAACGTTCCCCAGGGCAGGTGCTGGCCACGGGCACAGCCATTCATTCGCTGTAGTCATGAACTCGACGGTGTTCCTTTAGTGTTCTCATTTGAGGTTCTTTGTTTCTTTCATTCATTCTGAGAGACAGAGAGAGAGTGGACGCATGCACGTGTACCTGTGAGCAGGGATAGGGCAGACAGGGAGGGAGAGAGAGAGGAGGGCCAGCGGGCTCCGCATCGTTGGCGCCCATCTTGAGGTGGGGCTCCTTGTGGAGGCTCAGCCTCACAAACTGTGAGATCGTGACGTGAGGCGAGATCCAGAGCCACATGCTTTGGTTTCTTTTTTAACGTTCACCTCTGAGAGAAAGCGAGAGAGACAGAGAGAGCACAAGCGAGGGAGGGGCAGGGAGAGAGAGAGGAAACCCAGAAGGGAATCAGGTTCCAGGCTCTGAGCTGTCAGCACGGAGCACTAGGCGTGACTCAGCTCAGGAACCCTGAGAGCCTGACGTGACCCGAAGTCGCACCATTACCCAGCTGAGTCATCCAAGCGGCCCACAGAGTTTTCAGTGTGTATTTTCAAAAGAAAAAACAGCTACATTTATATATACATCTAGCTACCTGTGTGTCCATAGGGATACCTGTGTACATACGCATACGTGCCTACATATACGTACACGTATTCGTGTATGTGTATATATACGTATATGCACACACACACACACACACACACACTATGTAAACTGAGCCAAACGGTCTTCTGGGTGGAGACGCGGAGCCAGGAGGGAGGCATCAGCACAAAGTTCAAAACGAAAGGGAAACGTCATTCTCGTATGTATCAGTACGTGCCATGACAGGGAGACACACGTGAGGGTTCTGGTAGGATAGGAAGCTGCTCCCACGGAGAATGCAGGCAAATGGTCCCTGTGGAGCCAATGGAACCCTGGTGCACTTGTGGTATGAGACTGATAAAGAGGCCGAAAACTGGTGACCTTTCTAATGCTAGCAGAGGTCATTTGCATTTGTATAGCATGCGATCATTGACGTTGCCCCTGGGGGGAGAAAGGTTTTGCATCTCTGTTCTCCTAGGTTTGTGGCTTAGTTTGCTCTTCCCTTGTGCACTTGAAAGAGTCCTGACAGGTCCTGATGGTACACAGTAAGGCCAAGTCCCCAGAGTCCAGAGTCCCTTGGTGGGGCTTGTGGGATGGTGTCCTTCCCATGACCATGAAGTCCACAGAGCAGTCTTGTGCTTTTGCTGTAAGTCCTGTTTCTACCAGGTCCAGTCTGGGCGTGCCTCTTTGCAAGTCCTCAGGTGAGGACACGTGATGAAGGCTGCCCATTGGGACTGGCCTTCGATGATCCATCTGGCCGTGACCCCCTGCTCTCCTTCCAGGGCTGCGTAGGTTCGTGCCCTCGATGCTCGTTTCGTAGAAAGCCTTCACTGCTTGGTCTCTCTACTCCTCCTCACCCTGGACGGTAGTCCTGTGGCTCCCCTTGAATCCTCAGGCATACGTTTCCTTGCCCACCTCTGCACACTGGCCCTCCAGAGCAGGGTCTGGTACCCCTTGCACGTTCAGTCGATGCTTGCTGCACAATCGCATGGGTGATGGCCTCTCTCTCTCTCTCTCTCCCTCTCTCTCTCACCAAAAGAAAGAAACGTTGAGAAGCAATGGAAACCCAAGAAAAGAAAAATGGCACGGAGGAGTTGGGATCTGAGGCACACTGTGAAGAAAACACGGGGGTTGGGAGGTAGTGGAGGTGGACAGGCGGTTCCACAGAGTTGAAGGACGTGCCACAGTCAGCGGTGGCAGGGTGGACTTGAGGGTGGGACCGCTGGTGGTGCGGTCCAGGTAGGGCCATGGGAAGGGCATGCAGAGCTGAAAAGCAACAGCCTTTCAAGGAGAAGGGAGGTGGAAGGAGTCTCGTGTGCCCAGCGTGTCTCCCTGTCCCTTAGGGCTGCCCTTGCGGTCACGGGTGACGAGCGAGGAGGGTGCACGGCTGTAGATGGCCACGGTTGGCGGGAATGGGAGGCAGAGTGAAGAAGAAACACAGAGGCCTAGGATGCAAGAGGGATCACTGGGTTCACGTGCAGCCACGTCCCTGGGAAACCAGCAATGCAAAAGGTTCCTGGGTCTCTTGAGGGGTGACAGGGAGGTGTCCACCTTGGGAGGAGACACCTGCCGGTCCCTGTCCCACTGGCGTGGTCTCTGGAGCCCTCTGCCTGGCTCGCGGCTGTCAGGCTGGCGGGCAGTCGGTCAGAGCATCTGGTGGGCACAGGGAGGTGCGGTGGTGCAGACCCTGGTGCCCAGGAGCTGTGCCCCCTGTGGGGGGGTGGCGGTGGGGGTGGGGTGGGGGATGGAGCGGCTTGGATCCTGGGCCCAAGCAGGTGTGCGGGAGCGCGCGCTCGAGCGCGCGCATGCGCGTGGGCCAGGGCCGGAGCCCGGTGAGGGACACAGCTGAGGCTGCAGCCGTGCCGTGAGTTGGCTCCCAGCCCGCCTGCCGCCCCAAGCCCCCAAGTGTCTGGGCCAGCCAGGGACGGACGCCCACCTCAGCCCCCGACCTGGGACATGCTGCTGTCTGGCGCCTGCGACCCGGCAGCCATGGCTTTGGCGGTAGGGGTAGCGGTAGCGCTCGCGGGAGCGCTGGCGGGAGCGCAGGCGGGGCCCCGCGTGGAGAAGACTGGGAGCCATGAGCCTCCAGCCTCGGAGGGTGGCGGCCCTGCTGCTCCTGCTGCTCCTGGAGCCAGAGGCCAGGGCGCGGGACGCGCTTCCCGGGCGCCTCGGTCTTTGGCCGCGCTGGTGGAGTGCCAGCACTGGCTGGGGCAGAGCGCGATGCGATGCCCCCCCTCCCCCGGCGCCCTTGAAAGTCCATCTGGGAGAAGCCTAAAGGTGGAGCAGCTGAGACACACAGCCTCCCTCCAGGACCTGCCTCAGTCGCGGTGCTGCCAAGGTAAGGTCCCTAGCGACGAGGTCGCACGTGGCCTTCCCCTCTGCCCCTCTCTGTCTTCCCCTCCCATGAGAACCCTCCCCCCGCCCTGGGGCTCCGGGCTTCTTCTTGGTCTCCTTTGCGGCTGCGGTCTGGACGCCTCAGGAGTGGGCTTTCTGGGTTGGACCCTGGTTCCCTGGAAGAGGAGGGCCCCAGATCGAGTAGGGGGTTAGGCTCAGGCGGTGGTGAGTGGCTCAGGTCGAGAGGGGGGGTGCCCTGAGTGCCCATGGAGGTCTCACTGGGTTGGTGTTTGGCGGGTGGAGGTGGGAAGGAACGAATGGACGAACGAAGGGAGGAAGGAAGGAAGGAAAGCGTGGACCGGCGGCTGTGGGCAAGTGTCAAGGCAGGGCCAGGGAAGTGGCAGCCATGAGCAGGAGGAATCATTCCTGCCTGTGAAAATGAAGTACAAGGGACCTGAGACTCCAGAGAAACATTCCAGGGAGAGTCAGGGTGGTGGGCCTGAGTTGCTGGAGGCCAGCAGGGGACGGTGTTGAAGGGATTGAGAGTGGAAGCAGCAGGTGAACACAGGCCTCCTGCCTCCCCCCTCCGCACCTGCTCTCCTGCCCTGCCCAGCCCGCCGCGCCGCGCCCCGCCCCGCCCCTGGTGGCAGAGTTGCACCCTCTGATGGGGAGGGGGAGATCTCACCCCGCTTGTGGCGAAAGGGGGTCCTCTCTCGTGGGAGTCAATGGGACTAGGGGGTAGGAGTCTGGATGAGGGCAAGTGCAACTCCCTGTTGAGCTCTTCATCTCTGAAGGCAATGTGCATTCCATCAATGAAGTGGGAGCCCGGGAGCCAGGAATCAGTGGCGCTTGTGTGTTTTCGAGGGTGGTCCAGACTCTTTCCTGATGGGAGATGTGTGCTGAAGAGAACTGGGTGTTGTGGATGGAGTCCAAAGTCATCTCTTTGGGACACGTTGGGTGGGAACGTCTTCTTCGCACTCTGGCGACGAAGGTGGATGGAAAAGCTCCTTGTCCAAGGCAGACTGGTGGGTTTTGTTCTTCCTCTCCGTGGGGCGTGGTGCTTCCCGTTTCCGTGGAGCGCCTCCTGTCTTGCATTCGTTCCGTGTTTCAAGAGTTTCAGTCCTTGGCAATCGCGTCTCCTCAGGGACTCACCAGGCAGCACGAGGGAGAAGTGACTGGGAGCCCACCGGGTCCCTAGAAACCAGTGCGTGTGTACTGGAGCAGGCAGTGCTCCTCTCTCAGCCTCCTTGGGAAATGAGGTCTTGAGCAAACGGTCTTTCATTGCATGGGTTGTACCTCTCCCCGGTTGTTGGGGGGAGTGTGTGTGCGTGAGTGTGGTGCTGTGGCCCGTGTGGAGTCCGGACCGCGTCAGGGACCCAGTTCTTGGCAAGGAATGCGTTTTGTTGCATGGGAATATCTCATTGCACGAGAGAGTTCCAATCCTGTCTCAAAGGCTGAAAACATCCTGAAGGCAGCACTGTGACCTCACTGAAAGCAAAGGCCTAAGAGCAGAGGCTTTCCCACACTTCCATATGGAGCTGACTGGTGCTTTATGTTTTCAGGAAGATGGTGTGGTGTAGGCCACTTGGAGCAGCTCAGGCTCCTAAGCGTGTGTTTGGTCCCCGAGGGGTGAGTTGTGTCTCTCCGGAATGAAGGAGAATATAGGGACCTTGAGTATCGTTACCTTCATGATTACCGTGATGATTCTGCCTAAGTCATCGCATGGATATTGATCCATGAGCTCGCCATGTGAGAGGTTTCCTTGGTAACATGGTCGCCGTGCGTGGCCTCGAAACTTGGTTGTGGTCCGAACACCTTTGATGCTTTGCAAGTCCCGAAGCGGCTCCACGGGTGTGCAGTCCCTGTTGCCATATAGGTGAGGAGGCAGAGTCTGTTGACCTGAAGCCCGTGCAAGTATCCAGGGAGATGTGCGAGGGCCTCTCCCTGAGGCACTGGGTTCCTAGCCGGCTCCACCCAGAATCAGGCAGGGAGGTTTTGTTGATGCCAACGGGAAGTCCTGAGGAGGGAGGGGGAGCCGGACACCGTCGGGGGAAGGAAGGGATCCCTCCCCTGCCTCACCATCCCCAGCAGTTGCCTAGGTGCTGGCCACGAGGGAGGGGACTGCCTATGCGTGTTTGTTTTCCTTGGTCTTACCCCACCTTGGTAGAGGGCTTAGCCTGTTCCAGGCACTGTTCTGAGCACTTGAGAGATCTATGCAGACGACACAGAGTACCTCGGCAAGGACTCTCGTCCCCGTTCGTATTTCCAAGGGAAGATGTGAAAGAATGTGTGCCGGGGTTCACTGCTGTGAAGCGGGAGGACTCGAGGCATGAAGGCAGGCAGTCGGCCTCCACATGAGCGTGCTGCACCGCTGGCTTTCCCACTGCTGCCTGTCGAGAGGCAGGGAAAGCATTTGCACCTAGCGTGCCTGTCCTGCGAGCAGAGGTGGGCTTGGAGACGTGCGTGTGCCCTCAAACGGGGAATCCAGCAAAATAGGCTCTAGGGCCTGAGTCACGCTCTCTGCGGGGAACCCTATCATTGCACATCCAGCCTGAGACACTTTGGAGAGTGACATGCGGGGCTCTTAGTGAGGGTGGCGGCACAGCGGGGGGCATGGGTCAGCGGGACCTTCCTAGGACACCCCCCCGCCCCCCCCCCCGCCGGTGCTGTGGTGCCCCTGAAACCCAGGCAGGGCTGGAAGGAGGAACAGGCTGTTGATGGCACCATCCCTTCCGCAGGGGGGCTTCTTGGGAGCTGGTGACTGAGGGGACCTTTGCGAGTTCCCCCTCTGAATTGCAGGAGAAGCGGCCGAGGGCCCTCATTTCATGCGGTCCACACTCCCCGTCGCCCTGTGTGCCAGTTGCCAGTGTCGCAGGCGCCCAGGTGGTGAACGTGGTCCCCGAGTAGGGAACACCGAGGCCGTTTCTGCGTCCTCAAATGCTAACGTTCTCTGCTTGTGACCCGCGCCCTGGCTGGTCCCAGACCCTGAGCACAGGGCCTGCAGGAAGGGTGAAGGGTGCGAAGCTGTCTCCTGGTAGGTAGCTGCGGTGAGGTCGTTCCCTTTGGCCTGTGCTCACCTGCAGGGCACCTTGGAACCCAAAGCCACGACGTTTCCAGTGGTACAGAGTGCGCCGCAAGGGGAACCTGGGGAGTCACCAGGCCCTGAGGGTAGGCAGGCATGACCTTTATCCATGGGCCTTTTGATCGGAGCGCCCTGTTTGCTAGGTATCGTCAGGGCAGCCTCTTTGGTAGACAGAGGGCAGGTTGTGGACAGTTGTAGAGCATCCTTCCTGCTGGTATGTGTCGTAAGGGCTCTGACCTTGCGGAAATGGGCGGGGATGGGTAGAGTGGACTCCTGAATGGAACCTTCCCCGGGCACCTGGGTGGTTCAGTGGGTTGAGCTTCCGACTTGGGCTCAGGTCACGCCCTCGCGGTTCCTGAGTTCCAGCCCTGCGCTGGGCTCTGTGCCCACAGCTCAGGCCCTGGAGCCTGTTTTCAGATTCTGCGTGTGTCTGTCTCTGCTTCTCTGCCCCTCCCCCACTGGCGGTCACTGGCTTGCCGGCTTGCTCTCTGGCTCCCTGTGTCTCCAGAGTGAAGACACATGAACAAATAGGAAATAGAACGTTCCCCAGGGCAGGTGCTGGCCACGGGCACAGCCATTCATTCGCTGTAGTCATGAACTCGACGGTGTTCCTTTAGTGTTCTCATTTGAGGTTCTTTGTTTCTTTCATTCATTCTGAGAGACAGAGAGAGAGTGGACGCATGCACGTGTGCCTGTGAGCAGGGATAGGGCAGACAGGGAGGGAGAGAGAGAGGAGGGCCAGCGGGCTCCGCATCGTTGGCGCCCATCTTGAGGTGGGGCTCCTTGTGGAGGCTCAGCCTCACAAACTGTGAGATCGTGACGTGAGGCGAGATCCAGAGCCACATGCTATGGTTTCTTTTTTAACGTTCACCTCTGAGAGAAAGCGAGAGAGACAGAGAGAGCACAAGCGAGGGAGGGGCAGGGAGAGAGAGAGGAAACCCAGAAGGGAATCAGGTTCCAGGCTCTGAGCTGTCAGCAGGGGGAATTGGCGTGACTCAGCTCAGGAACCCTGAGAGCCTGACGTGACCCGAAGTCGGACCATTACCCAGCTGAGTCATCCAAGCGGCCCACAGAGTTTTCAGTGTGTATTTTCAAAAGAAAAAACAGCTACATTTATATATACATCTAGCTACCTGTGTGTCCATAGGGATACCTGTGTACATACGCATACGTGTCAACATATACATACACGTATTCGTGAATGTGTATATATACGTATATGCACACACACTCGCGCGCGCACACACACACACACAGACACACACACACACACACACACCATGTAAACTGAGCCAAACGGTCTTCTGGGTGGAGACGCGGAGCCAGGAGGGAGGCATCAGCACAAAGTTCAAAACGAAAGGGAAACGTCATTCTCGTATGTATCAGTACGTGCCATGACAGGGAGACACACGTGAGGGTTCTGGTAGGATAGGAAGCTGCTCCCACGGAGAATGCAGGCAAATGGTCCCTGTGGAGCCAATGGAACCCTGGTGCACTTGTGGTATGAGACTGATAAAGAGGCGGAAAACTGGTGACCTTTCTAATGCTAGCAGAGGTCATTTGCATTTGTATAGCATGCGATCATTGACGTTGCCCCTGGGGGGAGAAAGGTTTTGCATCTCTGTTCTCCTAGGTTTGTGGCTTAGTTTGCTCTTCCCTTGTGCACTTGAAAGAGTCCTGACAGGTCCTGATGGTACACAGTAAGGCCAAGTCCCCAGAGTCCAGAGTCCCTTGGTGGGGCTTGTGGGATGGTGTCCTTCCCATGACCATGAAGTCCACAGAGCAGTCTTGTGCTTTTGCTGTAAGTCCTGTTTCTACCAGGTCCAGTCTGGGCGTGCCTCTTTGCAAGTCCTCAGGTGAGGACACGTGATGAAGGCTGCCCATTGGGACTGGCCTTCGATGATCCATCTGGCCGTGACCCCCTGCTCTCCTTCCAGGGCTGCGTAGGTTCGTGCCCTCGATGCTCGTTTCGTAGAAAGCCTTCACTGCTTGGTCTCTCTACTCCTCCTCACCCTGGACGGTAGTCCTGTGGCTCCCCTTGAATCCTCAGGCATACGTTTCCTTGCCCACCTCTGCACACTGGCCCTCCAGAGCAGGGTCTGGTACGCCTTGCACGTTCAGTCGATGCTTGCTGCACAATCGCATGGGTGATGGCCTCTCTCTCTCTCTCTCTCCCTCTCTCTCTCACCAAAAGAAAGAAACGTTGAGAAGCAATGGAAACCCAAGAAAACAAAAATGGCACGGAGGAGTTGGGATCTGAGGCACACTGTGAAGAAAACACGGGGGTTGGGAGGTAGTGGAGGTGGACAGGCGGTTCCACAGAGTTGAAGGACGTGCCACAGTCAGCGGTGGCAGGGTGGACTTAGGGGTGGGACCGCTGGTGGTGCGGTCCAGGTAGGGCCATGGGAAGGGCATGCAGAGCTGAAAAGCACCGGCCTTTCATGGAGAAGGGAGGCGGAAGGAGTCTCGTGTGCCCAGCGTGTCTCCCTGTCCCTTAGGGCTGCCCTTGCGGTCACGGGTGACGAGCGAGGAGGGTGCACGGCTGTAGATGGCCACGGTTGGCGGGAATGGGAGGCAGAGTGAAGAAGAAACACAGAGGCCTAGGATGCAAGAGGGATCACTGGGTTCACGTGCAGCCACGTCCCTGGGAAACCAGCAATGCAAAAGGTTCCTGGGTCTCTTGAGGGGTGACAGGGAGGTGTCCACCTTGGGAGGAGACACCTGCCGGTCCCTGTCCCACTGGCCTGGTGTCTGGAGCCCTCTGCCTGGCTCGCGGCTGTCAGGCTGGCGGGCAGTCGGTCAGAGCATCTGGTGGGCACAGGGAGGTGCGGTGGTGCAGACCCTGGTGCCCAGGAGCTGTGCCCCCTGTGGGGGGGTGGCGGTGGGGGTGGGGTGGGGGATGGGGCGGCTTGGATCCTGGGCCCAAGCAGGTGTGCGGGAGCGCGCGCTCGAGCGCGCGCATGCGCGTGGGCCAGGGCCGGAGCCCGGTGAGGGACACAGCTGAGGCTGCAGCCGTGCCGTGAGTTGGCTCCCAGCCCGCCTGCCGCCCCAAGCCCCCAAGTGTCTGGGCCAGCCAGGGACGGACGCCCACCTCAGCCCCCGACCTGGGACATGCTGCTGCCTGGCGCCTGCGACCCGGCAGCCATGGCTTTGGCGGTAGGGGTAGCGGTAGCGCTCGCGGGAGCGCTGGCGGGAGCGCAGGCGGGGCCCCGCGTGGAGAAGACTGGGAGCCATGAGCCTCCAGCCTCGGAGGGTGGCGGCCCTGCTGCTCCTGCTGCTCCTGGAGCCAGAGGCCAGGGCGCGGGACGCGCTTCCCGGGCGCCTCGGTCTTTGGCCGCGCTGGTGGAGTGCCAGCACTGGCTGGGGCAGAGCGCGATGCGATGCCCCCCCTCCCCCGGCGCCCTTGAAAGTCCATCTGGGAGAAGCCTAAAGGTGGAGCAGCTGAGACACACAGCCTCCCTCCAGGACCTGCCTCAGTCGCGGTGCTGCCAAGGTAAGGTCCCTAGCGACGAGGTCGCACGTGGCCTTCCCCTCTGCCCCTCTCTGTCTTCCCCTCCCATGAGAACCCTCCCCCCGCCCTGGGGCTCCGGGCTTCTTCTTGGGCTCCTTTGCGGCTGCGGTCTGGACGCCTCAGGAGTGGGCTTTCTGGGTTGGACCCTGCTTCCCTGGAAGAGGAGGGCCCCAGATCGAGTAGGGGGTTAGGCTCAGGCGGTGGTGAGTGGCTCAGGTCGAGAGGGGGGGTGCCCTGAGTGCCCATGGAGGTCTGACTGGGTTGGTGTTTGGCGGGTGGAGGTGGGAAGGAACGAAGGGACGAACGAAGGGAGGAAGGAAGGAAGGAAAGCGTGGACCGGCGGCTGTGGGCAAGTGTCAAGGCAGGGCCAGGGAAGTGGCAGCCATGAGCAGGAGGAATCATTCCTGCCTGTGAAAATGAAGTACAAGGGACCTGAGACTCCAGAGAAACATTCCAGGGAGAGTCAGGGTGGTGGGCCTGAGTTGCTGGAGGCCAGCAGGGGACGGTGTTGAAGGGATTGAGAGTGGAAGCAGCAGGTGAACACAGGCCTCCTGCCTCCCCCCTCCGCACCTGCTCTCCTGCCCTGCCCAGCCCGCCGCGCCGCGCCCCGCCCCGCCCCTGGTGGCAGAGTTGCACCCTCTGATGGGGAGGGGGAGATCTCACCCCGCTTGTGGCGAAAGGGGGTCCTCTCTCGTGGGAGTCAATGGGACTAGGGGGTAGGAGTCTGGATGAGGGCAAGTGCAACTCCCTGTTGAGCTCTTCATCTCTGAAGGCAATGTGCATTCCATCAATGAAGTGGGAGCCCGGGAGCCAGGAATCAGTGGCGCTTGTGTGTTTTCGAGGGTGGTCCAGACTCTTTCCTGATGGGAGATGTGTGCTGAAGAGAACTGGGTGTTGTGGATGGAGTCCAAAGTCATCTCTTTGGGACACGTTGGGTGGGAACGTCTTCTTCGCACTCTGGCGACGAAGGTGGATGGAAAAGCTCCTTGTCCAAGGCAGACTGGTGGGTTTTGTTCTTCCTCTCCGTGGGGCGTGGTGCTTCCCGTTTCCGTGGAGCGCCTCCTGTCTTGCATTCGTTCCGTGTTTCAAGAGTTTCAGTCCTTGGCAATCGCGTCTCCTCAGGGACTCACCAGGCAGCACGAGGGAGAAGTGACTGGGAGCCCACCGGGTCCCTAGAAACCAGTGCGTGTGTACTGGAGCAGGCAGTGCTCCTCTCTCAGCCTCCTTGGGAAATGAGGTCTTGAGCAAACGGTCTTTCATTGCATAGGGTTGTACCTCTCCCCGGTTGTTGGGGGGAGTGTGTGTGCGTGAGTGTGGTGCTGTGGCCCGTGTGGAGTCCGGACCGCGTCAGGGACCCAGTTCTTGGCAAGGAATGCGTTTTGTTGCATGGGAATATCTCATTGCACGAGAGAGTTCCAATCCTGTCTCAAAGGCTGAAAACATCCTGAAGGCAGCACTGTGACCTCACTGAAAGCAAAGGCCTAAGAGCAGAGGCTTTCCCACACTTCCATATGGAGCTGACTGGTGCTTTATGTTTTCAGGAAGATGGTGTGGTGTAGGCCACTTGGAGCAGCTCAGGCTCCTGAGCGTGTGTTTGGTCCCCGAGGGGTGAGTTGTGTCTCTCCGGAATGAAGGAGATTATGGGGACCTTGAGTATCGTTACCTTCATGATTACCGTGATGATTCTGCCTAAGTCATCGCATGGATATTGATCCATGAGCTCGCCATGTGAGAGGTTTCCTTGGTAACATAGTCGCCGTGCGTGGCCTCGAAACTTGGTTGTGGTCCGAACACCTTTGATGCTTTGCAAGTCCCGAAGCGGCTCCACGGGTGTGCAGTCCCTGTTGCCATATAGGTGAGGAGGCAGAGTCTGTTGACCTGAAGCCCGTGCAAGTATCCAGGGAGATGTGCGAGGGCCTCTCCCTGAGGCACTGGGTTCCTAGCCGGCTCCACCCAGAATCAGGCAGGGAGGTTTTGTTGATGCCAGCGGGAAGTCCTGAGGAGGGAGGGGGAGCCGGACACCGTCGGGGGAAGGAAGGGATCCCTCCCCTGCCTCACCATCCCCAGCAGTTGCCTAGGTGCTGGCCACGAGGGAGGGGACTGCCTATGCGTGTTTGTTTTCCTTGGTCTTACCCCACCTTGGTAGAGGGCTTAGCCTGTTCCAGGCACTGTTCTGAGCACTTGAGAGATCTATGCAGACGACACAGAGTACCTCGGCAAGGACTCTCGTCCCCGTTCGTATTTCCAAGGGAAGATGTGAAAGAATGTGTGCCGGGGGTCAGTGCTGTGAAGCGGGAGGACTCGAGGCATGAAGGCAGGCAGTCGGCCTCCACATGAGCGTGCTGCACCGCTGGCTTTCCCACTGCTGCCTGTCGAGAGGCAGGGAAAGCATTTGCACCTAGCGTGCCTGTCCTGCGAGCAGAGGTGGGCTTGGAGACGTGCGTGTGCCCTCAAACGGGGAATCCAGCAAAATAGGCTCTAGGGCCTGAGTCACGCTCTCTGCGGGGAACCCTATCATTGCACATCCAGCCTGAGACACTTTGGAGAGTGACATGCGGGGCTCTTAGTGAGGGTGGCGGCACAGCGGGGGGCATGGGTCAGCGGGACCTTCCTAGGACACCCCCCCGCCCCCCCCCCCCCGCCGGTGCTGTGGTGCCCCTGAAACCCAGGCAGGGCTGGAAGGAGGAACAGGCTGTTGATGGCACCATCCCTTCCGCAGGGAGGCTTCTTGGGAGCTGGTGACTGAGGGGACCTTTGCGAGTTCCCCCTCTGAATTGCAGGAGAAGCGGCCGAGGGCCCTCATTTCATGCGGTCCACACTCCCCGTCGCCCTGTGTGCCAGTTGCCAGTGTCGCAGGCGCCCAGGTGGTGAACGTGGTCCCCGAGTAGGGAACACCGAGGCCGTTTCTGCGTTCTCAAATGCTAACGTTCTCTGCTTGTGACCCGCGCCCTGGCTGGTCCCAGACCCTGAGCACAGGGCCTGCAGGAAGGGTGAAGGGTGCGAAGCTGTCTCCTGGTAGGTAGCTGCGGTGAGGTCGTTCCCGGTGGCCTGTGCTCAGCTGCAGGGCACCTTGGAACCCAAAGCCACGACGTTTCCAGTGGGACAGAGTGCGCCGCAAGGGGAACCTGGGGAGTCACCAGGCCCTGAGGGTAGGCAGGCATGACCTTTATCCATGGGCCTTTTGATCGGAGCGCCCTGTTTGGTAGGTATCGTCAGGGCAGCCTCTTTGGTAGACAGAGGGCAGGTTGTGGACAGTTGTAGAGCATCCTTCCTGGTGGTATGTGTCGTAAGGGCTCTGACCTTGCGGAAATGGGCGGGGATGGGTAGAGTGGACTCCTGAATGGAACCTTCCCCGGGCGCCTGGGTGGTTCAGTGGGTTGAGCTTCCGACTTGGGCTCAGGTCACGCCCTCGCGGTTCCTGAGTTCCAGCCCTGCGCTGGGCTCTGTGCCCACAGCTCAGGCCCTGGAGCCTGTTTTCAGATTCTGCGTGTGTCTGTCTCTGCTTCTCTGCCCCTCCCCCACTGGCGGTCACCGGCTTGCCGGCTTGCTCTCTGGCTCCCTGTGTCTCCAGAGTGAAGACACATGAACAAATAGGAAATAGAACGTTCCCCAGGGCAGGTGCTGGCCACGGGCACAGCCATTCATTCGCTGTAGTCATGAACTCGACGGTGTTCCTTTAGTGTTCTCATTTGAGGTTCTTTGTTTCTTTCATTCATTCTGAGAGACAGAGAGAGAGTGGACGCATGCACGTGTGCCTGTGAGCAGGGATAGGGCAGACAGGGAGGGAGAGAGAGAGGAGGGCCAGCGGGCTCCGCATCGTTGGCGCCCATCTTGAGGTGGGGCTCCTTGTGGAGGCTCAGCCTCACAAACTGTGAGATCGTGACGTGAGGCGAGATCCAGAGCCACATGCTTTGGTTTCTTTTTTAACGTTCACCTCTGAGAGAAAGCGAGAGAGACAGAGAGAGCACAAGCGAGGGAGGGGCAGGGAGAGAGAGAGGAAACCCAGAAGGGAATCAGGTTCCAGGCTCTGAGCTGTCAGCACGGAGCACTAGGCGTGACTCAGCTCAGGAACCCTGAGAGCCTGACGTGACCCGAAGTCGGACCATTACCCAGCTGAGTCATCCAAGCGGCCCACAGAGTTTTCAGTGTGTATTTTCAAAAGAAAAAACAGCTACATTTATATATACATCTAGCTACCTGTGTGTCCATAGGGATACCTGTGTACATACGCATACGTGTCTACATATACGTACACGTATTCGTGTATGTGTATATATACGTATATGCACACACACACACACACACACCATGTAAACTGAGCCAAACGGTCTTCTGGGTGGAGACGCGGAGCCAGGAGGGAGGCATCAGCACAAAGTTCAAAACGAAAGGGAAACGTCATTCTCGTATGTATCAGTATGTGCCATGACAGGGAGACACACGCGAGGGTTCTGGTAGGATAGGAAGCTGCTCCCACGGAGAATGCAGGCAAATGGTCCCTGTGGAGCCAATGGAACCCTGGTGCACTTGTGGTATGAGACTGATAAAGAGGCGGAAAGCTGGTGACCTTTCTAATGCTAGCAGAGGTCATTTGCATTTGTATAGCATGTGATCATTGACGTTGCCCCTGGGGGGAGAAAGGTTTTGCATCTCTGTTCTCCTAGGTTTGTGGCTTAGTTTGCTCTTCCCTTGTGCACTTGAAAGAGTCCTGACAGGTCCTGATGGTACACAGTAAGGCCAAGTCCCCAGAGTCCAGAGTCCCTTGGTGGGGCTTGTGGGATGGTGTCCTTCCCATGACCATGAAGTCCACAGAACAGTCTTGTGCTTTTGCTGTAAGTCCTGTTTCTACCAGGTCCAGTCTGGGCGTGCCTCTTTGCAAGTCCTCAGGTGAGGACACGTGATGAAGGCTGCCCATTGGGACTGGCCTTCGATGATCCATCTGGCCGTGACCCCCTGCTCTCCTTCCAGGGCTGCGTAGGTTCGTGCCCTCGATGCTCGTTTCGTAGAAAGCCTTCACTGCTTGGTCTCTCTACTCCTCCTCACCCTGGACGGTAGTCCTGTGGCTCCCCTTGAATCCTCAGGCATACGTTTCCTTGCCCACCTCTGCACACTGGCCCTCCAGAGCAGGGTCTGGTACGCCTTGCACGTTCAGTCGATGCTTGCTGCACAATCGCATGGGTGATGGCCTCTCTCTCTCTCTCTCTCTCTCTCTCTCTCACCAAAAGAAAGAAACGTTGAGAAGCAATGGAAACCCAAGAAAAGAAAAATGGCACGGAGGAGTTGGGATCTGAGGCACACTGTGAAGAAAACACGGGGGTTGGGAGGTAGTGGAGGTGGACAGGCGGTTCCACAGAGTTGAAGGACGTGCCACAGTCAGCGGTGGCAGGGTGGACTTGAGGGTGGGACCGCTGGTGGTGCGGTCCAGGTAGGGCCATGGGAAGGGCATGCAGAGCTGAAAAGCACCGGCCTTTCAAGGAGAAGGGAGGTGGAAGGAGTCTCGTGTGCCCAGCGTGTCTCCCTGTCCCTTAGGGCTGCCCTTGCGGTCACGGGTGACGAGCGAGGAGGGTGCACGGCTGTAGATGGCCACGGTTGGCGGGAATGGGAGGCAGAGTGAAGAAGAAACACAGAGGCCTAGGATGCAAGAGGGATCACTGGGTTCACGTGCAGCCACGTCCCTGGGAAACCAGCAATGCAAAAGGTTCCTGGGTCTCTTGAGGGGTGACAGGGAGGTGTCCACCTTGGGAGGAGACACCTGCCGGTCCCTGTCCCACTGGCCTGGTGTCTGGAGCCCTCTGCCTGGCTCGCGGCTGTCAGGCTGGCGGGCAGTCGGTCAGAGCATCTGGTGGGCACAGGGAGGTGCGGTGGTGCAGACCCTGGTGCCCAGGAGCTGTGCCCCCTGTGGGGGGGTGGCGGTGGGGGTGGGGTGGGGGATGGGGCGGCTTGGATCCTGGGCCCAAGCAGGTGTGCGGGAGCGCGCGCTCGAGCGCGCGCATGCGCGTGGGCCAGGGCCGGAGCCCGGTGAGGGACACAGCTGAGGCTGCAGCCGTGCCGTGAGTTGGCTCCCAGCCCGCCTGCCGCCCCAAGCCCCCAAGTGTCTGGGCCAGCCAGGGACGGACGCCCACCTCAGCCCCCGACCTGGGACATGCTGCTGCCTGGCGCCTGCGACCCGGCAGCCATGGCTTTGGCGGTAGGGGTAGCGGTAGCGCTCGCGGGAGCGCTGGCGGGAGCGCAGGCGGGGCCCCGCGTGGAGAAGACTGGGAGCCATGAGCCTCCAGCCTCGGAGGGTGGCGGCCCTGCTGCTCCTGCTGCTCCTGGAGCCAGAGGCCAGGGCGCGGGACGCGCTTCCCGGGCGCCTCGGGCTTTGGCCGCGCTGGTGGAGTGCCAGCACTGGCTGGGGCAGAGCGCGATGCGATGCCCCCCCGGCGCCCTTGAAAGTCCATCTGGGAGAAGCCTAAAGGTGGAGCAGCTGAGACACACAGCCTCCCTCCAGGACCTGCCTCAGTCGCGGTGCTGCCAAGGTAAGGTCCCTAGCGACGAGGTCGCACGTGGCCTTCCCCTCTGCCCCTCTCTGTCTTCCCCTCCCATGAGAACCCTCCCCCCGCCCTGGGGCTCCGGGCTTCTTCTTGGGCTCCTTTGCGGCTGCGGTCTGGACGCCTCAGGAGTGGGCTTTCTGGGTTGGACCCTGGTTCCCTGGAAGAGGAGGGCCCCAGATCGAGTAGGGGGTTAGGCTCAGGCGGTGGTGAGTGGCTCAGGTCGAGAGGGGGGGTGCCCTGAGTGCCCATGGAGGTCTGACTGGGTTGGTGTTTGGCGGGTGGAGGTGGGAAGGAACGAAGGGACGAACGAAGGGAGGAAGGAAGGAAGGAAAGCGTGGACCGGCGGCTGTGGGCAAGTGTCAAGGCAGGGCCAGGGAAGTGGCAGCCATGAGCAGGAGGAATCATTCCTGCCTGTGAAAATGAAGTACAAGGGACCTGAGACTCCAGAGAAACATTCCAGGGAGAGTCAGGGTGGTGGGCCTGAGTTGCTGGAGGCCAGCAGGGGACGGTGTTGAAGGGATTGAGAGTGGAAGCAGCAGGTGAACACAGGCCTCCTGCCTCCCCCCTCCGCACCTGCTCTCCTGCCCTGCCCAGCCCGCCGCGCCGCGCCCCGCCCCGCCCCTGGTGGCAGAGTTGCACCCTCTGATGGGGAGGGGGAGATCTCACCCCGCTTGTGGCGAAAGGGGGTCCTCTCTCGTGGGAGTCAATGGGACTAGGGGGTAGGAGTCTGGATGAGGGCAAGTGCAACTCCCTGTTGAGCTCTTCATCTCTGAAGGCAATGTGCATTCCATCAATGAAGTGGGAGCCCGGGAGCCAGGAATCAGTGGCGCTTGTGTGTTTTCGAGGGTGGTCCAGACTCTTTCCTGATGGGAGATGTGTGCTGAAGAGAACTGGGTGTTGTGGATGGAGTCCAAAGTCATCTCTTTGGGACACGTTGGGTGGGAACGTCTTCTTCGCACTCTGGCGACGAAGGTGGATGGAAAAGCTCCTTGTCCAAGGCAGACTGGTGGGTTTTGTTCTTCCTCTCCGTGGGGCGTGGTGCTTCCCGTTTCCGTGGAGCGCCTCCTGTCTTGCATTCGTTCCGTGTTTCAAGAGTTTCAGTCCTTGGCAATCGCGTCTCCTCAGGGACTCACCAGGCAGCACGAGGGAGAAGTGACTGGGAGCCCACCGGGTCCCTAGAAACCAGTGCGTGTGTACTGGAGCAGGCAGTGCTCCTCTCTCAGCCTCCTTGGGAAATGAGGTCTTGAGCAAACGGTCTTTCATTGCATAGGGTTGTACCTCTCCCCGGTTGTTGGGGGGAGTGTGTGTGCGTGAGTGTGGTGCTGTGGCCCGTGTGGAGTCCGGACCGCGTCAGGGACCCAGTTCTTGGCAAGGAATGCGTTTTGTTGCATGGGAATATCTCATTGCACGAGAGAGTTCCAATCCTGTCTCAAAGGCTGAAAACATCCTGAAGGCAGCACTGTGACCTCACTGAAAGCAAAGGCCTAAGAGCAGAGGCTTTCCCACACTTCCATATGGAGCTGACTGGTGCTTTATGTTTTCAGGAAGATGGTGTGGTGTAGGCCACTTGGAGCAGCTCAGGCTCCTGAGCGTGTGTTTGGTCCCCGAGGGGTGAGTTGTGTCTCTCCGGAATGAAGGAGATTATGGGGACCTTGAGTATCGTTACCTTCATGATTACCGTGATGATTCTGCCTAAGTCATCGCATGGATATTGATCCATGAGCTCGCCATGTGAGAGGTTTCCTTGGTAACATAGTCGCCGTGCGTGGCCTCGAAACTTGGTTGTGGTCCGAACACCTTTGATGCTTTGCAAGTCCCGAAGCGGCTCCACGGGTGTGCAGTCCCTGTTGCCATATAGGTGAGGAGGCAGAGTCTGTTGACCTGAAGCCCGTGCAAGTATCCAGGGAGATGTGCGAGGGCCTCTCCCTGAGGCACTGGGTTCCTAGCCGGCTCCACCCAGAATCAGGCAGGGAGGTTTTGTTGATGCCAGCGGGAAGTCCTGAGGAGGGAGGGGGAGCCGGACACCGTCGGGGGAAGGAAGGGATCCCTCCCCTGCCTCACCATCCCCAGCAGTTGCCTAGGTGCTGGCCACGAGGGAGGGGACTGCCTATGCGTGTTTGTTTTCCTTGGTCTTACCCCACCTTGGTAGAGGGCTTAGCCTGTTCCAGGCACTGTTCTGAGCACTTGAGAGATCTATGCAGACGACACAGAGTACCTCGGCAAGGACTCTCGTCCCCGTTCGTATTTCCAAGGGAAGATGTGAAAGAATGTGTGCCGGGGTTCACTGCTGTGAAGCGGGAGGACTCGAGGCATGAAGGCAGGCAGTCGGCCTCCACATGAGCGTGCTGCACCGCTGGCTTTCCCACTGCTGCCTGTCGAGAGGCAGGGAAAGCATTTGCACCTAGCGTGCCTGTCCTGCGAGCAGAGGTGGGCTTGGAGACGTGCGTGTGCCCTCAAACGGGGAATCCAGCAAAATAGGCTCTAGGGCCTGAGTCACGCTCTCTGCGGGGAACCCTATCATTGCACATCCAGCCTGAGACACTTTGGAGAGTGACATACGGGGCTCTTAGTGAGGGTGGCGGCACAGCGGGGGGCATGGGTCAGCGGGACCTTCCTAGGACACCCCCCCGCCCCCCCCCCCGCCGGTGCTGTGGTGCCCCTGAAACCCAGGCAGGGCTGGAAGGAGGAACAGGCTGTTGATGGCACCATCCCTTCCGCAGGGAGGCTTCTTGGGAGCTGGTGACTGAGGGGACCTTTGCGAGTTCCCCCTCTGAATTGCAGGAGAAGCGGCCGAGGGCCCTCATTTCATGCGGTCCACACTCCCCGTCGCCCTGTGTGCCAGTTGCCAGTGTCGCAGGCGCCCAGGTGGTGAACGTGGTCCCCGAGTAGGGAACACCGAGGCCGTTTCTGCGTCCTCAAATGCTAACGTTCTCTGCTTGTGACCCGCGCCCTGGCTGGTCCCAGACCCTGAGCACAGGGCCTGCAGGAAGGGTGAAGGGTGCGAAGCTGTCTCCTGGTAGGTAGCTGCGGTGAGGTCGTTCCCGTTGGCCTGTGCTCACCTGCAGGGCACCTTGGAACCCAAAGCCACGACGTTTCCAGTGGTACAGAGTGCGCCGCAAGGGGAACCTGGGGAGTCACCAGGCCCTGAGGGTAGGCAGGCATGACCTTTATCCATGGGCCTTTTGATCGGAGCGCCCTGTTTGGTAGGTATCGTCAGGGCAGCCTCTTTGGTAGACAGAGGGCAGGTTGTGGACAGTTGTAGAGCATCCTTCCTGGTGGTATGTGTCGTAAGGGCTCTGACCTTGCGGAAATGGGCGGGGATGGGTAGAGTGGACTCCTGAATGGAACCTTCCCCGGGCGCCTGGGTGGTTCAGTGGGTTGAGCTTCCGACTTGGGCTCAGGTCACGCCCTCGCGGTTCCTGAGTTCCAGCCCTGCGCTGGGCTCTGTGCCCACAGCTCAGGCCCTGGAGCCTGTTTTCAGATTCTGCGTGTGTCTGTCTCTGCTTCTCTGCCCCTCCCCCACTGGCGGTCACCGGCTTACCGGCTTGCCGGCTTGCTCTCTGGCTCCCTGTGTCTCCAGAGTGAAGACACATGAACAAATAGGAAATAGAACGTTCCCCAGGGCAGGTGCTGGCCACGGGCACAGCCATTCATTCGCTGTAGTCATGAACTCGACGGTGTTCCTTTAGTGTTCTCATTTGAGGTTCTTTGTTTCTTTCATTCATTCTGAGAGACAGAGAGAGAGTGGACGCATGCACGTGTGCCTGTGAGCAGGGATAGGGCAGACAGGGAGGGAGAGAGAGAGGAGGGCCAGCGGGCTCCGCATCGTTGGCGCCCATCTTGAGGTGGGGCTCCTTGTGGAGGCTCAGCCTCACAAACTGTGAGATCGTGACGTGAGGCGAGATCCAGAGCCACATGCTTTGGTTTCTTTTTTAACGTTCACCTCTGAGAGAAAGCGAGAGAGACAGAGAGAGCACAAGCGAGGGAGGGGCAGGGAGAGAGAGAGGAAACCCAGAAGGGAATCAGGTTCCAGGCTCTGAGCTGTCAGCACGGAGCACTAGGCGTGACTCAGCTCAGGAACCCTGAGAGCCTGACGTGACCCGAAGTCGGACCATTACCCAGCTGAGTCATCCAAGCGGCCCACAGAGTTTTCAGTGTGTATTTTCAAAAGAAAAAACAGCTACATTTATATATACATCTAGCTACCTGTGTGTCCATAGGGATACCTGTGTACATACGCATACGTGCCTACATATACGTACACGTATTCGTGTATGTGTATATATACGTATATGCACACACACACACACACACACACTATGTAAACTGAGCCAAACGGTCTTCTGGGTGGAGACGCGGAGCCAGGAGGGAGGCATCAGCACAAAGTTCAAAACGAAAGGGAAACGTCATTCTCGTATGTATCAGTACGTGCCATGACAGGGAGACACACGTGAGGGTTCTGGTAGGATAGGAAGCTGCTCCCACGGAGAATGCAGGCAAATGGTCCCTGTGGAGCCAATGGAACCCTGGTGCACTTGTGGTATGAGACTGATAAAGAGGCCGAAAACTGGTGACCTTTCTAATGCTAGCAGAGGTCATTTGCATTTGTATAGCATGCGATCATTGACGTTGCCCCTGGGGGGAGAAAGGTTTTGCATCTCTGTTCTCCTAGGTTTGTGGCTTAGTTTGCTCTTCCCTTGTGCACTTGAAAGAGTCCTGACAGGTCCTGATGGTACACAGTAAGGCCAAGTCCCCAGAGTCCAGAGTCCCTTGGTGGGGCTTGTGGGATGGTGTCCTTCCCATGACCATGAAGTCCACAGAGCAGTCTTGTGCTTTTGCTGTAAGTCCTGTTTCTACCAGGTCCAGTCTGGGCGTGCCTCTTTGCAAGTCCTCAGGTGAGGACACGTGATGAAGGCTGCCCATTGGGACTGGCCTTCGATGATCCATCTGGCCGTGACCCCCTGCTCTCCTTCCAGGGCTGCGTAGGTTCGTGCCCTCGATGCTCGTTTCGTAGAAAGCCTTCACTGCTTGGTCTCTCTACTCCTCCTCACCCTGGACGGTAGTCCTGTGGCTCCCCTTGAATCCTCAGGCATACGTTTCCTTGCCCACCTCTGCACACTGGCCCTCCAGAGCAGGGTCTGGTACGCCTTGCACGTTCAGTCGATGCTTGCTGCACAATCGCATGGGTGATGGCCTCTCTCGCTCTCTCTCTCCCTCTCTCTCTCACCAAAAGAAAGAAACGTTGAGAAGCAATGGAAACCCAAGAAAAGAAAAATGGCACGGAGGAGTTGGGATCTGAGGCACACTGTGAAGAAAACACGGGGGTTGGGAGGTAGTGGAGGTGGACAGGCGGTTCCACAGAGTTGAAGGACGTGCCACAGTCAGCGGTGGCAGGGTGGACTTGAGGGTGGGACCGCTGGTGGTGCGGTCCAGGTAGGGCCATGGGAAGGGCATGCAGAGCTGAAAAGCAACAGCCTTTCAAGGAGAAGGGAGGTGGAAGGAGTCTCGTGTGCCCAGCGTGTCTCCCTGTCCCTTAGGGCTGCCCTTGCGGTCACGGGTGACGAGCGAGGAGGGTGCACGGCTGTAGATGGCCACGGTTGGCGGGAATGGGAGGCGGAGTGAAGAAGAAACACAGAGGCCTAGGATGCAAGAGGGATCACTGGGTTCACGTGCAGCCACGTCCCTGGGAAACCAGCAATGCAAAAGGTTCCTGGGTCTCTTGAGGGGTGACAGGGAGGTGTCCACCTTGGGAGGAGACACCTGCCGGTCCCTGTCCCACTGGCGTGGTCTCTGGAGCCCTCTGCCTGGCTCGCGGCTGTCAGGCTGGCGGGCAGTCGGTCAGAGCATCTGGTGGGCACAGGGAGGTGCGGTGGTGCAGACCCTGGTGCCCAGGAGCTGTGCCCCCTGTGGGGGGGTGGCGGTGGGAGTGGGGTGGGGGATGGAGCGGCTTGGATCCTGGGCCCAAGCAGGTGTGCGGGAGCGCGCGCTCGAGCGCGCGCATGCGCGTGGGCCAGGGCCGGAGCCCGGTGAGGGACACAGCTGAGGCTGCAGCCGTGCCGTGAGTTGGCTCCCAGCCCGCCTGCCGCCCCAAGCCCCCAAGTGTCTGGGCCAGCCAGGGACGGACGCCCACCTCAGCCCCCGACCTGGGACATGCTGCTGTCTGGCGCCTGCGACCCGGCAGCCATGGCTTTGGCGGTAGGGGTAGCGGTAGCGCTCGCGGGAGCGCTGGCGGGAGCGCAGGCGGGGCCCCGCGTGGAGAAGACTGGGAGCCATGAGCCTCCAGCCTCGGAGGGTGGCGGCCCTGCTGCTCCTGCTGCTCCTGGAGCCAGAGGCCAGGGCGCGGGACGCGCTTCCCGGGCGCCTCGGTCTTTGGCCGCGCTGGTGGAGTGCCAGCACTGGCTGGGGCAGAGCGCGATGCGATGCCCCCCCTCCCCCGGCGCCCTTGAAAGTCCATCTGGGAGAAGCCTAAAGGTGGAGCAGCTGAGACACACAGCCTCCCTCCAGGACCTGCCTCAGTCGCGGTGCTGCCAAGGTAAGGTCCCTAGCGACGAGGTCGCACGTGGCCTTCCCCTCTGCCCCTCTCTGTCTTCCCCTCCCATGAGAACCCTCCCCCCGCCCTGGGGCTCCGGGCTTCTTCTTGGGCTCCTTTGCGGCTGCGGTCTGGACGCCTCAGGAGTGGGCTTTCTGGGTTGGACCCTGGTTCCCTGGAAGAGGAGGGCCCCAGATCGAGTAGGGGGTTAGGCTCAGGCGGTGGTGAGTGGCTCAGGTCGAGAGGGGGGGTGCCCTGAGTGCCCATGGAGGTCTCACTGGGTTGGTGTTTGGCGGGTGGAGGTGGGAAGGAACGAATGGACGAACGAAGGGAGGAAGGAAGGAAGGAAAGCGTGGACCGGCGGCTGTGGGCAAGTGTCAAGGCAGGGCCAGGGAAGTGGCAGCCATGAGCAGGAGGAATCATTCCTGCCTGTGAAAATGAAGTACAAGGGACCTGAGACTCCAGAGAAACATTCCAGGGAGAGTCAGGGTGGTGGGCCTGAGTTGCTGGAGGCCAGCAGGGGACGGTGTTGAAGGGATTGAGAGTGGAAGCAGCAGGTGAACACAGGCCTCCTGCCTCCCCCCTCCGCACCTGCTCTCCTGCCCTGCCCAGCCCGCCGCGCCGCGCCCCGCCCCGCCCCTGGTGGCAGAGTTGCACCCTCTGATGGGGAGGGGGAGATCTCACCCCGCTTGTGGCGAAAGGGGGTCCTCTCTCGTGGGAGTCAATGGGACTAGGGGGTAGGAGTCTGGATGAGGGCAAGTGCAACTCCCTGTTGAGCTCTTCATCTCTGAAGGCAATGTGCATTCCATCAATGAAGTGGGAGCCCGGGAGCCAGGAATCAGTGGCGCTTGTGTGTTTTCGAGGGTGGTCCAGACTCTTTCCTGATGGGAGATGTGTGCTGAAGAGAACTGGGTGTTGTGGATGGAGTCCAAAGTCATCTCTTTGGGACACGTTGGGTGGGAACGTCTTCTTCGCACTCTGGCGACGAAGGTGGATGGAAAAGCTCCTTGTCCAAGGCAGACTGGTGGGTTTTGTTCTTCCTCTCCGTGGGGCGTGGTGCTTCCCGTTTCCGTGGAGCGCCTCCTGTCTTGCATTCGTTCCGTGTTTCAAGAGTTTCAGTCCTTGGCAATCGCGTCTCCTCAGGGACTCACCAGGCAGCACGAGGGAGAAGTGACTGGGAGCCCACCGGGTCCCTAGAAACCAGTGCGTGTGTACTGGAGCAGGCAGTGCTCCTCTCTCAGCCTCCTTGGGAAATGAGGTCTTGAGCAAACGGTCTTTCATTGCATGGGTTGTACCTCTCCCCGGTTGTTGGGGGGAGTGTGTGTGCGTGAGTGTGGTGCTGTGGCCCGTGTGGAGTCCGGACCGCGTCAGGGACCCAGTTCTTGGCAAGGAATGCGTTTTGTTGCATGGGAATATCTCATTGCACGAGAGAGTTCCAATCCTGTCTCAAAGGCTGAAAACATCCTGAAGGCAGCACTGTGACCTCACTGAAAGCAAAGGCCTAAGAGCAGAGGCTTTCCCACACTTCCATATGGAGCTGACTGGTGCTTTATGTTTTCAGGAAGATGGTGTGGTGTAGGCCACTTGGAGCAGCTCAGGCTCCTAAGCGTGTGTTTGGTCCCCGAGGGGTGAGTTGTGTCTCTCCGGAATGAAGGAGAATATAGGGACCTTGAGTATCGTTACCTTCATGATTACCGTGATGATTCTGCCTAAGTCATCGCATGGATATTGATCCATGAGCTCGCCATGTGAGAGGTTTCCTTGGTAAAATAGTCGCCGTGCGTGGCCTCGAAACTTGGTTGTGGTCCGAACACCTTTGATGCTTTGCAAGTCCCGAAGCGGCTCCACGGGTGTGCAGTCCCTGTTGCCATATAGGTGAGGAGGCAGAGTCTGTTGACCTGAAGCCCGTGCAAGTATCCAGGGAGATGTGCGAGGGCCTCTCCCTGAGGCACTGGGTTCCTAGCCGGCTCCACCCAGAATCAGGCAGGGAGGTTTTGTTGATGCCAACGGGAAGTCCTGAGGAGGGAGGGGGAGCCGGACACCGTCGGGGGAAGGAAGGGATCCCTCCCCTGCCTCACCATCCCCAGCAGTTGCCTAGGTGCTGGCCACGAGGGAGGGGACTGCCTATGCGTGTTTGTTTTCCTTGGTCTTACCCCACCTTGGTAGAGGGCTTAGCCTGTTCCAGGCACTGTTCTGAGCACTTGAGAGATCTATGCAGACGACACAGAGTACCTCGGCAAGGACTCTCGTCCCCGTTCGTATTTCCAAGGGAAGATGTGAAAGAATGTGTGCCGGGGTTCACTGCTGTGAAGCGGGAGGACTCGAGGCATGAAGGCAGGCAGTCGGCCTCCACATGAGCGTGCTGCACCGCTGGCTTTCCCAATGCTGCCTGTCGAGAGGCAGGGAAAGCATTTGCACCTAGCGTGCCTGTCCTGCGAGCAGAGGTGGGCTTGGAGACGTGCGTGTGCCCTCAAACGGGGAATCCAGCAAAATAGGCTCTAGGGCCTGAGTCACGCTCTCTGCGGGGAACCCTATCATTGCACATCCAGCCTGAGACACTTTGGAGAGTGACATGCGGGGCTCTTAGTGAGGGTGGCGGCACAGCGGGGGGCATGGGTCAGCGGGACCTTCCTAGGACACCCCCCCGCCCCCCCCCCCGCCGGTGCTGTGGTGCCCCTGAAACCCAGGCAGGGCTGGAAGGAGGAACAGGCTGTTGATGGCACCATCCCTTCCGCAGGGGGGCTTCTTGGGAGCTGGTGACTGAGGGGACCTTTGCGAGTTCCCCCTCTGAATTGCAGGAGAAGCGGCCGAGGGCCCTCATTTCATGCGGTCCACACTCCCCGTCGCCCTGTGTGCCAGTTGCCAGTGTCGCAGGCGCCCAGGTGGTGAACGTGGTCCCCGAGTAGGGAACACCGAGGCCGTTTCTGCGTCCTCAAATGCTAACGTTCTCTGCTTGTGACCCGCGCCCTGGCTGGTCCCAGACCCTGAGCACAGGGCCTGCAGGAAGGGTGAAGGGTGCGAAGCTGTCTCCTGGTAGGTAGCTGCGGTGAGGTCGTTCCCGTTGGCCTGTGCTCACCTGCAGGGCACCTTGGAACCCAAAGCCACGACGTTTCCAGTGGTACAGAGTGCGCCGCAAGGGGAACCTGGGGAGTCACCAGGCCCTGAGGGTAGGCAGGCATGACCTTTATCCATGGGCCTTTTGATCGGAGCGCCCTGTTTGCTAGGTATCGTCAGGGCAGCCTCTTTGGTAGACAGAGGGCAGGTTGTGGACAGTTGTAGAGCATCCTTCCTGCTGGTATGTGTCGTAAGGGCTCTGACCTTGCGGAAATGGGCGGGGATGGGTAGAGTGGACTCCTGAATGGAACCTTCCCCGGGCACCTGGGTGGTTCAGTGGGTTGAGCTTCCGACTTGGGCTCATGTCACGCCCTCGCGGTTCCTGAGTTCCAGCCCTGGGCTGGGCTCTGTGCCCACAGCTCAGGCCCTGGAGCCTGTTTTCAGATTCTGCGTGTGTCTGTCTCTGCTTCTCTGCCCCTCCCCCACTGGCGGTCACCGGCTTGCCGGCTTGCTCTCTGGCTCCCTGTGTCTCCAGAGTGAAGACACATGAACAAATAGGAAATAGAACGTTCCCCAGGGCAGGTGCTGGCCACGGGCACAGCCATTCATTCGCTGTAGTCATGAACTCGACGGTGTTCCTTTAGTGTTCTCATTTGAGGTTCTTTGTTTCTTTCATTCATTCTGAGAGACAGAGAGAGAGTGGACGCATGCACGTGTGCCTGTGAGCAGGGATAGGGCAGACAGGGAGGGAGAGAGAGAGGAGGGCCAGCGGGCTCCGCATCGTTGGCGCCCATCTTGAGGTGGGGCTCCTTGTGGAGGCTCAGCCTCACAAACTGTGAGATCGTGACGTGAGGCGAGATCCAGAGCCACATGCTATGGTTTCTTTTTTAACGTTCACCTCTGAGAGAAAGCGAGAGAGACAGAGAGAGCACAAGCGAGGGAGGGGCAGGGAGAGAGAGAGGAAACCCAGAAGGGAATCAGGTTCCAGGCTCTGAGCTGTCAGCACGGAGCACTAGGCGTGACTCAGCTCAGGAACCCTGAGAGCCTGACGTGACCCGAAGTCGGACCATTACCCAGCTGAGTCATCCAAGCGGCCCACAGAGTTTTCAGTGTGTATTTTCAAAAGAAAAAACAGCTACATTTATATATACATCTAGCTACCTGTGTGTCCATAGGGATACCTGTGTACATACGCATACGTGTCAACATATACGTACACGTATTCGTGAATGTGTATATATACGTATATGCACACACACTCGCGCGCGCACACACACACACACAGACACACACACACACACACACACCATGTAAACTGAGCCAAACGGTCTTCTGGGTGGAGACGCGGAGCCAGGAGGGAGGCATCAGCACAAAGTTCAAAACGAAAGGGAAACGTCATTCTCGTATGTATCAGTACGTGCCATGACAGGGAGACACACGTGAGGGTTCTGGTAGGATAGGAAGCTGCTCCCACGGAGAATGCAGGCAAATGGTCCCTGTGGAGCCAATGGAACCCTGGTGCACTTGTGGTATGAGACTGATAAAGAGGCGGAAAACTGGTGACCTTTCTAATGCTAGCAGAGGTCATTTGCATTTGTATAGCATGCGATCATTGACGTTGCCCCTGGGGGGAGAAAGGTTTTGCATCTCTGTTCTCCTAGGTTTGTGGCTTAGTTTGCTCTTCCCTTGTGCACTTGAAAGAGTCCTGACAGGTCCTGATGGTACACAGTAAGGCCAAGTCCCCAGAGTCCAGAGTCCCTTGGTGGGGCTTGTGGGATGGTGTCCTTCCCATGACCATGAAGTCCACAGAGCAGTCTTGTGCTTTTGCTGTAAGTCCTGTTTCTACCAGGTCCAGTCTGGGCGTGCCTCTTTGCAAGTCCTCAGGTGAGGACACGTGATGAAGGCTGCCCATTGGGACTGGCCTTCGATGATCCATCTGGCCGTGACCCCCTGCTCTCCTTCCAGGGCTGCGTAGGTTCGTGCCCTCGATGCTCGTTTCGTAGAAAGCCTTCACTGCTTGGTCTCTCTACTCCTCCTCACCCTGGACGGTAGTCCTGTGGCTCCCCTTGAATCCTCAGGCATACGTTTCCTTGCCCACCTCTGCACACTGGCCCTCCAGAGCAGGGTCTGGTACGCCTTGCACGTTCAGTCGATGCTTGCTGCACAATCGCATGGGTGATGGCCTCTCTCTCTCTCTCTCTCTCTCTCTCACCAAAAGAAAGAAACGTTGAGAAGCAATGGAAACCCAAGAAAAGAAAAATGGCACGGAGGAGTTGGGATCTGAGGCACACTGTGAAGAAAACACGGGGGTTGGGAGGTAGTGGAGGTGGACAGGCGGTTCCACAGAGTTGAAGGACGTGCCACAGTCAGCGGTGGCAGGGTGGACTTGAGGGTGGGACCGCTGGTGGTGCGGTCCAGGTAGGGCCATGGGAAGGGCATGCAGAGCTGAAAAGCACCGGCCTTTCAAGGAGAAGGGAGGTGGAAGGAGTCTCGTGTGCCCAGCGTGTCTCCCTGTCCCTTAGGGCTGCCCTTGCGGTCACGGGTGACGAGCGAGGAGGGTGCACGGCTGTAGATGGCCACGGTTGGCGGGAATGGGAGGCAGAGTGAAGAAGAAACACAGAGGCCTAGGATGCAAGAGGGATCACTGGGTTCACGTGCAGCCACGTCCCTGGGAAACCAGCAATGCAAAAGGTTCCTGGGTCTCTTGAGGGGTGACAGGGAGGTGTCCACCTTGGGAGGAGACACCTGCCGGTCCCTGTCCCACTGGCCTGGTGTCTGGAGCCCTCTGCCTGGCTCGCGGCTGTCAGGCTGGCGGGCAGTCGGTCAGAGCATCTGGTGGGCACAGGGAGGTGCGGTGGTGCAGACCCTGGTGCCCAGGAGCTGTGCCCCCTGTGGGGGGGTGGCGGTGGGGGTGGGGTGGGGGATGGGGCGGCTTGGATCCTGGGCCCAAGCAGGTGTGCGGGAGCGCGCGCTCGAGCGCGCGCATGCGCGTGGGCCAGGGCCGGAGCCCGGTGAGGGACACAGCTGAGGCTGCAGCCGTGCCGTGAGTTGGCTCCCAGCCCGCCTGCCGCCCCAAGCCCCCAAGTGTCTGGGCCAGCCAGGGACGGACGCCCACCTCAGCCCCCGACCTGGGACATGCTGCTGCCTGGCGCCTGCGACCCGGCAGCCATGGCTTTGGCGGTAGGGGTAGCGGTAGCGCTCGCGGGAGCGCTGGCGGGAGCGCAGGCGGGGCCCCGCGTGGAGAAGACTGGGAGCCATGAGCCTCCAGCCTCGGAGGGTGGCGGCCCTGCTGCTCCTGCTGCTCCTGGAGCCAGAGGCCAGGGCGCGGGACGCGCTTCCCGGGCGCCTCGGGCTTTGGCCGCGCTGGTGGAGTGCCAGCACTGGCTGGGGCAGAGCGCGATGCGATGCCCCCCCGGCGCCCTTGAAAGTCCATCTGGGAGAAGCCTAAAGGTGGAGCAGCTGAGACACACAGCCTCCCTCCAGGACCTGCCTCAGTCGCGGTGCTGCCAAGGTAAGGTCCCTAGCGACGAGGTCGCACGTGGCCTTCCCCTCTGCCCCTCTCTGTCTTCCCCTCCCATGAGAACCCTCCCCCCGCCCTGGGGCTCCGGACTTCTTCTTGGGCTCCTTTGCGGCTGCGGTCTGGACGCCTCAGGAGTGGGCTTTCTGGGTTGGACCCTGGTTCCCTGGAAGAGGAGGGCCCCAGATCGAGTAGGGGGTTAGGCTCAGGCGGTGGTGAGTGGCTCAGGTCGAGAGGGGGGGTGCCCTGAGTGCCCATGGAGGTCTGACTGGGTTGGTGTTTGGCGGGTGGAGGTGGGAAGGAACGAAGGGACGAACGAAGGGAGGAAGGAAGGAAGGAAAGCGTGGACCGGCGGCTGTGGGCAAGTGTCAAGGCAGGGCCAGGGAAGTGGCAGCCATGAGCAGGAGGAATCATTCCTGCCTGTGAAAATGAAGTACAAGGGACCTGAGACTCCAGAGAAACATTCCAGGGAGAGTCAGGGTGGTGGGCCTGAGTTGCTGGAGGCCAGCAGGGGACGGTGTTGAAGGGATTGAGAGTGGAAGCAGCAGGTGAACACAGGCCTCCTGCCTCCCCCCTCCGCACCTGCTCTCCTGCCCTGCCCAGCCCGCCGCGCCGCGCCCCGCCCCGCCCCTGGTGGCAGAGTTGCACCCTCTGATGGGGAGGGGGAGATCTCACCCCGCTTGTGGCGAAAGGGGGTCCTCTCTCGTGGGAGTCAATGGGACTAGGGGGTAGGAGTCTGGATGAGGGCAAGTGCAACTCCCTGTTGAGCTCTTCATCTCTGAAGGCAATGTGCATTCCATCAATGAAGTGGGAGCCCGGGAGCCAGGAATCAGTGGCGCTTGTGTGTTTTCGAGGGTGGTCCAGACTCTTTCCTCATGGGAGATGTGTGCTGAAGAGAACTGGGTGTTGTGGATGGAGTCCAAAGTCATCTCTTTGGGACACGTTGGGTGGGAACGTCTTCTTCGCACTCTGGCGACGAAGGTGGATGGAAAAGCTCCTTGTCCAAGGCAGACTGGTGGGTTTTGTTCTTCCTCTCCGTGGGGCGTGGTGCTTCCCGTTTCCGTGGAGCGCCTCCTGTCTTGCATTCGTTCCGTGTTTCAAGAGTTTCAGTCCTTGGCAATCGCGTCTCCTCAGGGACTCACCAGGCAGCACGAGGGAGAAGTGACTGGGAGCCCACCGGGTCCCTAGAAACCAGTGCGTGTGTACTGGAGCAGGCAGTGCTCCTCTCTCAGCCTCCTTGGGAAATGAGGTCTTGAGCAAACGGTCTTTCATTGCATAGGGTTGTACCTCTCCCCGGTTGTTGGGGGGAGTGTGTGTGCGTGAGTGTGGTGCTGTGGCCCGTGTGGAGTCCGGACCGCGTCAGGGACCCAGTTCTTGGCAAGGAATGCGTTTTGTTGCATGGGAATATCTCATTGCACGAGAGAGTTCCAATCCTGTCTCAAAGGCTGAAAACATCCTGAAGGCAGCACTGTGACCTCACTGAAAGCAAAGGCCTAAGAGCAGAGGCTTTCCCACACTTCCATATGGAGCTGACTGGTGCTTTATGTTTTCAGGAAGATGGTGTGGTGTAGGCCACTTGGAGCAGCTCAGGCTCCTGAGCGTGTGTTTGGTCCCCGAGGGGTGAGTTGTGTCTCTCCGGAATGAAGGAGATTATGGGGACCTTGAGTATCGTTACCTTCATGATTACCGTGATGATTCTGCCTAAGTCATCGCATGGATATTGATCCATGAGCTCGCCATGTGAGAGGTTTCCTTGGTAACATAGTCGCCGTGCGTGGCCTCGAAACTTGGTTGTGGTCCGAACACCTTTGATGCTTTGCAAGTCCCGAAGCGGCTCCACGGGTGTGCAGTCCCTGTTGCCATATAGGTGAGGAGGCAGAGTCTGTTGACCTGAAGCCCGTGCAAGTATCCAGGGAGATGTGCGAGGGCCTCTCCCTGAGGCACTGGGTTCCTAGCCGGCTCCACCCAGAATCAGGCAGGGAGGTTTTGTTGATGCCAGCGGGAAGTCCTGAGGAGGGAGGGGGAGCCGGACACCGTCGGGGGAAGGAAGGGATCCCTCCCCTGCCTCACCATCCCCAGCAGTTGCCTAGGTGCTGGCCACGAGGGAGGGGACTGCCTATGCGTGTTTGTTTTCCTTGGTCTTACCCCACCTTGGTAGAGGGCTTAGCCTGTTCCAGGCACTGTTCTGAGCACTTGAGAGATCTATGCAGACGACACAGAGTACCTCGGCAAGGACTCTCGTCCCCGTTCGTATTTCCAAGGGAAGATGTGAAAGAATGTGTGCCGGGGTTCACTGCTGTGAAGCGGGAGGACTCGAGGCATGAAGGCAGGCAGTCGGCCTCCACATGAGCGTGCTGCACCGCTGGCTTTCCCACTGCTGCCTGTCGAGAGGCAGGGAAAGCATTTGCACCTAGCGTGCCTGTCCTGCGAGCAGAGGTGGGCTTGGAGACGTGCGTGTGCCCTCAAACGGGGAATCCAGCAAAATAGGCTCTAGGGCCTGAGTCACGCTCTCTGCGGGGAACCCTATCATTGCACATCCAGCCTGAGACACTTTGGAGAGTGACATACGGGGCTCTTAGTGAGGGTGGCGGCACAGCGGGGGGCATGGGTCAGCGGGACCTTCCTAGGACACCCCCCCGCCCCCCCCCCCCGCCGGTGCTGTGGTGCCCCTGAAACCCAGGCAGGGCTGGAAGGAGGAACAGGCTGTTGATGGCACCATCCCTTCCGCAGGGAGGCTTCTTGGGAGCTGGTGACTGAGGGGACCTTTGCGAGTTCCCCCTCTGAATTGCAGGAGAAGCGGCCGAGGGCCCTCATTTCATGCGGTCCACACTCCCCGTCGCCCTGTGTGCCAGTTGCCAGTGTCGCAGGCGCCCAGGTGGTGAACGTGGTCCCCGAGTAGGGAACACCGAGGCCGTTTCTGCGTCCTCAAATGCTAACGTTCTCTGCTTGTGACCCGCGCCCTGGCTGGTCCCAGACCCTGAGCACAGGGCCTGCAGGAAGGGTGAAGGGTGCGAAGCTGTCTCCTGGTAGGTAGCTGCGGTGAGGTCGTTCCCGTTGGCCTGTGCTCACCTGCAGGGCACCTTGGAACCCAAAGCCACGACGTTTCCAGTGGTACAGAGTGCGCCGCAAGGGGAACCTGGGGAGTCACCAGGCCCTGAGGGTAGGCAGGCATGACCTTTATCCATGGGCCTTTTGATCGGAGCGCCCTGTTTGGTAGGTATCGTCAGGGCAGCCTCTTTGGTAGACAGAGGGCAGGTTGTGGACAGTTGTAGAGCATCCTTCCTGGTGGTATGTGTCGTAAGGGCTCTGACCTTGCGGAAATGGGCGGGGATGGGTAGAGTGGACTCCTGAATGGAACCTTCCCCGGGCGCCTGGGTGGTTCAGTGGGTTGAGCTTCCGACTTGGGCTCAGGTCACGCCCTCGCGGTTCCTGAGTTCCAGCCCTGCGCTGGGCTCTGTGCCCACAGCTCAGGCCCTGGAGCCTGTTTTCAGATTCTGCGTGTGTCTGTCTCTGCTTCTCTGCCCCTCCCCCACTGGCGGTCACCAGCTTGCCGGCTTGCTCTCTGGCTCCCTGTGTCTCCAGAGTGAAGACACATGAACAAATAGGAAATAGAACGTTCCCCAGGGCAGGTGCTGGCCACGGGCACAGCCATTCATTCGCTGTAGTCATGAACTCGACGGTGTTCCTTTAGTGTTCTCATTTGAGGTTCTTTGTTTCTTTCATTCATTCTGAGAGACAGAGAGAGAGTGGACGCATGCACGTGTGCCTGTGAGCAGGGATAGGGCAGACAGGGAGGGAGAGAGAGAGGAGGGCCAGCGGGCTCCGCATCGTTGGCGCCCATCTTGAGGTGGGGCTCCTTGTGGAGGCTCAGCCTCACAAACTGTGAGATCGTGACGTGAGGCGAGATCCAGAGCCACATGCTTTGGTTTCTTTTTTAACGTTCACCTCTGAGAGAAAGCGAGAGAGACAGAGAGAGCACAAGCGAGGGAGGGGCAGGGAGAGAGAGAGGAAACCCAGAAGGGAATCAGGTTCCAGGCTCTGAGCTGTCAGCACGGAGCACTAGGCGTGACTCAGCTCAGGAACCCTGAGAGCCTGACGTGACCCGAAGTCGCACCATTACCCAGCTGAGTCATCCAAGCGGCCCACAGAGTTTTCAGTGTGTATTTTCAAAAGAAAAAACAGCTACATTTATATATACATCTAGCTACCTGTGTGTCCATAGGGATACCTGTGTACATACGCATACGTGCCTACATATACGTACACGTATTCGTGTATGTGTATATATACGTATATGCACACACACACACACACACACACACTATGTAAACTGAGCCAAACGGTCTTCTGGGTGGAGACGCGGAGCCAGGAGGGAGGCATCAGCACAAAGTTCAAAACGAAAGGGAAACGTCATTCTCGTATGTATCAGTACGTGCCATGACAGGGAGACACACGTGAGGGTTCTGGTAGGATAGGAAGCTGCTCCCACGGAGAATGCAGGCAAATGGTCCCTGTGGAGCCAATGGAACCCTGGTGCACTTGTGGTATGAGACTGATAAAGAGGCCGAAAACTGGTGACCTTTCTAATGCTAGCAGAGGTCATTTGCATTTGTATAGCATGCGATCATTGACGTTGCCCCTGGGGGGAGAAAGGTTTTGCATCTCTGTTCTCCTAGGTTTGTGGCTTAGTTTGCTCTTCCCTTGTGCACTTGAAAGAGTCCTGACAGGTCCTGATGGTACACAGTAAGGCCAAGTCCCCAGAGTCCAGAGTCCCTTGGTGGGGCTTGTGGGATGGTGTCCTTCCCATGACCATGAAGTCCACAGAGCAGTCTTGTGCTTTTGCTGTAAGTCCTGTTTCTACCAGGTCCAGTCTGGGCGTGCCTCTTTGCAAGTCCTCAGGTGAGGACACGTGATGAAGGCTGCCCATTGGGACTGGCCTTCGATGATCCATCTGGCCGTGACCCCCTGCTCTCCTTCCAGGGCTGCGTAGGTTCGTGCCCTCGATGCTCGTTTCGTAGAAAGCCTTCACTGCTTGGTCTCTCTACTCCTCCTCACCCTGGACGGTAGTCCTGTGGCTCCCCTTGAATCCTCAGGCATACGTTTCCTTGCCCACCTCTGCACACTGGCCCTCCAGAGCAGGGTCTGGTACGCCTTGCACGTTCAGTCGATGCTTGCTGCACAATCGCATGGGTGATGGCCTCTCTCTCTCTCTCTCTCTCTCTCTCTCTCTCTCTCACCAAAAGAAAGAAACGTTGAGAAGCAATGGAAACCCAAGAAAAGAAAAATGGCACGGAGGAGTTGGGATCTGAGGCACACTGTGAAGAAAACACGGGGGTTGGGAGGTAGTGGAGGTGGACAGGCGGTTCCACAGAGTTGAAGGACGTGCCACAGTCAGCGGTGGCAGGGTGGACTTGAGGGTGGGACCGCTGGTGGTGCGGTCCAGGTAGGGCCATGGGAAGGGCATGCAGAGCTGAAAAGCACCGGCCTTTCAAGGAGAAGGGAGGTGGAAGGAGTCTCGTGTGCCCAGCGTGTCTCCCTGTCCCTTAGGGCTGCCCTTGCGGTCACGGGTGACGAGCGAGGAGGGTGCACGGCTGTAGATGGCCACGGTTGGCGGGAATGGGAGGCAGAGTGAAGAAGAAACACAGAGGCCTAGGATGCAAGAGGGATCACTGGGTTCACGTGCAGCCACGTCCCTGGGAAACCAGCAATGCAAAAGGTTCCTGGGTCTCTTGAGGGGTGACAGGGAGGTGTCCACCTTGGGAGGAGACACCTGCCGGTCCCTGTCCCACTGGCCTGGTGTCTGGAGCCCTCTGCCTGGCTCGCGGCTGTCAGGCTGGCGGGCAGTCGGTCAGAGCATCTGGTGGGCACAGGGAGGTGCGGTGGTGCAGACCCTGGTGCCCAGGAGCTGTGCCCCCTGTGGG